>NC_141242.1:24875376-25475376 GCF_054856555.1 Leptonotus elevatus
GATTTTCTAAGGTAAGCTTTACTACAAGTTGCATACGTCAATATTTACCAATCGTGCCATAATTAGGCTAACCAGCTAGCACTTGTGAATGCAGTTGTGACGTAACTATTCCGAATCAGTGTCCAAATAGAAGCGCTAACTCTAATTCGTCAGGTTAATATTGTTTAAGTTATCGCACCGTACATCAAAGCTGTTGTTGTAAAATACCATTCCACGGCCAGTGATGTACCTGAACGAGTCCAATGAAGGAAAGTTCATCAACTCGTTCGTATCTGGGGCGAACGTGATACCCAGTCTAAACATGCTGGAAACGAGCCTCCACATGGCTCTAGAGTCCAGACTGGTTGTATTTTGCCTCTAAAATTTGAGACAGAGCAACTACCGTTTTGATCTACTCGCACAATTTCAACCTGCAAATGTATTTTTTATTTTACTATTCTTTTGCTCCACACTTCAGCCAATTTATCTGTGATACAGTAAAAAATGAGAGGGATGAATACGTTGCAAGTCAATTTACAGTGTAAAATAAGTACCTTTGACTTGCATCCCTAAAATTTCATGTTCGGGCTCCTAGTAAAAAAAGAAAAGAAAAAAAAGTTAGTCTGGAGCCCTGCTTCATATATAGGGGGACAAATGCCTTAATGTAAATGTTATTTTTTTTTTTTTTGAATTTTACTTGAAACGGGTTTGCATAAAAAATTACTTAACTTCAACTTAACATTTAACAAACTGAGTAACTACACTTCTTCCACAATTCTATTATTTATATGAAATAAATTACTCAAGTGCTGAAAAACCTAACATAACAACTAGATATAAACTTACAGTAGTACACTAAGTAGTAACTACCCAAGTATGCCTCAAAATATACTTGTGAAATTAGATTACATTGGCTAAACAGAATTTTCTCCTTTTAGAACTTGAATCATAATGCATTTTTGAACCAGCAGGGACATTGGAGATCCATCATCTGCATCAGCTGCTGAAAGACTAGTAATAAACCATGAAGAAGAAAATTAGACGTCTGAGGTCATCCGAGGTGTCACACCAGAGCAGGAGAGTCTGTGAAGAGAAGAGACCACGTGGAAGTAGAAGGCAAACTCAGAGGAACATCCATTTGACAGCAGCAACATCTGGCCTGTTTCAAGATGACACACCAGATTCAACCTTCACGTTGACTGACAAGCACAAACATTCCGGTGTCAAGTCAAAATCTTCCAGTGAGTGGCTGATTGATTTATCTGTCAAAAACTTCTTTTTTTTTTTTAAATCACTGAATGTAAAATTCAAGTAGCTATCAATGCCAACTATGCATTGTAACTTGCAGATTTGGCAATAAATGAGTTAAGTAATGCTGTTAACATTTTCAATTATAGGACACCCACGCTGTGTTTTATAATGAAATGTTTCACTGAACATGAGATGAATTCTCATTAAAATTTGCTGATTGGTGTTATATTTCATCCCAAAAGGATTATCCACTGCCATGTGCAGACTGTGTCACGGAAAGTTTTCTCCACGGAGTCTGCGGCATGCCTTCAACAAATGGCCTCAGGATTTTCCTGATCTTGTTAATGACGAAACATATGCTGTTGGCCAGTCACCTCCTTTATTCCATGTGGACTTCCAGCAACTGGTTGGAGTGCAGTTGGACCCTGACCCTCGATTATCAGAATTTGTTTGCAAGAAATGTCACAGCAAGTTCTATAAGTGCCACAATATTCTGATCAGGTTTCTGCAGATGGTTAATCTCCTGCCTGCTGGGAAAGACCATTGTAAAATCAGGTGAGTGAGACTTACAATTTACGGTAGTTACTTTGACATGTATATTCATTTTAATTGTAAATTTGCAATATTTTCCCCCCCAGGCATGATCCAATGTTTTCAGACTCTTTAATGAACGATGGGTCCACAAGTAAGAAAAATCATCACCTGTATGTCCTTATTGTTAGAACCTCAAAGTTACTTAACAAGTTACTACAATCTGAGCCATTTTTGTTGTTCTATTTTCACTTTTTTTTTCCTCCAGTCTCACCATCCGTTTCCTCAGACACTGCGTGCCTTCACAACCTTGTGTCATGGGCTCACCATCACGGCGAGGCTTGCAAATCTTGCCCTGACTTGAAGGAGGTGCTTGAGGGGCAGTGCTGGGGCTCAGTCAAAGCAGTGTGGTGTTGCGTTGATGGGCACAGTTACACTATGGACACACAGGGCAACACCTCTGCCAGGTTTGGTTATGTGCTCAACTCAGGAGAGAGTGGAAATGTTGCCAGAGATATTTCAGGGGAGGTGGATTGTGACGAAAGGAGCACAGTGGTGACAGCAATCTGTCAGGCTCAGCAGAGTCCACCAGGAGTCACCCCACTGATTGAAAGCTCCGTGCTGGCTGACTGGACCTGCAGCACTCAAGGTACGGTTACAATACAACCCATTATTCCAAGTTTAACATATTTTGCAATAACATTTACAGCCTTGTACAATGAGCGCACAGTCTACGTACGTCATGACACCAAATGCAAATGTGCTCGTTTAGCAGGCCTTTACCTTTCAGAGGCTATTGCATGCAATGGAGATGTCAAACTTAACTCATGTCACGGACTCATTTTGACCTATGTTAATGCATGAATTAAACAGTGGACAAAATTGGTGTTTGATGGTGTGGGACTTTTAAAGTATTCAGTCTTCCTCTGAAGCGAACAACTCATAATCTTATTTTTGTGTATCTTCTCTGTATCAGTTTGCAACCCTTAAGTACATTGATTGTGACTTTGTCTCTAGAATTTGCAGATCCAGAGTTGTCAATTTCTCCCACTGAGGAGCAGCAGGACAAGCAGGCTGATAGTGGTCTATCTAGCAGGTGTGTTACCGTTTCCCTCACTTGTATCACTATATTAAGAATATAAGGATTACACCTACCACACCAGCGTACTCAGATCAATAAATATACAGTGATTGGCAAGTTGGCATAAATTTGGACATCTAAACAGAGAAGGGAAAAAAAACTTAATTCCTTTTTTTTTGCATGCAATGTCAAAAGTACTCTCACAAATGTGCATGCGATTTTTGCACACAGAAAAGGGTAATTTTTCTAATCCCTTTAAAAGATGGTAAATTTAACCATGATAGTGCTTCAAAAATAGCTCACCAGATGATGACTGCGGTTTTCTAGGAATGTTGTATAAGTGATCATTTAAAATATAAACACTAGCACTGTCTGGCAGAGATGTATACAAATAAAGTTATATTGATATTTATGATTCCTAATGATTGTGAAAAATTCTTTAACATGACCAATGTCCTCACATAAATTATTATCATTCATTATTAACCTACAATAACATTTGGCTTAAGGTCATTTGAGCAAATTTAATTCAGAAATGTATTTCAGCCCGTTAACACTAATCAGTAGCCAAGGAGTAGCTGTCAGTTTCAAAACGGCCGATTGTCTGTCCCTTATTGAAATTGACTTTTGTTTTGTGGCAGAAAATACTTGTCAGAGGATGAGTTGTTTGTTGCTGCACACTGACTGGGAATAGAATCTCAGGAAGTCAATTTGAATTCAACCTTCCTTGCAGAACAACTAGGCCCAACAAGCGACGACAAATTCCAAATACCGCAGAAGATCGTAAAGTGAAAAAGAAACCTGGACCTAAACCTGGCTGGAAGAATAAGTTCAAACCTAAAGGGTAAATGCATCCCATGTCTTACACTCTTATGCACACACTCACTCACAACATATATTGCATATCTTTGGCGGGGGTGATTTTCATCCCAACCTCTGCTGCGAACCACTCCAGTGAGAGATTGTGGCTACCACATAATTTGCAAAAAGGAGAGAAACAAATCCGATTTACTGCCGGCAATGCAACCCAAATGCTGACATTGGTTGAAAAGGGACCAAACCCGTATCGGGGGGGTTTGGTACCCCATAATCCTAAAGCACTTCCCACAGAACTCCCAGAAGGATTCGTTCAAACGCCTTCTGCAAGTCCACAAAACACATGTAGGCTGATTTTGTGAGCTGTCATGCACCATTGAGGACCCTGCTGAGGGTGTAGAGCTGGTCCACTGTTCCACGGCTAGGACGAAAACCGCATTGCTCTTCCTGACTGACACTGTTACTGGGAAAGGAGGGTTGTCATAATTTCCATATCCAAAAAGGTCCCCTGTCCCCACCCCCCTGCAAATTGCATTTGTGAAGCACTGCTGTAGTGCAAACAACAGTTGTTGTGTTGTGTTACAATGCCATTGGTTTAAACTGAAACATTTGTGTGTTCTGTTGCAGAGAGGAGCTGCCCAACATCTACAAGTGTCTGTATCAGGGCTGTACCGCTGTCTATCGCGCCCCTGATGGTTTAAAGGTCAGATCCCTAACTAGTTCTAGCTCTCTGTCAACATACAAGAATTCTACACCCATGCTCACAACGATAAAGGGAGCACATTATGATCTTTGGCTACGTTCACACTGCAAGCAAATGCGACCCAGATCGGATTTTTTCCCCCAAATGCGACCTGTATCTGACTTTGTATGTCAGTCTGAACGGCTCAATTTTTTTCATATCCGACCTGGGTCACGTTCAGATGTGGTCCTAGATCGGATACGTATCCAAATTTTTTGCAATGCGACCAGTCTGAACGGCTAGGTCGCATATATCCGACCTCGACGTCATCAAAAGTCCATTTCACCCAAAAAATCAGAATTGAGCATTAAGACCTGCAGTGTGAACAAAGCCTTTGTTTTGCCACAAGTCGGTCACACTTTTCAATTAGGAAGTAGTAATGATTGTAAATCAATTTAATGAGCCGCTGTGTAATGGAATAGATGCGACCCTCCAGCACGAAACCGATCGGAAGTCACACGGCCCATAAATCACTGATCATGTGAAAATGATCAATTTTCAGATTTGTGATACAAACACCAGAAAAATGAGATCATTTTCCAGTTAGAATTTATGCGGATGTCTTACCATAATGTCTCGGAAAAATACTTTCATTGAGAGAGTGCAGCACAATCTCAATGTATGTCCCACACATCATTGTAAATACGCAGTTAATTATTAATTTGTAATTAATGTGATACAAGAACAAAATATATTATATATCCATAAGTACACGCTTCATATTTCTTGTCACAACACTAAAAAAGACACATTGACACAATAAAAAATTAGACAGTATATAACTTTTATGTAACAGTGTAAATGTATTGTTCCCTCAAAATAACTAAAAATTAAGCCATTAATAGCAAAACCACTAGCCACAAAAGCGAGTACACCCCAAAGAGAAACAAACAATACATTTACAGACAACAAAAGTCAGATCAAATGTGTCTTGATTTGGGCCCTTTGATACATCCCAATCAAAATACACCGCCACACCTGTCACAAGTGCTTAACACTTCACACTTACTCTCCTGTTAAGAGTTAAGGCCAAGATACATCAATCCGAAATCGGCCAAATGTGACCAATGCCTACCCCCATGTAGCGTCAGTCCAGTCGTCGGCACGTCGCATGGAAAAATGACATAAATACTAGGGATGTAACGATATCTAAACACGATACATTATTATCACGATACGATAATTATCACAATATTGTGGGGAGGTTGGCAATATTAAAAAAAAGGTCACAGCATTGAAAAAAATTAGCTCATACTAAAGAAAAACACAATATTGCGCTTTTGTACATAACAGCAATGCATATTAACCACCTGCAATCTCTAATAACACTCTTAATATCGAGGCGCTTATTTGCTAATGCATGCACACTTTAAGTTCCTCCACATATTGACTCGCTTCACAAGCATATGTTCCCCTTCATCTACCGATGAACATTGAAGAACCAAATATCCCTTATGAAATTGAACTGCACTATAAAACTAGCCACCAGAGGGTGCTAGAACTACACAAATGGAAATCAACCTGACTTTTTTAACATGTGCTGCTTTTAATATCGTGACATGATGACAACAATATTGTGGCAGTTTTAACAGCAATATCACGATATTGCCTTTATCGTTACATCCCTAGAAAATACACACCGCACCGACGCGAGAAGTAATTCCACTCCGTACCATCGGCGGTGGTAGTCATTATTCCTAAAGGCAATCGAAAACCTCTTTACGGGGGCGCAATATAAAAACGTAAACAACTCATACCGGTGTTGACAGCCGCGGCGGCCAGCTGGTGAAGACGTTTATTTTGAGAGAGTTTTTCCATTCCAACAACTTGGATTTCCTCTGCCTGACGGAGAACTGGACTGTCACCGATGAGTTCACCGCTATGATTGAATTGGCTGTGCTTACTTGGACGCTCCAAGGACGTCGGGCCGAGGTGGAGGAACAGCGACTATTTTTAACAACAAATTTAAATTTAAACGAGGTCTATTTACCACATCGATAATAACATAAGAACTTTTTAAACGACGTTGCAAATCTTCTTGCCGAAATCATGCTGAAATATGATCATATCCTGTTTATGGGGGACTTTAATATTCATGTGTGCTGTCCTGAAAAACCATAAAGTTGAGTACTGTTTATCTGCGTCCTTCACGTGCTCTTCTTGCCCCGTGCGCTGATTCGCTAGCTAACAGCCAATCACAGTGATCAAATGCCCCGACGCCAATTCAACATGTCGAATTTGCTAGAAAGACGTATTCCAACTCGATCAGGCTTAACGACAGTAATTAATACACTGATCACACGGCGCATGCCGTCGGCCCGACGCTGTCCGACTCCGACGTCTGATTGGTGTATCTTGGCCTTCAGAGATAGCAGTGCGATTGTATATTAAAGTATTCTTTGTTTTCACCTTGGCATTCCCTCCAGAAGCATATCAAAGAGCATCATGAAGAGGTAAGAGAGCGACCCTGTCCCCATCCTGGATGCAACAAGGTCTTCACCATTGACCGTTACTTGCAACGACATGTAAAGATGATCCACACAGGTATGTTTGGTTTCATCAATAAAACCTCGGTCTACCTTCAAAAGTCTGTGCAGTAGTTTAGCAAATGTTTGTGTTTATATGTATGTGTTTTTACTCAACACTCTACAAATTAGTCTCCAGCTAAAAATATGACATTTTTATCATAAGATAAAGATACATACCCGTTACATAGGAATAATTACTTCTTTTTTTTAAACAATTACAATCACTAAAATAAAAGAAACACTGTACCAGATCGTCTCTATTCCAGGCCGTTTGGTAGTAGTACCTAATTTCCCAATTGCATCAAGTTTTGTGCCTTTATAAACAGTCGTGATCAGTAATGACGTACATGTAGATGATTAACTGAAACAAATTGCACGTGTTAAGAAATCTAAGGTTTTTCTTATTGTTCTGTAAAATAACAGTTCAGACATTGAATATAAATTTTTATTTTCAAACTTATTGGGGTTTACATTATGGCTATGTTCACACCGCACTTAAATCTGATCTTCTTATGTACTCGTTCACATTACAAAAACGAGTATGACTTCTAATACGAACACGGCCATGATGTGACACGCACACATTTGTCGTCCCCCCCCCCCCCCCCCCCGAAAAAACCCCAACAACAACAAACTCTTACAGTATTTGACTGAGGTGTTGAACTAGGCTCTAAATGAAACATGACATGTTTGTTTTCCAGAAGAGAGGAACTACATCTGTGACCAGTGCGGACAAACTTTTAAGCAGAGGAAACACCTTTCAGTTCACCAAATGAGACATTCAGGTGTAAAACCTTTGCAGTAAGTACTATATTGAAAATGGAACATCTTGGCAACCCAAATATTTTCTTGACAATATGTTCTATGCAGTCCCATTAGCCTAAACCCGGTATTTTGATTAATATTGCATTTGTGGAATATGAGCAGCAAAATCAACCTGTTTTTATCGATCTCAGGGGGCGGCCATTTTGCCACTTGCTGTCGACTGAAAATGACATCACATTTGCTCAGGTCACATCCAATTACGGCTCACCTGTTTTCGGAAGATGAGCCATGATTGGTTGTTCCTTCCTTGAGCAACTTTGATGTCATTTTCAGTCGACAGCAAATGGCAAAATGGCCACCCTCTGAAGATGTAAACCGGTGGATCTTGCTGCTTCCACAAACGCAATATTATTCAGATTGCTGTGTTTAGTCAGGTGGAGGCATGTACAACATATTGTAAAGAAAATTTTGGGGTTGACTTCCCCTTTAAACACTTTCATCTCCTGAAGGAATAGTACTCATTAATTGAGAATAATCAGTGGTTCTCCAACTTTTCTTACTGCAGAACATTCATATTACAAATTTAGCAATCATTTGCTCAACATTTGATTTATTTGAGAAGGGAGGTCAACACCCACAAATATAAAGCAGGCACTGATTGTCATATATGAATGTGGAAGTACTCTCTGCAACCAAAGATCTTATAGCAAATCCCTGCGAAGAATATCACTACGATTTTTCTGCCTACACGAAACCCACCACGGACTGCAACACCTTCATCCTTGTTTAGAAGGCATGGCCATCCTCAAAAGAAAGACTCCATATATGGCAGCCCATCCATCCAGTATCATACACATTGATGGATCAGATTGAAGCTATAATCATTAAAATGATAAGAAATAAAATACTGAAATGTAATTCTAGAATTTTATGCACCTATAAAAGATCTGCTTGTTTTAAAAAGTACAAATATTTCCTTGAAATTATTATTTTTTTCTTACAGGTGTGAGGTTTGTGGCTTCCAATGCCGTCAGCGGGCATCGTTGAAATATCACATGACGAAACACAAGGCAGAAGCTGACCTGGAGTTTGCCTGCTTGGTATGCAGCAAGCGCTTTGAGAAGGCTCATAATCTCAACGTTCACATGTCCATGGTTCACCCGCTGACTCAAACCAAGGCGCAGAAAACAGGCAACCAACAGAAGCCCCATTCGGCACTCTCCAGCCTGCACAACATCATGCTGAGCGGAGAGGCAATGCCACAAGAACAAGACAGATGATATCAGGAAGACTCACAACTCATGAGCTACTTATATGACTGATGTGCCGCTCTCAAACTTACAATGTCTACTTGCCTTTGTAACCATGTATTCCACTTTTTAAGCTTGTTTTCAGTTAGGAGGCAAGCCATTCATTTAGTCGTGTTGACTGAGATCAGATGCATTTGTATATATATGCACTGTATAGTCTGTACAAAAAGATGTGTACGTAAAATGCAGATTTCTTACTGTAGTCGTGGTTTAATCTGACAAGCCTTTTTAGTAGTAATGTATCCAAGCACATGGTAGAAAAACATTTGGAATGTCTTGCAGTTACGTGGACTAAGACTGTTAAGTCAAAGTTGCCTTATTAGAGGAAAGGCAACTCTGGAATGATGCTATGCGGGTCCAAGTGTGTAGACAGAGCTGCTGCCACCTCAGGGTCAAATTCTACACACTGAGACTCCAGCTATATCAGGAAACACACCATCAAAGAGATTAGAACCAGATGAAGAAATCAAAGGGAGTTTATGATGACTGTGTTTTTACCTGTCTGATATTTCTGGAGAAAGTGGAAGGGGGCGTCTGAGAAATGGCCCTCAGTAGGAAGATTTTGGTACGGTTCAGAATCTGCCAAGACTTCATCTGGTATCAGTTTCATAGATGGAAAGCGAGTAAATTTCCGTTGAATTGAGCAGAGTGGATATGGCTGGAGGCTTGGTCACCTGACTTCCAAGGGTTCCAGTGATAGAAGACCCATCCAAGAAGAGTTGCAGCAGACTGATGTAGCAGGAAACAGCAGTGTTGAGAAAGCCTGGAGAACGCACGGCTTTTTGTTGAAGCTCATGGCTCTGCTGAAGCAACAGGCTTAAACACACACACATACAATATGTTGACAATAAAAATTTACTTGAATAGGCATAGCCTTTAGGGGCTACTAATCCATTTTCCTGACCTGTAGAAGGCCCACGGCATCAGTTGATTAAATCGATCTGATGTCACCAAGGTAATACTGTGGTAAGCACCTTTTTCAGCATCTATGGAAAAATGTATCCTGTTTATTTTAAAATACATTTATAGCTACCAGTGTAGCTCACCAAGAGTGAACTAATATGCATTACATTTTTTTTATCCATTCATCAAAAATGACCACAAATGCCAGAACAAACTGCAAATCTGTTATGTAACACACTAGTACAAGTATGTTACCAATCAAATAAACCTCAGCTACTTTCATGCTCCACAAGTAGCTCTAGTCTATTGTGTCTTTTTTTTTTTAATCACTAAAAAATTATTTTTCAGACAAAGAAAGAACTTTTACCGTTAGATTTAAAGATTAGTAGCCAGTCAGCAGAATTGACCAGCACAGTCAGGACCTCCGTGCATAGGCTTAAAGCTTTCTGATGGCAGCGCTCCTAAGAAACAGAAGCACGTGACATTATAAACCAAGAATTCCAGAAAGGGAATTCAGCAAAATGACTTGAACCGAAATGGTCTTGAATAACATCTCTGAGTTTTATTTTGGTGCAAATTAAGGTTGGAGATATTGTGTACAGTATAGACCCTTTGCACCGATGTCACGTGATCACGTGACTGCCCTATGACGGACGGCGGAAGAAAATGATTGTTGAATGGAAGTGGACGTGACCCGGAGCGACTTAGCGACTGTTATTTTACAAATTGAAAGTTATTATTGCCCATAGAGCCATGTAATCTACTTTTTCAACCAAAGTTCGCCTGTCAGTCGAAGTTGCACATTTAGTCGGGACTCATAGAGCGCAATATTTACTTAAGTTTGAGATCGCTAGTTTGAAAACAGCCCCTTACCTTCTGTTGCCTGCTGTTTTTACCAAGTTAATCAAATCGCCGACTTTGCTGGAATTCACAGCGCACGACCTGTATCATTATGTAGTCAATGCCGTCTCTTTTCCTTACAGGTTTACTAGCATGGAACAAATGACTATCGTAGTGGCGCTATGCAGTAATTTCATGAATATGACTCCGTCTCCAGAGTGAAAAACTCCAAGCACAAAGACTAAATCCCCCATTATTAAACAGTCAAATGCACTTGAAGAAGGTGCATTTTAAAACTAAGCTGTGTGTTCGTGCAGTTGGAGTGGACGCTAACTATCTCGCTCGTTAATGTGATTTGAAACACGCAATTCGATACCTCTGTTACAATCTTTGTTAGAGTGTACGTTTACTAGTAAAATGTATGAACATTTATCTACTAATTACAACATTTATCTACTAAACTCGCAAAAAAATGATCGCTGCAAATCCGTGAATACTTTGTGGGCTGCCAGTCCTTTCTGTTGATTGTTGCTATCAATCGACGTCTCTTGTCTTCATTAGTAGGTATGCGATAAAAAGCAACATTTGGTTTACTCCTTTGTATGTCTGTACAACCGACCGCACAGCAAGATATGACCATTTTATAAGATAATCAATTAGATAAAGGACTTTACGCTGTACGAGATTCAATGGTTACAATACAGGCAAGTGGCTCTTTTGCCATCCAGCGTCCCGTAGGTGGCGTTCCCATGAGGGCTGTGACGTCAAGTGCAAAAGGTCAATATAATCGGAAGCAATTACTGTATAAATTGAATATAAAAACATTATTCAGACAGAAAGGCATAATTTGCTCATCCATTAAAATTAATTAGCAAAAGCTCCATGGGGATGGGGACCAGGCAGCCCAAAGATAGCGAAAATGGATCTACGATAATTAAATTGGCAGCCATTGAAATGCATTTGGGAGGGTTGAGGAGTGGTATTTTAACAAAATAAATACTTTAAAAACATTGACAAACATTCAATATGTATTTAATATGTTAATAAGCATTATGTTAAAAAATATATTTGAAAAAAAAAAATCTATAAAGAATATGTGAATCCACAGTTGCTGCTGAAGCCTGATTATGAGGGGGTACTCTATTCAATACAATTTTATTTACATATTTGCATAATTGATTTGTAAAGTAAAACCTGATTGTATATGAACTAAGCATAAACAAGACTAACATGTCAGTTTTACTCAACCAACAGAAATACTTTTTTTTTTAGAAGCAGTGATGTTTTATGTGTCCCAGCCATCATATCACATTCAAGCCCTGTAAAATGACATCCATTTAGATCCGGTGTGGACGAACTTATGCTCAAGGGTCATATTAGATTTTTATAATGGACAGATGGGCGAGGTCATTCATGGATGAGTTACAGTAAAAAAATTAAAAATTTTCCAATGCAGTATGTCAATAGTTTATTCTAATAATAAAATAATACATTCTCATACATTGTTGATTGATTTTCTCCCTGTTCCATTTTGAGGAGGCATGGCTCAGTGGTAGAGTGGTCATCTCCCATCCGTGAGGTTGTGGGTTTGATCCTTACCCCTGGTGACCATGTTGAAGTGTCCTTGAGCAAGACACTGAACCCCGATTTGCTTCCAGTGGAACTGGCAGTGCCCTGCATGGCAGCAGCCGACTGCTGGTGTGTGAATGTGTGTGTGAATGGGTGAATGTAAGGCATTGTAAAGCGCTTTGGGCACTATATGGTGTAGTTAGCAGTCCATTTAAAGTGCACAACCGTTTGCACAGCGAAGAACTCCAACAAGGTCTGATTCGGTCAGAGGAATTGCAATTTGCATTCAAGTGCTGTAGATGACTTGCTGATTTTGTTCCACAGAGCATTACATTTTGCAAATGCAGACTAAAACAGCCTCGTTTGTTTCTCAAGTCCTGGTTGGAGTTCTTGTAGGACAAAATGTTGAAATTTTTAGTCAGATTGCAAAAAATAGCTTGAGCCAGGGTTTTTGGACTTTAAACATTTTTTACAACTTAAAATTATTTACATCTAGTTGGCTACTCCCTGTGGTTGTGTGGAGTATGTTTTTAGGTTTGAACAAGTATCACTCACCTGAGGATAGAGGAGGGCTGACATGTAATTGTTCACACACAGGAAAAGCAAGAAAACTAAAACCTGAAAGAAGAAATAAGCCACAGAATAGAGTCCATGAGAATATGTATCCAGTCACCTTAAGTCATTAAATAACTTAAAAAGTCCATTAAAAATCAAAACATTATGTGCCAAGGTCGTGTCATGTCGTTTCATAATGTTTTTTCATTGGGAGGAGTTGATATGGGTCTGATGCACTTCCCATTTAAATTACAAACAGTTGAGGAGTGGTAATGAGCCAAACCGCAAGACCTGGCTCATTTTACTTATGTACTATTCACGTCTGACATATAGTCTGTACTTGTGTATAATACGCTCCCCTTATTTGCTGCTTTTCATGATTATCAGAGTGAATAATAATGAATGAATAAACTTTTTTTTTTTATCCAATAAAGTATAAATTATTTTAAATCCATGCTTTAAAAAAACTATGCCCTTTTCCAATACCTATGATGGTGTTTTTAAAATCATGTTTTGGAAAATGTTGTTCTTTTAGTAATTCTTTACTTTGTTTTTCAATTTCTTTAACGTTTTTTAAATGTTGTACTTTTACTTACAGTATATAAAGCATACTTTTTCATACTTTGTGTATGAAATGCGCTATAAATCAGTGATTCAGTTTTTTAAAATGTATTATTACAAGGCCTACTACTACTTACTGCCTGTGTACCGGTAACCAATAATGTTAACATTTCAGAGCCAATTAAAAAAATTCCAACATTTTTACCTCTCTGTGTTGCATGTCCCTCTCTGGTTGCAACACAGTCAAAGGGTCGCTGACATTTTGCTTGCCTTCAGCTCGGCCTTGCAAGCCTACATACAGACTGGAGGCTAACAAAAGTGATGGAGCTGAGGGGATCTGCAGCAACTGACCCCTCATTAAACTGAAGACAGAACCAGATCAAAATGATTAGAAGTGCTACCAAATAACAATAAATAACAATCAACTTTTGCTGCAAGATGGAGAATTTAGTTGTTTTAATAGATATTCCTACCTGCAGGCCCAGCTTTGACTGTTTGTGATAAGCTGCAATTGTTCTGGTGGCGTCTCTCCATCACGCAGACGACACCATAATGACAGCAGCACGAGAGACAGTTGCTCCCACCAGTACTACAACCATTCATATCAAAAACAGCACACAAATAGCCGCTTGAAAATCGCTACAGAATGATGAAAAAAGCTCAACACAAACAGAGGAGAATAAACGTCAAAGAAAAAGTAGCATCTATAGATGTACTAAAAGATGCAGAGGGATTAGGAGAGAGGAGAGTTCAAATATGCAAGGACCACGTTACAGAAAGGCATATCGCCTAATTGTTGTTCAGATTATATGAATAATATACAGATGAATTAATATAAAAATTATGAATAATTATACCACAATCCACTGAATATTAAAAAAAACCTCTTAAGACATTTCTTTTTCATATGGTGCCCCCTCTTAGATGTTTTTTTTTTAAATAAAAATGCACGCCTTTTCTACTTGTAGCCCTTTGAGATTTTGCGATGTAAAGGGCACTATAAATAAAATGTATTATTATTAATTATGTGGTGCAACTGAAAAGAAATTTGGGACTTTTATTTTGAAATACATTTAAAGACAGGAGTTTGTATTGTATAATGTAATTGTATATTGACATGACAGTCAAAAGCCCATGGGAGCAGCTAGCAGGTTTGTACTGTCTCACAACTATGTAAAAAAGTTACTCTTTTAACAACTGGTATCTAATGGTCGTATTTGGACATGATGTAGTATGACCTAAACATTTTTATTTTAATTGTTTAGATGGCTAATTGTTAGCCTCATAACTTTGATTTAAGTTGATAATATAATGTGGTACACCCAACCATCATCTGCTGCGACCATTGTATTGTAAATAACAATAATAAAGAATAAATATTTTGTGTTTTTATAATAAATTATCTGTGCTGGGTCTGGTAAATTCCTTATCAGTCAATGACTCACATACAGTATACATATACATACCTCATTTGAATATATGACATTCTACGGTGACAGAGACATTTTTGCAAATTCAAGTCTGAAGGAAGCAATAGTAGAAGAAAACGAGTTAGATGTAAAAAAGAAAAGAAAAAAGAAAGACACCTACCACAGTTGAGACCAGCAACAGAGGACACTGATGAGTGATCTGAGACCAGGCCTTGTTGAATTCTTCAGCCACAAGACTGCAGCGTGCACTAATACATAAAACACTCTGAAGAGGACACACAATATTTTTAAGAAATCATAGACATGCTACGAGATTTTATGAGTATTTAGTTCTTACTCTCAGAAAGTGTGACGTCAGATGAAAGGACAACAAGCCGCTTGGTGAACATACACTCCTCTGTCACGTAAAAAAAAAAATATATATATATATATATATTATTATTATTAATTTCACATACATCATTCATGTGCATGCATTGTCAAGTATTCAATCTCATGTTATTATGCAACAGTAAATGACTGGCTTGCAGTCGCAACTATAGGTGAAGCTAGGAATGTAAAGCAACCGATAAATCAAGCGCTTCGGCTAAGGTCCTTCGTCAATACATTGTCCACATCACTGCAGACCGTACACTGGTCCACCTGTTCATCTCTTGCTCTCTTCTTCCTTCACTCGTCAACAACTACTTCACTTGAGACAGGATCTCATCCCAGCCTTTTGGACATATGGTTGCAGATTTTGAGGTACTGATTCTCATTCCAACCACTTCACATTTGGCTCCGAACCGCTCCAGTGAGAGTTGAAGATTACGTTTTGATGAAGCCAACAAAACCAAAAAGCAGAGATGTAATACTCAGGTCACCAAAACGAACAGCATCAACGTCTTGGCTGTGCCTAGAAATTCTGCCCATCAACGTTATGAACAAAATCGGTGATAAAGAGCAGACTTGGTGGCGAGCAACTGGAAACGAATCCCACTTATCGCCGGCGATGTGGACCAAACTCTGACACCGGTTGTACAGGGGCTGAATAGCCTGTACTTAAACATCTGGTGCTCTATATTCCCGGTTACCTCATATCCCTAAGTTCCCTTGTCTGTACATTTTTAAAAGTTACACTGAAGCATACCTGATGATTGTTGACATGTTGTATCAGCTTTTTACAGTCAAGATGCATCCTGTCTCCTTCAACTTTTACTTTAATAAATGACACTGATGGGAGAGCCAGCATTATTCTGTGACACACAGATACACAACAATGTTTTCAAACTTGAGCATCGAGCTAAACTGCAAGGTGGCTTTGGACGTACCTGTTCCATGTGTTCAGCGTGTGTTCACAGTTGAGATGTGCTGAAGCTGAACTCATTGAGCCAGAGAACCTCTGAGACACCAACTCAAACAGGAAGTCACACATGTCTATTCGACTTGGATGACTGCCCAAAAGATTGGTTAATTCTATCTCATAGATCACCTCCTGCATTTGTACATACATAAACATTTAGCCGTTGTACTTTTTGTCTGTGGCGCTATTAGTATTAGTGATGTATGACAAGGTATTCCATACCTGCAACCTACAGATAATGTCTGGAAGACAGGTTCCTTTTTGTGCGACTCTGGGATCTTCCTCACACCATTCACTGTAAACATGATGCTGTATTTATTAGGGGTGGGAAGGCTTGGTATGGTATGCTCTACACAGGACGATACACCTAGGGCCGAATTGACAAAGATCTTCTGGACCTTCTCATGCATCCCACTAGGCTTGATGTGAACAGAACAATTAAGAGTGTGGTTTCTCCACAATGTGTACTGCGTATATAGTTTAAGCCAAAACGGGTTTGGCACACTGGTTTCCTGACACATAACTTTAAGGTTTAGATTCTATGTGGCAAGAAAACATGTGCAACAACCTTTGCTGCTGATCCATAATTGCATTGATGAGATGAGAGCAAAGAGTCTTCATGCTTCCACTGCAACCGCCCTGATCCTCTGGACGGGTCAGGTAGACATGCAGACATGCCCACTGATGGTACTCCAGCCTAATGCACAGATGCACAAATACTGCTAGCAACTGGTTCTCTTATGCATGCATATACAATTCGTATCAGCCACTTGCATTACCGTTCAGAGTCAGAAAGTGTGTCTTTACTTCTGTCAACTTGGAGTTCATTTGCCAGCCATTCTGTGATGGATAACTACACATAGAAAGTGTATAGCATTGTATGTATTGCACATCAAGGACAACATCAAATAAATCAAGACATAACTAGTTGAATCAAAATGTTGATAGATTTGTGGGGAAAAAATAGGCCACATGCACCCTACCTGATATTGTGGCTCGTGTTGTAGCCTATTAAAAGCAGGATGTTTCCAGAGATATAAAGCTGTCTCTTTCCAGTTATTGGTGGCATCTTTGGCATTGCTCAACAGCCCTCTGATGCTCACCTCTTTATTATCAGAAACAGGTCTTCTGGCTTCGGGTAACAGTCTTGGGATGAGGTACTGAAGCTGAAATGGGCACAAATGTACTGTAAAGCTAAGATCAAGACAAAGTAAACAAGAAGTTTTGAGCTGAAACAGGCCAAAATATTGGCATGATAAATTCAACCCTGTGACCAAAAGCTTTGGAAACTTTAAGGGCTTAGCCTTTTACCATCAAACACTATAAGCTCTAACTGTACAGTTGCTATCAAATATACTAAATGAATGACAGAAGAATGACGATTGAGACACACTTTCTTATAAAGGCCGTTGGGAGTCAAGTCATGCTGTTGTTGTGGCAGTGAGTCCCCTCTACAGATCCCATAGCACATGACAGCCACACAGAACCTGAGCAAGCAAAAGATTACATTTCAAACAAACTTGACATGCAAACATAATGACAGGCACATAATGAGTCATTAAAATATTTGGACCACATACATACATAATTGCTATAATATTTCACCTGACACAGAAGCGCATGCGAGTGTGTGTGTTGCAGACCAATGCTGAGCTAAGAGCCTCTGAGACGGATACTGGGTCAGGCTGCCTCAGCAAAATCAGTTGCTCTCCAGGACTTTCGGACATGGAGGCATGGAGCTGGACCACAAGAGCTGCTAGACCAAGCATGTGTGGGCCACTCAGCAACGACCCCTTCAGAAATGGAAAATATTATCAAACAATGATACTTAGAATCTAATGCAAATATTTAACACAGAATTATATAACATAGACCAGTGGTTCACAACTTTTTTTCAGTGACGTACCCACTGTGAAATATTTTTTTCAGCCAAGTATACAGTAAGTATGCTTCTACAGCCTCTTTTGTGTACTATTGTCATTTGCGTTGCTCCAGTCTCATCTAATTGACTAACTGCATAAAAAAACAATAGTATAGAATAAAAAGAGCAAAACTTTCCAAGACTTCGATTTGACACCAAAATGAGAGTCTGTTTTCTCAAATGGATACAAGCAGACATCTGCATACCTGGTTATGAAGCAGATGCCAAAGTCTGTGTAGGAGGCAGGACAAAAACTGTGTGTTACAAACTAATACACACACAAACCTGGAAGCCCACATATTCTGCCTGGAGAGACAAACACAAATGCGATTGCATAAATTAATTAATAACAATGTCTCATCCCTATTATTTGTAGAGCAGGCCTGTGGTCTACTAGTGTGGTCCTTATCTGGTGCCCACAGGCACTATGTTGGTAACCGCTGTACTTGTGTGTATTGAGTGCAGTGTTGAAACAATTCAAGTAATATTTACTGTATTTCAATGTTCTAAAAAGATTGCTCACTTGTTTGGAGGGAGTGCTTTGGAAGCATCTAAAATGCACTGGCAAAAGTTTTTTAAAATCACATCGACAACCTGAGGATGAGAAGGAGAGGAGATTTGCAAGTAACATGAATAACAAATGCATAAAAAAGCAAACTGATTAACATCTTAAACATTAAAGAGCTAATTTCAGTTCATACTTGCAAGTGGAGCTCTGGCAATGAAAGCACGTCAGTTTTCAGTTTAATGACTTTCTTTTCCGAAAGGTCATCAGGAAGACCAGGAAAGATGAAGCTCAGAGTGTTGGAGATCTTTGACAGGTGAGCCAACATATCTGACGGAACATTATGGTCAACATTAAACATCAAGAATATCCTACTTTATTGAGATTATTGCATCTCAAAGGCTAATAGGGTGGCCATGTATTAAATTTGAAACCAATGTGTGAAACCCAGAGATGCGCTGATGCTGACCCGTGTTGTTGTTTTTTCAGGCCAGGACATTGAATAATCTAAATTCTGGGTAAACAATTAAGCTGCCAACATTTCAATTATTAACTCATACAGACAATGTGTTGGTTTTCTTTTTTTGTATGCAAACACAGAGATGTCAAGCCCTATAATTACTTCTCAGAAGCATTGTGATAAATTGACCAATCAAGTGAATGAGAATGAGCCCTCCTGCCTAAGCCTTTCAATATATCCTCCCTTTCCGCTTATTTTTGCCCATTTCCTAAACAAAGTAATTCCGTACAACATATTGTATGGAGAGCCTCAGAACGCGATACAGGCTTGCACAGCTCACATTGTCAAGTGTCCACATATTCAATTGCCTAATGTGCAGGGGCGAGTGGCAAACTGTAATTTTTAGCGATGGTCGGGTTCTAGTTAGGTTCAGAAGCACTTCGCAGTTTACAGAAGCCGTAAAAAATGCAACTCAAAGTGATGCGGAAAGTTCTCTCCCATCCAGAATTTGATGTCTTACAGGAGATGTATCTCGGTATTTTAAGCCCTTCCACAGTTAACTATAGGCATATAGTGATAAAATATTATTTTAACACCATGGCAATGTAATTCTTTATGAAATATTAAGTACTTTGCGAGTTATTTTTCTAACGCAGAAGTAAAACCCCGGTTCAGTATAACCCCGTCTCTCCCCGTGTGGTTGTCGTGCCCCTCTCGTCCTAAGCCGGCTGCTGTGCGTACTGCCCACAAAACTTTTGAGCACTTGAGTGGCCATGCAAGACTGGCCAGCCCTTGCAGTACAACCGTATCTTCTTTACATGTGGAAATTGGATGAATGTTAAATCGTATTGGAGGTGGAGGGGAGGGGGAAAACTAAACAAAAAACAACCAAACCTGAGTGGGATGCGAACCCGGGACCTTCTGCTTACAGGGTGAGCACACTAACCATTACACTATTCATTCAGTCAGGTTCAATAGCGCAGAAATGATACTTGTAGTTTACACGTGTTAGCCACGGAATCTTTCTGGGAATTTAAGACGGCCAATTGGCATTGCAAATGTGAAGGATAATTGATTGCTTTGAATTCATTTGGACACAATGTTTACTGATAAAGGCTACTTTTATCACTATATTGCGAGCATGGAGGTCTCAGAGAAAGTGGGCGTGTGTTTAGTCCGCATAGGCGTTGCGGGAATGGGTCCGCACCTGATGACGCCATAGAGTGAGCACCCGCTCGTTTTCTCGGGTTGGGAGGGGCTGGTGCCTGGAGAGCAGAATGACTGAGAATTTCTCATTGAGGGGTGAATAGAGGAAAATACCACTTCGGTGATGTTTTCGGTGAGGAATTAGCCTTTTAACATGGCTAAAAGCTCCAAAAAGTTGATTTTTCACGTTACTGTCCCTTTAAACCCAGTTTTAAAAAAGCATCCACTAGACTGGTGTCATCTGGAGGAGAGGTGCCCACACCGCTTTCCTGAGTAGCTTCAAGCGTGGGAGGAACAACCCACTCCCAACTCTTGTTAATTCTACATTAAATACAGTCATTTACACTTAATGTGTAAACCTACCGCCATCATTTCCATCCAAGACAAGCTTTCTCTGCTCCTGCAGCTGAAGTTTTATGACATGCAGAGGATCATCATGACTCTCCTCATATAAAGTATTCCCTGTAATCACAGCACAAATGTTTCAATGTGCAAAAGACATCTAACATTTTCGCATAATGGTATAGTTTTGTGAGCATGTGTTTGTGTAGTGAAAATTAATGATGACCCACTTTCTTGTTGTCTTAGTCTCTGACAAGAATCCATGTATGATGAATACTGTGCTGCAGTAATCTTATCTGCTCTAAACACAACAATAAAAACAATAGTCTAAGCAATTTGGCTCAATGTCAATACTCAGCTACAACAATTGATCTTAAACCAGTCATTACATAAACACAAACATTTAATGATTGGCCAACATACCAATACCGATTATTAGTAGTCAAGGAGGCCGCTAACCGATATTTGGATCTATCAACTTTCAATAAGGGAAAATATTAGCATCAAAATAAAAAAATTTTAAAAAAAATCCAACAATGACCATTAATATTGTTGAAATGTCTTTAAGCATATTTAGACAAAAGGCCAATGTTATCAGAATGTCTTCTTAAATTTTAGTGCAACCCATCCCCGAACCAGACTTTTGCTCCACCCCTCATTATTATTTGAAAACGGCGCTCAAAGGAGGTGGGCTTGCGAGTGGGGAGAGGGTTAAGCCTAATCTGGCTCTGATTGGCAGCAGCAGTGAAAACTACGATCGAAATATTTTCTATACGGCCATAAGCTATGCTAAATAAACTAAGCAAATGCTATGCTAATAAAACGCTAACCTGAAAATCAATATAGAGATGTTTGCAAACATCACAATTTCTACAAATAAGAACTTAAAAGGAACCCCGACTGTAATGACAAGTTTGCTCGCTTTTTTTTTATATTTGGTTGTTACTAACATAACTATGAGATTCATTTTTCAAAAATCATTCCCCGTTGAATACATTTTATAGAAACTTTATTTGGACATACGCCGCCATTTTTATTACGTCGCAACATATTCAGTGCGTACTGCGTAGTGACGTAGAATGGCGGCTGGCTCTCTGCCGAACAATGTGAAACATCTATAAAGAAAGCAAGGTAAGTCTCGTAGCGTACCGAAAGAAACAATATGCGATCGAGAGTCACCCTCCCCCACGCCGTGATCTCGTCATTCACCAGACACATTCAAAAGTTTTGATCGTACCTTTAGGAATGCTGCGGAGGCTTAACTTGCTTTCTTTATAGGCGTTTCACATAGAGCCTGCCGCCATTCTACGTCACTACGCACTGAATGCGTTGCGACGTAAATAACAATGGCGGCGTACGTCCAAATAAAGTTTCTACAAAATGTATTAAACTGGAAATTACTTTTGAAAAAGGAATCTCATAGTTAGTTATTAACAACCAAATAAATAATATAGAGCAAACTTGTCATTACAGTCGGGGTTCCTTTTAAAACAAATAAATAGCTCTGTATTGTTCTCTACCGTAAATAAAATTTTACAAATTTTCACTTATCTTGGTTTTAATTTCAAACAAAAACAGAAGGTGCAGTTGTGCAGAGTTTATAGGGTACGCAGCAACACTTATAAAGTAACATTTTAAACTTTTTTAAAAAAAATTATATATAGTTACCTGAAGTTAACACAAATTTAAATTAATCTCTTGTTGGCAGTCAAAACTTTTTTTAAATGCTGAAGCGGATATCAAAATTTTGAAAATCGTCCCAACCAATGATCGGTCTATCCTTAAAAAATGCAATGACATTTGGAAGTGAGTATTTTTTGTAGTATAATATGCATAGTAATATTTTCATTTCTTGAGTTCAAAGAAGAGTTACATCACTTTTTTAAAGGTAGTAATAGTATTGTTTTATTTTTTTCTCTTCAGGTTAGTAATTAAAATAATGTCATATATTTAAAAAAAACTCCAGGCAAAGGGCTTTTCTCATACCAGGCAAAAGGGCTGGTGCTGGAGCAACACTAGAAAGTCTATTTGTGCATGACCCTGACCCACTATAATTTTACTACCTGTCTCCGACTCACCCATAATGGATCAACGACCCACTTTTGGATGCTGACCCACCACCAGTTGTGAATCACTTATTTATTGTGTGTTGCTTTCAATTCAGTGAAGTGGCTGGGGAGATGGAAGTCTGAGCTTCCCTGTTAATGCTGCTGCCCCGGCGACTCGACCCTGGATAAGCGGTAGATAATGGATGGATGGATGGATGCTTACAATTCAATACTAAAAAAAATAAATGCAACTACAAAATTTCAAGAAGTCTTGGGAATAAATATTTATAAGTAATGAAAACAAAAAGACACCCCAAAAAATTCAAGTTAACCCAACTTGCATGAAAAAGAACACAAAGAGCAAACTACTCACCTTTTCAGGGCCTCAATAAAGGTCATTTGAGTGTCTGCTTTCACAGGAAGCTAAAATTGTCAAAGGCAAAACCACATCATTCTGAGGCATCTGAGATATATCCTGAGACATTCTAGAACTATGTTCACTAACTATGGATGAAGAAAAGTAATTAAATAGCAAGAATGCAATGGGGCAATTGTTTGTCAAGTGATTACTGTTATACAAGGCCAAAATAATTAGTCCTCTTCATGAAATCAAATTAAACCCTTATTTTCTCCAATGATATAACCATAACCTTCCTTTAGCTGCCACCTTATCATAGTGGAGGGAGGGGTACTTTGTGTGTCCCAATGACATGGGAGCTCAAGTTGTCAGGGGCTTGATGCCCAACTCCGGCAGTATACTGTAGCTAGACCTCCTGATACAGCCATTTGGTCCTTGCACAGCTGGTGTCAGATTTTGGTTCACATTGGCAGCAGTAAACTGTCTTATACAGTAGGCTATTTCAGTGAGGGTTGGACTCCACAAAGGCTTGCATTTGTTTCTGATTAATAATCCTCATGGACAGAACTTCTAGGTGCAGAAGTTGCAGCCAAGGCGTAGCTCAATACCTCAGTATTGCATGTTTTCTTTTTGCTGATGGTATGTTTCTGTTAGTTCCATCAAGTTGTGATCTTCAACTCTCACTGGAGCAGTTCACAGCTGCATGTGAAGTGGCTGGGATGAGAACCAGCACCTTCAAATCTGAAAACATGGTCCTTAGCTGGAAAGGGGTGGAGTGCTCTCTTGGGTTTGAAATCCTGCCCCAAATGGAGGAGTTCCAAATATCTTTGAGTCATATTCACAAATGAGGGAAGGTGTGCATCTACAGTGATACACACACTGCATCGGTCTGTTGAAATAAGAGCTGAGCTGAAAAGCAGAGCTCTCGCTTTACGTTCCCACCCTCACCTGTGGTCAAGAACTGTGGACACTGGACAGCGAACAAAAGAACAAGACCCTGGGGTGTTTCTTGTTTCTCTTTTTATAGTGAAATGTTTCCTATTGTTTGTGAGTAGTGGTGTGCAAACTGCGGACGGCAGGCTTCTTGCCTGTGGATTTTGATTGCACTGTAAAATGTGTAAAATATGGGTATTGTTCCGTTAACTGCTTCCTCTATATTTATGTACTGTACATATATGTGTACAAACGATTGCAGATATACATTGTACAATGCAAATGCTCAATAAAAAGGGATTATAAAAAATGAATAAATCAAGACAAGACTCACCACTCTTGGTCTGAGCAAGGCAGGAAGAAACTGAGTGAGAAAATATGTCCGACGGAAGATACTGTGAGGACAAGATCGTTACTTTAAAAATAATATTTTATTACTGTATTGTTTCTTTTACCATTTTATAATTGGTAAAAGAGAACTAGAACATAATATGTAGGCTAATGGCATAAAGTGAAACGCTAGAGACTAGTATGAATACCAAAAAATTATTTGTTGTGACAAAATTTGCTTGTACAATTAAGAGTACCTGGCCTCCATAACAGTGGCAGAGATTTTTCCTGTACTTTCAAAAAGAGATGAGGCTTTCTCCACATCCTGTACAGCCTGGCACAGCAGCCCACACATAAACACACAAAAATGGGCAAAACTTGATCAAGTCTGTCTCACCACCTCATTGCCAATAACACATCTGTTCAACCACAAGATGTCACTGTACCTGGAATGGTGCATCTGCAGCACTAGAAATATCCTGATAGAGACCCATATTCTCCAGTGATTCCTGAAAAAGCAGATATTTGAGATTTAAAACCAACCTATTATACTACTGATACAAAAAAAATGAATGTGATAAATATTGAATGCCACAAAATTGTTTCCCCCCTGAATTTTACCTTGAGATCAGCAAGTCTTGTCTTGGCCAAGGAGACATACTCCATCAGGAGGCTGCGGTATTTCACAGCTACATATGGAGGGTGGAGGATGTGCACCTTAAGGTGGAAATGTGGACATTTTGGTGTTGTCGGTTTTATTTTTACACATTCTTAATTTGCACTATTTACAACAAACACACATGTAAATTGACTGGTCTTGTATTTTGAAAACCCGTAAAATGCCTAGTAAAGAGGGCTTTATGTTTATCTAAGGTGTTCAGGGTTTCCCAATAAAATTTGGCTTCATATACCACTCAACGTGCATTAGATTACCTTGAGGTACTGTGGAGGTTCAAACGGAACCAAGTCAGACAAAAACTTGAGCAAAAACACCAGCGATTTCTTGCTGGCAGCGTGGAAGCCACTGGCCCCACCAAAAGACTCCTGTAACAAAATAAATAAAATAATAATAATGGTTATGAAGAATATCCTAAAAGCTGAATTGTATGCTTCCTCTTGAAAATCACATTTTGTGATACAAGATAAAAACATTAAAAAATAAAAATACATAAAGATTAAAAATAGAGAAGCAGAGGTCACCAATCTTTTTAAAACTGAGAGCTACTTTTTGGGTAGTACTTATTCAAAAGGGCTACCAGTTTGATACATACTTCTGAAATAAATTAGCTCAAGTTACATTTAATTATATGTTAATAATTATATTAATCTATATGAAGATAATGAACACGTTCATGATTTCTCACAATAATTCCCAACAATGATTTAACAGCAACGCTTTAATTCTATACATTTCTGCAAGTTTATATTTTTAAACGATCACGTCTACCCTTTACTGGTGAGCAAATTTTAGAACAGGCTCATGGTCATTGGGGACAACCTGGTGCTCAAAGGTATCTGGTTGGTGACCCCTGAAATATAGCATGAGGTGACAGATTTTATGTACAGTACAGGGCTTGTTTTAATATATATTCCATGTAAGTCACAAGGTAATGAAAACATTTATGATTAAAATTATTAGTAAAACAAAATCCGGGAAGAATACTGAACCTTGAACCAGTCGGTGTAGGAAGGGAAGATGGCAGGTCCTTGCAGTGCCCCCTGCCGCGCCAACAAGAACGCAGTTATCATGCTCTCCAAATCATAACCATCAAATGCACAAGTCAGCAATCTGGACAGAAGCACTGAGAGACGATGGTGGAAACATCAGTCACAACAACAAATTACCAACATATGTTTAAAAAATACAATTACAGTATTCTTAAACACATTAAATGGCATTTCAATGTTTGTATCATTTACACAAACACGCAGGATAAATTGTTGGTACTTTTCTATTAAACAAAGAATAACTTACAGAAAATTACATAAATAAATATAATTAATTAATAATAATAACAGAACAAATTAATAACATATGATTAAAGTTAATTTGAGCAAATTCATCATTTCAGAAGTGTGTCTCAAACTGGTCGTCCTTCACACTACTCAGTAGCCAAGAAGCAGCGCTCAGCTTCAAAAAGTGTGGTGACACCTGCTCTATAACAACATAATCGTATGGCTTAAACTATGGCTTCAATATTTGTTATATAAAGGTATTTTACATCCACTTTGTAATGATGAGAATGTAGTCACGTAAAATGTAATAAACGTATAAGTGTTTCTTAATAGTGTGGAGTGTAGCAGAGCATGCTCGGAGTATATTTCCAAACCATCCAAAGTTTATTACTTGCCACAGTCCAACAGCAATACCTTAAAATTGCTTGGATTAGATGTTAATTATCCTTGGGTCCCCTTCATTGTTGCTTTTGTCTTTGTCTTGTGGTTGCTCCTGTTTTTTGGTGTAATTGTGCTAATTGCTGCTGAATAAAAACCTACCTACCTACCTACCTATCTTATCTCTCGTGAGTATTATACCCCCCAAAATCACCCTTAAAAAGCAATGGTACTCTGTACCTGTGTATAATACATACAGTATTATACACCTTACATATTAGCAATTTTTTTATACTCCTGTTCATACTGTGCCTGTGTACTTTCTTTACTGATGACAATGTTTTGTTTTGTTTTATTGTTGTTCGTGTCTACCGACAGATGGGAATGTAAGGAACGGAATTTTGATTGCTTTGTATGTCCAGCACGCAAAAAATTGACAATGGAGTTGACTTTGACTTATTATCAGAGTGTATAATATGAATGAATAAAGATTCAAAACACATCTTTTAGTAATTTAGAAGTTTTAGTTCTCTACTTCTTCTGCTTTTGAATGTCTCTGAATCTTTTGTTTGTAACTGCTTTTAAATGTTGTACTTTTAATTATGTGATGCACATAAAATGTGTTATATAAATAAAGTTGACTGCCATGCCTGTACATATCATGCCCTAAAATACAGGCAATCACTAAACATATCAGATCTTAAGAAAAGACAATGCAAACTGCAATGATACCATCTAATAGTGCGTTATGCACTCATTGCAAAAGACAAAGTCGGAAGTTGCGTTCATTTCTATTGGCACTGGTGCACATGTCACATAATCCCGCTGTTGCAAACTACCCCTCCATCTGTCCCTGCAAATGTTTTTAGTCTGCTATTGTGGTCCATTGTATAGACTGTCTAGCCGGGAGTGTGTGCCATGCGCTGTTCTGACACAGACCCACACTTGTGTCCCGCCGTCCTGCATGGCCACAAACTATTTCTTTGCTGCTTGGACTCTTTCTTCTTCTCCGCTCCTCCCTGACGACCTGTGCCGTCGGAAGGACTGCGCTCTTTGTGACTATGGATGGGCGAGTACTGATACCATGTATCGGTATCGGGACGATATCCGACATATTTCATGATATCGGTACTCACGACGGATATTGATACTTGTATTTGTCCCGCTCTTATGGCCGTTTTTCGGTCAGGAACTAAAGGCTGAAATGGTTATTTTGCATTTATTGACCGCCACAGGTCCTCAAGTACGTAAAATCCAAGAGTTTTTTCCTGCCTCAAGTACTTTATTTAAGGCTTTAGCGTATTGGACGCACGGGCTACTTTTAATTTGGCCACTTAACGTCACCAACGCAATGGAAGGAAGAAGAACCTGATTTTACTTATTTGATTCAAGCAGCGGGAAAGAAGGAATTAAAGACAAATAGAAGGGGCGAGCGGAATGCGGAAATGGCAAAGATGACGAACAAGGTTTCCGTAGGTGAACCTGCGGAATGATAATTCCCGGATGGAGTGAGCGCCCGCGGCAAACGAGGCTGAGGATGCAGCTGACTCGCGGGAGCCCGGCCGACCCGAAGCTGCGGTATGACCGGCAGTGGCGCTTGCGGTGAGCGGGTGGTGGCGGCTCAGCCGAGAGGCCGACCATCCACCCCGCTGGGCCGCTGCGCTGCTGCCGTCGCAATCCCCTCCCGCCCTACGTCTACTCAACCTGGTTCAGAATGAGCCGCGGCTGGTTTCTGCATTTGCGCCCAAGGCGCCATGAATGGAGTGAACGACACGATACATGAATATGTTGTATATGTTATTTTAGCATGATAAAGGCTGCCACGTTACGTTTCAACTGGCTCCCGATTTAAGATGTGGCTTGTATGGGGTAATACTCCAGTAGCTAATGTGTTTCGTGTGCAGATTCCTCACAAGCTTTTTTTTTTTATTATCTGTAACGCGAAGGGATACAATGCATTAAAAAATACCCTATTTAATTTGCCTTATTACTGGTCAACTGCTTCAAATTAATAAATGCACAATCACTACCCTGGCGTATAATGTAAGTGTACAATTTAAAAAAATTAACTGTTGATTAAAAAAAAAGAGGAAACCATTGAACCAACTTGTTTTTCAATATTAAGTGAAATTGTCTTTATATTTTTTGTTGTGTACTTTAAATTACTCTTTATCCAAGCAAAAATATATTTTATCCGAGTACTTCAGTACTCAATAGAATTTTCAGTTGAGTACTCGAATACTAAAATGCTCAATAGTTGCAGCCCTACTGTATTCCTTAAAAGCAACCACAAGTACAACCACATATTTTGATTGGGATTTTTTTCCTGGCCACTGGATTATTTATGTTTTTTTTCTCTTTTTTTTTTAAAATTAATTTTATTGTGTGCTCTATGCAAAATGACTTTAATGAGCAAATCGAAAGAATATAATTGCCATTAATTTCAAGCAATTTTAAGGAAATTTGCTATAATTGGGAAATATAGGTATTTAAAAAAAATCTGACATTGTTTTTTTGGGTGGAAATTTTATGCATCATAAGTACTAATGGTATCAGTATCGTTGAGTACTGAAGACTTCATTATCGTATCTGTATCGATCTAAAAAAAGTGGAATCAAACATCCCTAAAGTACATAATGATTGGGCGGTGTCTGGTCACTGTCAGACTTGTGTGACCGGCCACTCGCCCGGTCCAAGACACAGGACAAATTTATCTGATAATCTGGCATAGCGACGGACGTGAACAACAAAAAAGGCGAGTCGTTTGACCTTGATATAAAATGTCAGCCTCTTTAGAGGGCTGAAAACAGGTGGATTATTCTGTTTAATTATTATTTCACTGACGCAATATAAATCTCAATACTGTCTTTAGACTAGTGGGGAGTACAGTGCAGGCCAAAAGTTTAGACACCTCATTCAATGTGTCAACTGCTTTATTCTCATTATTATTTGCATTGTAGATTCTCACTGAAGGCATCAAAACTAAGAATGAACACATACATGTGAAGTTATGTACTTAACAAAAAAAGGTGAACATGTTTTAGATTCTAGTCTCTTCAAAATAGCCACCCTTTGCTGTAATTACTGCTTTGCACACTCTTGGCATTCCCACATCTGAGAACTCCTTCAAAACTGTTGGAAAACCATTTCAAGTGACTACTCTTGAAGTTCATCGAGGGAATGCCAAGATTGCGCAAAAAAATCATCAGAGCAAAGAGTGAATATTTTGAAGAAACTAGAATATACAACTTGTTTTCAATTATTTCACCTTTTTCTAAGTACATAACTCTACGAGTTAATTCATAGTTTTTATGCCTTGAGTGAGAATCTACAATGTTAATAGTCATGAAAATAAAGAAAATGCACTGCATGAGAAGGTGTGTCCAAAATTTTGACTTGACTTCCACTTTAAATGCATAATAATCTTCCCCAAGACTATAATGGCTCCATTAAAAGTGTTACCTCTCAAGCTGGGTTGCGCAGAAGGATTGTACACCAGAAGAGTGGAGAGGAAGCACAGGACATGTTTCCAGCTGACCTCACGAGTCTCTAAAACCTGCTGCAGGTGATGTAGCAGCTCCATCACACTGAAGACCACAGTCAACTAAAAAAAACAAAAAAAAACAGAACCAGGTAAGAACCAACCATAGTAAGTTCAACAAATATTGACGTTTGCGCACATACAGTACATTATGTTAAGTTGTTATTGACACAAAAATATCCCGTATAAATTGACATTTGATGGAAACATCAATCATAGATTGATACATGTACTGTAACGTAACTCACACAATTGACTTGCTTATCTAAAGACAGTTGTGTATGTTGGTGGTTGGAGGGAAAAGCTCTTCCTCCATCTTCCATTAAACCAGAGGATGATGGAGTCAGATTTCACTATCTTCCTGGGATAATGGAAAACATGCGCTACATTCTGGGATTCTGGTTCATGTAAGCCATTATAAAATAAAAATAAAAAGCTATTAAGCCAAAGTTTCATCATCCTCGTCCACATGTGCTGTTGGAATGCAGAGCACGCTCCGCTCACAACATGCAGCTGTTTACTTTCGCTGTACTGCCTGCACTGAGCACTGTTTTTTGAGGCACATTTGAACAACGTTCAGAGTTTCCAAATACTCTTGAGTAGTGTTGCACGGGATACCGGTACCAGTACCGTACCTTGATGTTTTGTCGTCAAAAACGGCTCGGTATCATTTATTCTTAGTACTGGTACTTAAAAAAATTAATACAGGACTCTGTTTTAAAGGCAGGTACACATACATGCATGGCCGCCTCTCAACCGATATGTGGAAAACGCCTTAAGTAAGTGACATGCCTCTTTCAGCGTGTGTGCGAGAGGGCGCAGGAAGATGGCTTCACGTACTGAAGCGCTCGCTGGACGTGCACTCCTTGTTGAGAAGCATGAAGCGCTAATTAAGCTTATTAAGTGTAGCGCTCGCTGACCGTCCACTCCTAGTTGAGAAGTATGACGCGCTAATTAAGGCTCCATGGGAGCGCGCGCAAGCAGAATGGAAGCCACGCGACAGCATTGGCATTGCCTACGCATGTTTTCAATAAACACATGAAGAACACACGTGTGGTTTTCAATTTTAGAAATGTTTTGTCACAAGAGCAAATGTTTTTCGCGGAGAAGCAGAAGAAAAAGCAGCAATCATTCCTGCAGTGGACTCAAAGTGCGTTCAATGAACATGCACACTGTAGGAAATCACAGTAATGCATATAAAAAGCTCAGACGACTGACAGAGCAACAGACACAGGTTGTGACGCACTTTTGACACTTCCCTTAAAATAGAGTGTGAATTATTTTGTTCCCAGTTTGTAGTGTTTGATTACGCATTTGACTAATTGGGAGAGAAATGAAGAAGAGCAGAAACATGCACGCACACTCAAGCAACGTTACATTGAGTCATTGGAGTGCCACTGTATTGCCAATACAAATACAAATATAAAACGGATGACATCAAATGCAGTCAAATACAGTACTTCAAAAATATGGCATGCAATGTGAAAGCACTTACAGTATAAACATAAATATATACAGTATGTACATAAATTAGCATGTATACATCCCAATATTTTGAATTAATAGTATATAAAAATATGCAAAGTTATTTTGTCAGTTTTAATTTTGCTGCTTTTGCTGATGTTTTAGAGTTTTGTCAAGGTACCGTTTCAGTACCGGTATCGAGGTACTTTATGCAGGTATAGTATCGAAGTCAAAATTTTGGTATCGTGACAACACTAACTCTGAGAGAAACAGCGCGTTTGGAGCTTTTTTCCAAACACACCCACATGTGCTGCTAAAGTGCAGAGCGCTTACAATAATTCATAGGGGTGTTAGAAAAATAAATTCGGCAATATATCGCGATATTACAGCGCACAATTCTCGAATCGATTCAATATGCGGCCGAATAGATTTTTAAACATCAATTTTTTTATGGAAATATTCAACAAAACGTCTTATTTAGGGTTAGAATTCACACATTAAGCATGGAAGAATGTTATATTAATGGAACATTAAGCCTTAATATTTTATTTCAGTGCTGTTCAAACATGAAACAGATTGCAACCTGTTTGTTAAATGCAGTGGCTCAGTTATAAGCCTGAATTTTCAGATAAATAAATATTTTCATACAAATCTTACAGTGTACATGTACAAGTTTACTGATTATTATTTTATAAATTTGAGTTTTAAAAAAAACCCACAATAATCAATTTATAGATTCGTATCGTGATTAATCGGTATCGAATCGAATCGAATCGTGACCTATGAATCGTGATACGAATGGAATCGCCAGGTACTAGGCAATTCACACTACTAATTTATGACTGCAGCCTATAATCAGCAGTTTGGTGTTTATTCTTCACTTTGCATTTTAAAAGTTAAATTTAAGTGCAACAAGTGTTATAAAAGGGTGGGAACCATGAGGGGAAAGGGGTTCATAATTGACTTTGAGGTATAAATCATAAAAAAATACAAAAATAAAATAAAAACGTGTCAACCTCTACTCCGCGGATTCTGCCTATTGTGGGTATTTTTTTGGAAAAGAACCCCTGTGGTAAATGAGGGAACACAGTATATATATAAGGAGCCTTCCTGAACATTTTCAAATTGCAAATTTCCCTATTGTGTGTCTAGTAAAGGTTATCTTATCTTATTTTTACAAAGATCTTGCACTTACCTTACGGAAAAGAGACGTTAGCAGCGGACTGGCTTTTGCAAAGGTCCACTTGTTCTGTAGAGCAATTGCATCCGACACTAAAAAACAGTTATCAGAATTCAATTCATATTTCAGTTACACCCAAATTATACTGTGAATCTGTTCAAATGATAAAACTACATATTATCACCCATATAACCCCTTCAGACCTGCATTTTATCTGCTGAGCATTTTTTTTTTTTACTGATTTTGACTCTTTTCCCACATAAAAACAACATGGAAAAAATGGGGTTATCTCATGTTTTTATTTGTAATAGTGGACGCCACAATAATATGGCTGTAACATGTAAAGCTTATATATAACATTTTTAACATGAACATCATGAAAATCAACTTGCGATTGTGATTGGTTAGCTAGGATCCAATCATGAACCAGAAGTGTTGACATCATCCAAATTATGCCTTTTTAATAGTTTACATGCAAATATGTCATCACCACTGCAATCATCACCAAGGGGTTAAAATAATTGCCAAAGAAATTTTTTTGCAATAAATATTATTTTGCCTAAATCATCTCTCATGATTCAAATGGTTGATTTTTTTTGTGTTTCCTGAAAAATCAGAAAAAATGACTTAGGCGATTATTTTAAGAAGGCATCGATATGATTTATTTTTTAAAAAGCAATACTAAATCAAAGTAGTGGGTCAGTTGCATGTATTTACCTGCAAGTTGAGGCTTGTAAGTGAGGATCTGAGTAAGCGAGTGCGTGAAAAAGTTCTGAAGGGCGTCTGGAGAAGCTGAAGCGTCACACAATGAGGTATCAAATAGCTGACACCTGCATCAAATACAGCACACAAACACAAAGTGTGAAAAAACCTACATCGGTCATTTCAACATATAAATAATTTTGGGCAGCAATTATTTCCTTGAATACTCAATTAAAGTAACAAACATAGTGGCAAATGATTAACTCAATACAAATAAGTTACAAAATTAAGACAAAAAGAATGCAGGCCTGATTCTCTACCAGAAAACAAATATATTCAGGAATGAAACAAATAAAAACGAAACCATCGTTCAGTTGCAGTTTCAGATAACGTCTGTATTGAATTGATATTCGCAGTTTCCAGAAGCCCTGAAGGGAAAAACACACACACACACACACGCACACACACACACTGTAAAAAGAAATGTCTCCGTAATTTTGACAAAAAATTAAAATTATTAAGATCTAAATGAGTAAATCAAAGTCCATCAGTTAATACTGTCCAGCCATGAAAAATACAACACACAGCCATAAGTATCATGTCATAGATGCATAAGTTAATTAGGTTTACCTTTTTCTCATTGTTTTGAAGGGATCATTTAACAGATTAATAGATTTATACTAGTGTTGTTCCAATACCGATACCGGTATCAGAAGAGGCCCCAATACTGCATAAAAACACTGGTATCGGCATCGGCAAGTACTAACAAGTAACATGCCGATACTATTATTTCTGATGCTAATATAGGACTGCAGCATATCTTGTGTTTTACTTGTGCACATTCACTGATGTGTGATGTGTTCACTGCATGCCAAGCTAGAATATCCTATTGGCCCTTGAATGCTCTAAACCAATGGCAGGGCAGCTTTTTCATGTTGAAAAAAAACCAACAACCCAGGTATTGGAAAGGTATCGGCATCAGCCGATACTGCAAAACTGGGTATAGGAATCGGGAGCCAAAAAACACAAATTTATACCAGCGGCAGCAGAACCACGGAAAGGAACAAGGGCAGCCATGCAAAGTCATGATTCATCACCAGATTATGCCCAATAATATGCACACAACAACTGTGTGCTAACGAGCGCTAACTTTATCCATCATATACGTTTTAGGACATCGCACACCAACACCAAGACAGTTTACAACACACAATGACGTGTGATGAATCACTTACAGAAGAGCATGTCATCCAGTACTGAAATGCAGAGCAGAATGCACTTCTTCGCCACTACTGCTGGATTCGGACTCGACTGGAAGCCTACGCCAACCAACGCACCTAAGATAGCTAAAGGAAAGAAGCTTTTAACAAATGCGCGATTGTCAGAGTATAACCAATGGCTTGACAGGAAAACTTTTGAGTCTTATTGTCTTTTAATTTTCTTTCCATTTTCATCCATCCATCCATTATCTGAACCGCTTAACTTCAGTAAAGGCTAAAGAGGTGTTTCTAAAAAAATTAATTAAAAAAAGATGACTTGCAAGGTGTTAATCATTTGTTGTGCATTCGCAGGCACACATCACGGGCACACATGGCCTCACACTGACAAGTTGCCTTGTTAACCCAGAAAAATCACATAATTTGAAACCGAGTATTGCTGTAACACTAAATGTTAATTAGTTAGAATTATTTTGTGAGGCCACAATGATGACCCAGCGAGTGCATGGCAAATCAACATTTCATAAGCCACATGTTAATTATTCATGGACATTCACCATTCTTAGACCGGGCTCGGTCACTTCCCAAATAGTGGGTATTCATTATAACCTATTCTAGTATTCATCTTTTAAATGCTGTAAATGTTGTTAGCTGGACTGGTCTGCTGGTAAATAGTATGGAAAATGGGCAAAAGGAACACAATATTTGTGACTCTCTACAACAGACTGGGCTGATCCAGTCCTGTATGCTGGCATTAACGCATCTATCTAAAACTCACTAGATGAGCGACAGGGTGTCCTTACTTGACAATACTTTCTGTTGAGCTTGTATGGCCTCTTTTTCATCCTGAGGAGGTGTCCAACTACACAGAGCCTTCAGCTGTGGCACCAACCACAACCTCACCCCTTCGTCACTAAGACAAGCAATGACAACAACAACAAAACACAGGAATGTTAATTGAATTCAGTTTTATTTTTTGCTGACTTTGTTAATGTTGAGAGGACAGTATGTTCTATTATTTTTTTAACTGCACTTTAAAGATGATTTTGAATTATTATTACTGCGACTGGTTTTGGGTCATTTATGAGGTCAGTTGCTATGGTCCTTTTGAAACAGGGTCGGGCTTGGCGGGATGTCTTTCAGTTTTCTAGTTGCTCAGTGACACGTCGCCAAAACGTTTAGTTTCTTTCTATACCTGTTCGTCGGGCGCTCTACTACTGCTGTGTCCAGCCCAGTTCTTTGTTGCTACTTTGTTGATGCGGTTCATCTGGGTCCTGTCTGCTTCTGCGTCCAAATTCTGCTCCTCACGTCACAGTACGTTCTGGCCAGTCATGGACCCACCAGACTGAGAGACAATCCACCAAGCCGTCAGCGCTGCTCGGCAGACAAGAACGCCTCCTGAGGGAGGTTATGGATTCTACTCAAGAGTTTTTCCAGTTGACGCTCAAGGCTTGCCCGAAGACCTCACCAACTGCTCCAGCCCAACTCCCCACCTCCAATCAGATAGGATCTGCTACATCTTTGCCTTTTCACCAGGAATCCAACATTCCATCACATGAACTTTTTTTCAAGAAAGGTAGAAGTGTGTTGCATATTGTTGCTGAACTGGTATCTGGTTTTCTATCAGAAACTTAGTACTTATTCGGATGATCGTGCCTAGTTGGCTTATATTATTAACTGGCTTTGGGGGAGCGCAAGAACTTGAGCTTATTCATTGAGGGGAATCAAAGTCAAAGACATTAAAATCGGTGCCTTTTTTTCAGAGATGCATTGAGACTTTGATCAGCCATTTATTAATCAGTGCTCTGGCAAACGGCTAATGTCATTACATCAGAGCTCTCAGTCAGCTGCAGACTATGCCATCAAATTCAGGATTTAAGTGTTTGAGAAGTGGTTGGAAAGAGGTCAGACAAAAGACAACTCTTGTTTGCGGAGTTTACTAGGAGCTTCAAGATCAGCTGTCCACTCGTAATAAGCAGTTAATCTCGCGATTCTGATTGACTATCACATGAGAGGACGCCACCGGAATGCTAGACCTGCCCGCACCTCCTCCTCTCGTGTGGCGACTCCTCAACTGGTCATCAAGCCTTCTACCCAGCAGCCTGCCAACCTTTAGAAATAAATTTCCTGAACAATTTATTACATTATATCATAACATTAAAGCAAGACTGCGTAAGGAGCGTTTTATATTTGATAAAGGCTATGACTGTAATAACCACTAAATAATTCAAAGAATACATCAAATACAAAATTATTAACTTAGCGGTGACATTTCAACAATGCACATTGGATACACATATGCACACATTTTTTATATAAAGGTGGGACAGCAAAAAATAAAATAAAAATTTTACTGGCCATTTTTCTCTGAAGACATATTTTCAAAGATTGAAATACAAATGATTAAAAACATCACTCAAGCCGTGGCCGTTGTATTCCAACAAGTATTATTAGTAGTAAGTACGATTCGATTCCGATTTTTGGGCCTGCGGTTCGATTCAGAATCGAATTTCGGTTCAGAACGATTTTTGATTCAAAATGATTTGATTGACAATGATTTCGTCCTTCAATTTATAGATGTACAAAGAATCATCATGATCTACTCCAGTCTGACTCGCTAATGCTAATTAGTGCACTACTCGCGGCACTTTTATCACTCAAAAGAACGGCTATTCATACAAAATGCTTCAGGTATGTTTACAGAGAAGCATCTTAACATTACTCACCGGCATATGCTCTTCCTACGCTGCAAAAAACAACTGGTATTGGAATAACTTGATTGTGCCTTTTTCCTTCTACTCTCTAATGTGGCTACAACTTAGTGTATCAGAATGCGCGGAACCACACTGTCACACAAATCGGGTACAACGTGAACAGCGCACCCAATCAAGGCACACACAAACAAGGGCAAGACAGTATAAAATAATTTAAATAAAATGGATTTTGGGAAATTTTAAATAGATTCTGAATCATACTAAATGAGAATCGCGATTCTTATGAGAATCTATTTTTTTGGCATACCCCTAATAACGACAGTGAGTGCAGTGCTATAAACATTGGCATTGGCATACAGTTCTTGTCTGCTTATTATTGGACATAATCTGGCAATGACACTTTGTGTCGTTGACGTTTTTCCTCACCGCTGATATGACTCTATTAAGACTTGGTCATGCCTAGAGAGTAAAATACTTGCTTGCAACTAGGGGTGTTAGAAAAAATCGATTCGGCAATATATTGTGATATTACAGCGCGCAATTTTCGAATCGATTCGATATGCGGCTGAATCGATTATTAAATATCATTTTTTTATGGGAATATTCAACAAAACGTCTTACTTAGGGTTAGGGTTCACATATTAAGCATGAAAGAATGTTATATCAATGGAACATTAAGCCTTAATATTTTATTTCAGTGCTGTTTCAGACATGAAACAGACTGCAACCTGTTATAAGCCTGAATTTTCAGATAAATAAATACATTTTCATACAAATCTTACATACATACGTACATGTACAAGTTTACTGATGATTATTTTCTAAATTTGAGTTAAAAAAACTTAAAAAATCGCAATAATCAATTTATAGATTCGTACCTGGATTAATCTGTATCGAATCGAATCGTGATATATGAATCGTGATACGAATCGAATCGCCAGGTACTAGGCAATTCACACCCTTACTTGCTACGTTTATAGCAACAGCGCTAACCCTATACCAAGGACGCCAGCTTGCGCAGCATGAATGTATTTTAGTAAAACCTCACTTCTCTGAGCCATTTAGCAGCCCTGCTCTGAAGCAGGTGATCCTGTGGCGGCACGGTTTCGAAGCCTAAGTAGGTGAGGCTCGGATGGCGGACGAGTTGTCACCGTTACATCAATACTGAACCTACACATCAAAATTAAATTACAGAATAAAAACTATAGGACATTTACTACTACCCATATCGTAATCTGGTCACATAGCACTACTTTGGTACTGGATGGTGTCAAGTTGTGTAATATTGAAAAAACATGCAATATGTGATATAGTTGTTGAATACTGCGATATCGATATTATTGCGATATTCATGTACCTAAATATAGTAATTAACTTCTTTTTTTTTATCAAATGAATGAATAATGTTTTTTTCATGTGGCAAAATAAGCAAGCTCAATGTATTCTTAGTTAATAATTGTAATACCCTTCATTTGTTTGAGAATATGCATCTTAGATGAAAATTTAAATTTTACTGCTAGTTAGAAATGAGTGCAAAATAACTTAAGTATAGTCTAAATAAATCAAATTAATGTTAATAGTTGCTCCCAGACTGTTTTTTTTTCTTTCTTTTTTTTTTTCTTTTTTTTAAGAGCTCAGTATTGTTCATTCGGAAATGTCATCATCATTGCTCTTTTTTTTTTTTTTTTAAATATATATATATATATATATATATATACACATATATACATACATATATACATATATACATACATACATACATTTTTTTTTTTGTGTGTGTGGGTGAGTATGTGTATGTGCGTGCGTGCGTGCGTGCGTGCGTGTGTGTATTTGTTAGCTCACCAGAAAACCTATTAGAAAAAAAATCTCATACCGTTCACCTAAATCGAACACCAGGAGACCCGAGGGGACCGAAGAAAACCAAGGAAGGTGAAATCCAGCACCGACCAGACACCCCCCACCAGAACTCCTCCCCAGCCCAAGAAACATCCAGACCCCAACAAATCCAAAAAACATAAAATCAGGGAGGCCTCAAGAGACCAACGGAGAGACCGAGAAAAGGAAGGAAGGACAGACGAAGCCGCGTGAGATCCGAGACACCAGCCTCCACCGATTCAATAACCTGAGGAGGAAACAGATTGTGTCTGAGTTTCGGTAGATGCTGGTGTGGTGGATCTGGCATGCATGAAAATCTCCACCAAAGAGGGGAGCCGTCGACCCCCGCCGGAACAGAGCAAGCGCAACACCTCAGGGCCCCCCAGGCCGCGGCAGCGCCAAAGGACGACCCCCGGGCCCCACCAGGGCCACCGGCCGGAGAGCAAACCCAGGAGCAGGAGCGCCCCCCGCCCCAACACGGCCCGCGCCCCCGGCCCAACGCAGCAGGACGGGGCACTGCAGGCCCACCAGGCACCCCACCGGCCCCCAACCCCCGCCCCCCCACAACCCCCCGCCCCCCATCCACCCCCGCCACCCACCCCAACCCAGCCCCAGCCGCCCCCAATCCCCCAGACACCCCCCACCCCCAGCACCCCCCCACCCCGCAACCCCCACCACCGCCCCCCCCAACAAAGCCGCCCCCCCCCCCCCGACCCCACCCCGACCAACCGGCAGCCCCCCAACCCCCGACCCCCAGCCCCCGGGGACCACCCGCACCCAGGCACCGGCGCCGAAGATGGGCCGGACAGCGGAGCGGAGAGGGCAGCCGCGCCCACCCCACCCCCCGCCGTGTGGAAGGACGGAACACCGGGGGCAGAAGGGGGAGATGGGGGCACCGGAGGGCGGCCGACACCCCCGAACCCCAGGCCCAGCGGGGGAAGGCCCCGGTCGTCACCCCAGCGTTCTTTGTGAAAATTAACCCCTGTTACTGAGTCCGCCAGCTCGCGGACTGGCGAACTCTACCCCTAAACCGTGAATGTGACCCCACCCAGTGTATATACAAGTGTGTGTGTGTGGTGCATTAAAATTAGGAGCAGGTGAACCGGAGCCGATGGAAATGATATTCCCACGCTCCGATCCACCCGCCACCCAAGCATGTTGCTGAGTGTATGTGGTGCATTAAAAAAAATAGATAGGGCGGGGGGGGGGGGGGGGGGCGGGTGGCGACACGGACAGGGGACCGCAGCACTGCTCTATACTGCGGCCCCCAACCGATGGCACCCCCACAAGCCCCCCCCCCACCCACAAGTTGTGTGGTGTATTAAAATTGGAGGGGAGTTGTAGGGTGAAGACGGTGTTTCCACCCTACCCCACCCCCCAAAGTGTGTTATGTGCCCTATATGTCTATAAAAGTGTATTGTGCAAACCTAGTGTAGTGAGTTAAGAGGTGTGACCAGCGGGGCCCCCCCCAACCGGGCGGGGGCAGGAGGCGCACCGGCCCACCAAGCCCCCACCCACCCCACCAGGACCCCGGCGGGCATATGGGACCCGTCCGGCGGGGCGATAGGGCTCGCCCCCCGGATACTGGGTCCCGCCCGAGGTGTCAGGACGCCCACCGGAGCGGGGCGGGCACGACACCAAACCCCAGCCACCCCCGCCGGCCCCCATAGCACCGAGACCCGGGCCATGGATGGAGCCCCCGGCCCAGGGGAGGGGAAGGAAGGCGTACCGGGGAAGGGGAAGGGAGGAGGGAAGGGGACGACAAGAAGGGCAGGGGGCAGCGGCAGGGACGCAAGGAGAGGGGGAGAGGAGGAGGAAGGGCGACGAGGGAGAGGGGACAGGGAGGCGGAGGACGGGCGGGGAGAGGCGAGGAGGGAGAGGCAGCAAGGGGGAGGAAGGGGGAGGGGAGAGGGAACCACCGGGCACCCCGGCGGCCCACAGGCCCCGAACCGCGTCGCCGGGCCCAGAGCGACGGACCGCGCCGGAACGGCGCCGCCCCCGACACCAGGGAAAGCCCCGCAACGCAGCACCCCAGACTGTTAACAGAATCGTTAAGGGTAGATTATCAATACTTCAGTTTTTTTTTTTTTTATTCAGCCCCGAGGCCAGTTTAGCACCACAGCTCGGTACCCATCCCTAATTATTGACAGTGAAGTATAACGTTACAGTGATGACTGTGTTACATACGCAATATAGACACTATATGAAGCTGTTGTGACTGGCGTTGTGGCCTCTATGAGGTCAGTTGCCATGGTCATTTATTTTGTTGGGCGTGGCCTGGTGTCTTTCAGTATTTAAACTCTGGTTGCTCAGTGAAAACCTCTCGTTTCCTTCCATTCACTTCATTTGTCAGGTGCATTAGCATTGCTGCCCTGTTCTTTTGTTGTAGCTTAGTTTATGCCATTCAAGACTTTTCTTTGCCACTTCCGTACCCTGTCTGCTTCTGGGTCCAAATTCTGATCCTCGCATCGCTAATATTTAGCTTTTTCTACTTAAAAAAAGAAAAGGTTAGTTTTCAATGAGTCCAAAGTAATAAAGTTATTGTATTGTTAGTGGTACATCTGGCACGAATATTGATCAGAAAATGGATCAGTATATCTCTGGTGTCGGGCTGAAACCTTGTACCTCCAAAATAGTAATTTTTAAGGAGACTCCAAAAACAAAACGTTTGTTTATCCATGCAAACAATAAAAATACAAATATTCCTTACCTTTCTAAAATATCTTTTAATTTGAGGACATTGTAAAGCTGAAGTAGGTACACCACATGCAGATTTGGTAGTTTCTGTAAACACACAACCACAATCATTTCATCCAGTACGTCCATTAAAATATGAATACTGACATTTCACAATAAATTACTGAAGAAAGAACAATTCTTATATTGCAATTTAATTTATTAGAGGATTTTAGTAGATGTCATGGCTAGCACAATAACTCAGGTATAGTATAATAAGTTAATAACAGTCCCTAAGTCACTAAATCGCTCCATTTTCTATCCACTTCGTTTCAACATACATTCACTTCCGCCGTCCTCATTGGTGAAGTCACGTGATCACTTACATGCAAATGGTCAATAACAAATGAACTATTATTTTTGTTATATAATCAACTTTTTATTTCATAAATTACATTGTGTATAGCTGCAAACTGTATTTTCTTGTCTGGATGCATTTTCAGTGGGGCAACTTCAAACACAAATACAACTTCTAAGTTTAAACTCAGTATGTCTGAATGGGTTGTATGGTCTTTTCGCAAAGCTGAATAGACTTATATCCATCCATTTTCCGAAGCGCTTAATCCTCACAAGGGTCGGGGGGTAAAAAAGAAAGGCTAGATTTACTGTAATTTTGAGAACATTTATTGTGCAGGCCTCAAAAGTCAAAATCAAAAATCTATTGTGAAAACAAGCAAACATCACTGATTATACATTTATGGGTTTACAGTCATAATGGCTCTCCAAAGGAAGCCATAACTACGATGTGGTCCGCGGCAAAAATTAGTTTAATACCCCTGTTGTTGCATAACTTAATTTATTTCCCGTTTCCAGTTCTGTTTAATGAGTATGATTCTCTACAGAGTCCAGGCACGCATTAGTTGCCTGCTATTTGGTGTACCAGACTGTACTCGATCACCCAAGCACTAAATTGCAGTGTTTCACGATTACATGTCACTCTTACATTAGCTCAGCATTAGCATGGTTTCTCTGTCTCTCCTCATCATCCTTTCATGAGAACGCTATTTGTCAGAAATATAGCTCAGAGTCCAAATCTTATGTGAACTAATCAAACTACCACTAATGTGGAACTAACAGAATAATTTGCAAACTCCCAAAATAAATCTACCGCTCATTATGTGGCCAAACCGGTACACTTGGCATCTCTGCTATGTTTAACAATCGCTGAGCTGTTTAGCATGGCTTAAGCAATGTTCTCCTGTTGATTACTAATCGTCTTTTTTTCGTGGTAATAATACTTATTTGTTATTTGCCGCCATGACGGCGATGATTAGTGACTTTTAGCGTAGCAGCTACACATCGTGTTTAGCCATGCTAACTAGCTAGCCGCAGCCAGGAGCTGAAGGAGTTGACCGCACTGTGAGACGCATTTGAAGCGTTTGAAGCATTGTCAGCCAATCAAAAGCCACGGTACTTACATGTTAAACGGGTGATACTTACTCCTTCCCTAACCAGCAGGGGCATGCAGTGACCTTAAGAGGGGCAGGTGCTCAAGGCATAAAAAGGAGCACATAATAACGTGCCTGTGCACTATCCAATATAGGTGTTAAAAAAAATGATTCAGTAATATATTCCGATATTACAGTGCACAATTCTTGATTCAATATGCGGCTAAAACGATTTTTAAACATCACTTTTTCAGAAGTTTCAGATAAATAAATACATTTTCATACAAATCTTACATTGTACATGTACAAGTTTACTGATTAGTATTTTCTAAATTTGAGTAAAAAAGTGTTTTTTGCAAGAATCAATTTATAGATTCGTATTGGGATTAATCGAATCGAATCGTGATACGTATCGAATTGCCAGGCACTACGCAATTCACACCCCTACTATCTACTACCACTTGGGAGTTCGAACACGTCACCACCGAGCCGCCATGTGTGGAGGGCGGGTTAGGGGGGTGCTTAAAGTAGATGAAGTAGTAGCTCAGGAAATTGTTAGAGGTTGTCTATGTAGATGAGTGTGTGTGTGTGTGTGTGTGGTTAGGGTTATTTGGGTTAACTAAAACTAACGAAAAAACTAAAACAAAAATTCAAAAACCAATTTCATTAACGAAATAAAATAAAAACTGAAATGCTTTTTAAAAAACGAAAACTGAAACTACATTTTATGTTAACAAAACTAACTAAAATGATAACAAAAATGTCCTTCATTTTAGTCTTCGGTAATAAATTTATTGCATGAGCCTGTGGGGATGGTTTAAAATGTGATTTTAAGTAGATTTATTTTGATATTAACCGGAATAAGGATGTTTGAAAGTGTGTCACACAGAAGTGACATCATCTAGCAGCAGCCAATAAGCGAAGTACGCATCTCGACTGCACGGTGCATTATGGGTAGCGGCGTGGTGCATTGTGAGTAGGCTGAACTACCATACAGTCATTGAAAATGAATTGGATCCAATGGAATGAGCTTTAATTTCTAACATTTCAACTGCTGGAAAGTTGCTGTTTTTTATTTAATGTATTTTAAACATGCATAGCATGTGGTTACGCAAACAAAGACTGTCACCGCTCTAATCTCCGCCATTCAAATGACGGTTTGTTGGTAGCCTCGTTTTTTTTTCACGCATGCGCAAACGTAATGCGCACTTCGCTTATAGAAAAGCACCTTCAGATAACGTCGCTAACATGGTGTTTTTTAATCCATTGTAAAATTCTTAATTGAAATAATGTCTAAACAATAAATCACACATAATGAAACTGTTGTTTGTCTGCAATGCCAATGACCATAAAAACGTTTTGACATTTGTGTCTGAAGAATCATTTATGAACAACAAATTTACATGAATAAAAACGATTATGTAAAATGTACATGAAATTTACTTTTTAACTCATTCGCTGCCATTGACAGCTATAAACATCAAAAATTCATTTGAACTATTTCTATTTAACATTTCACTTTTGTTAACAATAGTATGAAAACCTAGAAAACGTTTTTTTTTATTGTACATTTAGAACAGATATAAAATTTGTGATTAATCGCGAGTTAATTATTGAAGTCATGCAATTAATTTAAAAACTTTTTTTTAAATCGCCTGACACGATAAAAAAAAATGTATACAAAATTTGGGGCGTCAGGCAATTACATTTTTTTTATTCACTAGTTAACTCACGATAAATCACACATTTTATATCTGTTCTAAATGTACAATAAAAAATCTAGGTTTTCATACTCTTGTTAACAAAAGTGGAAAAAAAATGTTAAACTAAAGGAAATGGTTCAAATTAATTTTTGACATCTATAGCCATCAATGGCAGTGAATGAGTTAAATATCACAATTAGAATTTTCCTATAGTGCAAGCATAAACAATTTCTTTACATTTAGCTTCATTCAGGTAAGAGCAAATCCCTTTTATTATTTTTCTGCAGGTGTAGATGTTAATATTTCATTATTGGAACTGTACCCAACAATTACTGTAACTGCCACATCTCAGCAAGCTACATTGTTTGTTTTTGATAAAACGCTGTGATTGTTGTTTTTTTCTTCTTTTTTGGGGGTTCTTCATTGTCCCCCTAATTTCTGAACACACTGCTACCTGTTTCTTATTAGAACCTTACTCTGACCGCAAACCCTCCAAAACGAGCTGTTAGTTAAATCATTGAGTACATGCTACAAGTTGGAGTCTTCAGGAAGAGTTTATTAAAATTCTGAGCGAGAGTTACAAATTCCGACATATACCGACATATTCTGTGTACCTTATATCAGTAGTCAGTAGTCATCAGTAGCTGGAGCAGAAGCTGTACACTCTACACAAGTTCTATGCCCGTCCCAATGGAAGAGGAACATAAGTTTTACTGGGGATTTTTTCCGCGGCAAAAGTGGATGGGAAGGATCGTGATCTTTATGAAACTGAGGGGGACATCTTCCCCGCGTCCTCAGAGCCAACTGCGGCCAAATGAGTTAATCGTAGTTGCAAGGCTGATTACAACTTGTGTCACTACATTTCAATTGAAGCTAGGCTAGCACGCAGCATTCTATGACCTTGGCTTTTGTTTACTATGAGCGAGACTACTTAAATAAAAACAGAGAGACCAACTTACCGACCGCAGGTGTAGTAGCGAGCGACCTGGCAGAATGGGGCGTGTCTCGTAGTATGACGTTATCCAAGGATAACGTCACAATAATTTGTTTTATGTAAATCCACCCCCTCAACGTGCCTGCTAACTAGAAATAAATGGCAACTACCCATAACAAAATACATTAGGAACATTTGCCGTGTCTGCATTTGTAAACAGACATGAAAAAATATATATTTTATGCCAAACATTAAATATTTTCAGAAATTTTAAGTTATTTAAAAAAATAACATGCAATCTACATTAAACCATTAAACTTTCCACACACCTGATACTTCCTGTACTCCTGCCAGAGCCCCTTGGGGCAAAGGGCTCCATGAGATAGCAGTTCTCTGGTAGACTCCAACAGGACACCCACCTCGACCTGTACACATCAATAGACTTAAACAGAGGGAACAAACTCCCAAGATTTGCAAGATAATATTAACAACCATATTAATGACATCACAGACAGAGTAAAGCTTTCTACACTTTTATTTACCATCCAGCAGCAAAGGTACCCTCAAATATGGAAATATTGACTATTTTTACGTTATTATTAGTGAATGGAATTTCACGTAAATTAAATGGGAACGTCCTTCAAAATGTAGTACCCTTATATCATTAAAAAAAAATCTAGCTTCACATGTCAAACTAGTAGACAGGAAGTTGCAAATAAACAACAAAAAAGTAACATATATTTCATAATACAATATAATAATAATCTTTATAGTTCTGTTGTAATAAATACAACGTTAAGAGGCTAGTCCTGACATTTGTCCAGTGAACATAACATACATACACAGTTACACACAGGAATTCACTGTACAGAACAATTTATGATCGATCATGAGAGGCCAAAATTCAGCCTGTTTGCACAATTTAACTGATAGTTTTTAAATATCTGAAACAATAGTGTTACAGCTGTGACGAATTAGCATTGTGTGACTTCTGTAACATAATATGGACGGACCATCTGTAACATGTGACAGCTCTGCATACACCACTGGAGCAATTGAGTAGCTTTTCCAATGCTAAGCAACACTGGTATTGTATTAAACATTGACATTAGTAATTCAGATGCAACCAGGTGTGAAACAAAGCTGATTGTAAAGGTGTGGGGGTGTGATTTCTTTATAGTGTGATTAATTTGAATTGAATTAACTTTAAGTAAATGACCCAAAGGACTACAGCGATGATCAGACAATTTGACAATATTACACAACTTAATAATACAAAAAAATACGAACTCTCTGAGAAGCGTTGAGAACTTCCCTCATCTTGTCGCCCTCACTTCCAGTAATCACTTTCAGTCTCTCGAGCACCAATTTCACTGACAGTGCTGTTAACGGGACACCAAGCTGCCCAGCTTGATGTCTCAACCCACAAACTGTGAACAGAAAACCAGAGGCATCACACCCATTATGTTTATTTTACACACTGCTACCGTGCTTTTCCAAAAGCTGATGCAAGCGATAAGCTATAAGCACCGCAGAACACAGATGCTATAGAAATGTTGGGTATGTCTGGTATGTAGAAGCTGAATCATACATCCTACGAAGCATTTTAAATGAGGCCAAGAAACATAAGTCTTACCCAAAAGTGAACCTGTAATAGCTAATGGGATCCCTTGAGAGTTCACAAGACTTTGCTCATCTATGCCAGTGTTGAAAAGATTGCTTGGATTTGGATTCTAGAAAAACAACATTGACAACATTGTAAACAGACATGAAAAAAAATAAATCTTTTTTCGACAACATTAGCTATTACATGTCAAACGTCTGAACGTGTCTCAAGTGCATACAGAACTACAAAAGATGATCATTTTAGACCAATTGCAATGATATTATTTATCACATACTCATTTTAAAGTTTAATGACACAACACCATATTATAAACCTCTTATGGACACTCACCCCAATCTCCTTGAATAGGCTGCAGAGATCCTGCTGCTGCTCTAACAGGTGGATCACTGCCTCCTGCACCTCACCATCTCCACGCTTAGGTCTCTTTACAACACGACCAGCTGTAAACGTAAACAGGTAGGTGAGCCAAAATGTGCTTTGACGTTTTCAAAACATTCAGAAAGTATGGCGCTCACACAAATAAAACTGGACCAGATGACGTAATTAGTCATTTCAATTATAGCTACCGGTAAAACGTGCGGTTTACATTCATTTGGGTCACATGGTAGGTAAAATGTAGGCATTTTATTGATGACTGGTGATGATGTTATTCCAAACAGCTATATTGATTTTGTACACATTCTTCTCAAGGAAGAATCGACGTTTAAGTTGCTCGTTACTCACCGAGAAGGCTCGACAGATTTCTTTTCTGAGAGACAGAGTTACAGGAAGCACTCAGTGACATTTCAGTGAACTACGGAAAGTACTTGCCACCTTTTAAATTAAGACAAAGACGCTTTGTTTCTATGATAAATAAGTTCACTGTTGCAACTGAGAGACTGTACTGTTACGGTTCAACTTGTCCTCCATGTTTTTCCTCGCTCTGGCGCTCTTCTCTCTCATTGGCTGATGCCAGAGCCAATCTGTTGAGGAGCTGACATGCAAGTACCACTAGTGGGAGTTTTTGCTGGTTGAAGACATGCAAACTTAACCACCATCTTAAACCGGGAGACCACAGTTAAAAGTAAATAATCGTAGATTTTTCCAAAATCTCAAAATCCAGGCGCCATCTAATTTTATAAACGAGATGTCTATGGCTCCCCAACGATATGCATACATTACAACAGCACGCTCCTTCGAGGTGCGTGCTGACAGTGGGGCTAGCTAGTGGGGGCAAAGTGTCAGACTGAACATAGGTAGAAGTGCGTTGTGGTTATTGAGAAAATCGGGACGTGTCCATTACATTCCATTCTCTTTTCTTTTTAACCGACCCTAATTCCTCTGATTTCCATTACACGCAGGCAGAGATGGGAAATTCCAGGTGCAGAAAGTAAAAACCCTGCCATCGTTTGGCTTTAGCTACAGGTGCTTGTACTCAACTGACAGGTAAACGAGGTAATTACATTTAAGTACAATTTTGATTTGTACCTAAACAATTTTGATTCGTACTCACAGAGAAACACACAAATTATTAATACAAACTGTTAATCACGCATTTGTCTTTTGACCATGTCTTATTCCATACATAAGATGCTGCTGATATAATCTAGCAGGATGATAGACGAAATATTAGACCAATTCAAATGATTTGGTAACGCTTTAAATTTAAATTGTTAGGTACTTTAGTCCTTATCTATTGCATGAATGATACTTGTTTGTCACTATTATAAAATCTAAAAAATCTATAAAAGTCTATGTGACTTGTGATTAAATGATGTTCATTATTCCAGTGAAATAAAATTCCGTTTTATTCTATACTGTTTAAAGTTTGTTTGTTTTTAATGCATTTTTGTGTGATACAGAAACAAATGAGAACAAGATAAATCATTCCAAAACTTTTCCCACCACCTAACCTGTACAAGTTAAAGAACAAAAGAAAGAAAGAAAAATACTGTATTTTTTAAAGAAAGTGCCCTCCTATAACTACTACTAGATGTGGTCGTGGTCAGAATTAACCAATCACTTTCAAACACATATGCCCAGTACACACCTGCACAAAATCACAAAAACCTGGTATTTGCTTGTCGAAGTGAGGCTGCTGATACAATCAATGGAGGAATGTTGTTTTTGCCCTTACAAAATGCTAGATGTTGCAGACAGAGGATGTGCTGCTCCAAAACTTTTGTAGAAAAATGCTAGGGCGGAGACGTCCAAATTTCTCCACTGAGGGCCACATACAGGAAAATGAAAGGAGGAAGAGGGCCACCTCACCTTCTGTTTGTAAAACATGCTCAAATCATTGGAAAATACTGGAGGTCAACATATGCAGCAGTTCAAAGTATTCAAATCACCCCCTCTCCTTCTCACCTTAGTGTACTGGCTGACAAGGCAAACAGTAGTATTACTGTGACTTTTTTTTAAAAGTATGGTATCTTGTAACATTTAAGTTTTATTTTCAAAAATAAAAATAGCCAATTATCTTGCAACATTCAACTGCCAAAAATGTATTATAAATAGTAGTGTGATTCAATTTCAAAGGTGTCAGTTCCATCTGAAGAAAAAAAGCCCCTAAGCAAAATGTTCACACTACCATGCTTCACTATTGCTAATAGTGTTGAGTTAGTGCCAAACGTACTTTTTTGGAGTTATGGTGATTAAGCTAATTGGTTTCACTGGACTATAGCACAATGTGGGGAAAATGTGTGTCTTGTGTCTGATAAAACCAAGGTTGACTTTTAAGAACAACAGAGTTCAGCCAGTATTAACACAAAATGTTCAGGTTCCTGCTAGTAAGCACTTTAAATTGTGTGTAAAAAGTGTGTTGTTGACTCCCATTTAACATATGTTTAAATGTGACAAAGCCACAATCTTTTATACTTCTCTTCTTAAAAAGAATAAAAACACGTCCTGTTTTTTAAATTTTTTAAAACAATAAAAGGTTGTGCTTTACCTTGACTAGTCTCGGCGACGACTGCCGCCTACATCAGAAGGCGGTAGTCGTCAATATAGATATAGATTTGTAGACAAGATGATTTTTTTTTTAGCCGAGAATAAAAAACTATTATTGAATCAAATTGTTATAGGTTACCTTAATGGTTGTAAGAATTGTCAATGATTTGTCTTGTTCTCATTTTTAATACCACAACAACCTGGCATTTGAAGAAGGGTGTGTTGACTTAATATCCACAATAAAACATTTTCACTGCAAGTTGTGTTTTTAAAACACGCACGCACACACTGTAAAAACCTGCTAGTTTTATCTTGTTTTATTGTTGTTGTTTTTTTCATTTTTCCTCTTTAATATTCAAATATGTGGATACACAGATCCATCAAACACAATCAATAGCAAATAACTTAAAAAAAATGTAACAATCCCCCCCACCACACACTTTTCCAATTCTCCCACCACTGGCTAAGACACGTTGAATCGCTTGTTGTAAACATGACACAAGTCAATCTGCGTTTTGTTTAGAAAAGTAATTTAGTAGAAAAATATATTGTATTTCTTTCTTGGGAATTGTTACACTTTGTAGCTCACAGTATAATACACACAGAAATGAGACAAATAGAGCTCCGGAGGGTATATAAGGCCATTGGTTTTCATGAAAAGTATGAAAAGGACAATGTACAAAAAGATCAGCCAAAAGTCCTGTTCAAAACTGAAAACCACCAGGCATGCAAAATGGTATGCTTTTTTTTTTTTTCTCTCCACAGGTAGATTTAGAAGGTTCCTTTTTTCAAAAATGGCAACTACAATCAGGTGTCACTTCTCGGGACAGTGGGCCCGCACAACCAGTGGTGGGTGTAATACGCCAGAACTACGAGAAGCATCTCAGAGGTGCTGGCCAAGGCCACGATGAAAGGAGCTTGTGACGCAAAGTCGGCCTCCATCCGGCGGAACGACAGTTGCATGACAGCGAGGGCCAGCAAGCTGTTCTGGACACCGACTTCAATGCTCACCGTCTTCCTCTGCGGTGGTGCCAGGCCCACCAACTTAGCCAGAACTGCCCCGACCAACAACCCAAGCAAAGGCACCGTCACGCCGACAGCCACAATCGGAGGCCGGACATTGGCCAGTATGGATGCACCCATCTGGTAGGCCATGAAGATGCCGCCAACAATGAGCACGAAGCTGAAGGGCTTTATGAGTCCGAGCAAGACACGAGTGAGGGCGGGCAGGCGTAGCTTGACCAGCATTCCAAGAGAAATGGGGATGGCAATGAAGAGGAGGGTGCCAAAAATCTTCACGAATGGCACATGCAACGCCGCATGCACCCCCAGCAATCGTCCATATAGCGCAGATGACAGCGGCATGGCAGCCACCGCCACTACTGTGGACACCAGGGTCATGGAGATAGCAAGGGTGACGTCTCCTCCGAGCAGCAGACTGTAAAGGTAGCCGCCTCCGCCTCCAGGGGCGGAACATGTGATCACCAGGCCTAGTGAGAGCGCTTTAGGCAGCATGGCCAGCCGAGACACGCTGTAAGCATACAGCGGCATCACCAGGAACTGACCCAGCACCCCGAGGAGCAGCGGCACGGGGCTCTTCACGAGAGCCTTCAGTACCTCCACCTCCACCTTGCACCCAAAGGCACACTTGTTGACAAATATGAGGGGGAGCAAAGCAAATAGCACAGGGTTCTCTGAGAAATGGGACAGTCCACCTGACTGGATGAGTTTTGTGGCCGGGTCATCACTACCAGGAGCCACCACGATGCAGTAATCCGTTCTCTCCTCGATCAGAATGGGCACAGAGTCCTTGCTCAGGTCCAGCAGCTGGATCTCAAGCTGGGCCCTTCCTGGGAAACCCGAGCGGATACTGATGACGTAGCTCCTTGCAGGTCCCCCATGGCCACTGTCTGTCACATTCAGGATGGCGAGGACCTCTGGGTCTAAGGAGCGTACTTTCAAAGTCTGTTTCCAGCTCTGTCGGCCTTTCCTGTTGGTTGCTGGGCTCCGGTATTGGCTGGAGATTACAATCACGCCCTTGGTGTTTTCGGGGAACTCGAATACCTGTGACGAGCCGTCCCCGATTATGATATATCTGCTGCTATCCGCCGTCAAATTGGAGGGCTTGCTGCGGTTGATGGTCTGATTTACAGTGGCCCACGCCCGGTCCGCTTCGCCGGTAACAAGGAACAGACAACAGATTGTAAATAGCGTCCTCATTGTATTCTCCTACAGGCGCCGCAGAGAGAAACTTGTCCCCCGCCACGCTGTTACTCCGCGACGGCAAACGTTGTCATTGTTGTCTCCGACGCAAAACAGGAAGAGCGTTACCGATCGACATCGCGTATGTTTCCCATTTCATCGCGGCCATTATACCGGAACCTAAACATCACCCCGCCCTGTGCCGTCAGAGGCGTGCGTTTGACAACTAACTGCGGATGCACACAGGAAATATAACAACCACGTAGGTTTCAGTTTAGGTTGCTTCTAAAATGTCAGACTCGAACAACCGACATCTCCCGTATTCCTTTATCTCTCGCACATTTTAGACACAATTTTTGCTGATTGTTTGCGGTAAATGGATATATGTGAGAGATGTTTTGGTGAGATGTGTAAAATTATTTTTGTTTCCGGATAGTGATTTCCAAAATAAAGGCGATTGCTTGACAAAAACAATAGCATTTCGAAAAAACGAATTTAGCATGTATTATATAACGCTAGCTCTCAAATTGTATCAACCTCTTTTTACAATTATTATTATTACGACTGTAATTGAACCCTTACGACTCGAGTATTCCTTGGTCAGGAGAACAATTTAAATAATTTAATTCCCCAAAATAAAGGAATTGCAAACACAACCCCGAATTCTTAGGTTTGTTGTTATGCGCAGTTTCTATTTAAAAAAAACTTTATACGTGTTACTTAAAATAGTGAAGTCTCTTTTTGAATGCATTGGCGTGGTCTCTGACTCTGTGACGACCATTACTATAATTTCATATACTACAATCCACTTTCTATATGTTTGACAGGCAACAGCAAGTTTTCCTTTGTTGATAATATAAATGGGCAACCAAGTTTGGCTTTTGTCACATACACTTTTCATTAGATTTCTTTTAAAATGGTGCTTATCAAAAACCTCTGCCCCTTTATTCTGGTCTTGTTCATATATAAATCTGTGGGTGCAAATTGACACAATTCATTCTCGATCACATTTATCCAAGCTTCTCTTTATTTTGGAAATGTTTTATTTGGTATTTCTGAACCTGATAAGCTGCCTACTCATAATTTGATTTGATAAACATCATTTTAGCAACAACAAAAAACATTCACAGATAAAATACATGCATAAGAATCCAACTTTTATTGTTTTTTTTGTGTGTGTTTATAAAAAGTTATTTTTCCTCATTATCTAATTGCGTATCCAAAAGCTGTCAAAACAAACAATTACTATGTATTTTGTAATATATTTATCTGACTTTATCCTATATCTTTTTTTTGGGTGGGTGTTTTTTATATTTGGTTTTATCTTGTTTAGCTTCCATATCCTTTGTAACCACCCTGGCATTTTTTTGTGTTTGTGCTGTTGTATACAATGGCTATATTAAAATTTCTACAGGTTCTGTATGCTGCTTGGTGTTTAAAAGTTATTCAAAAGTTCAAAAGACACACTTTCTTTGGGAGGCCGATACACAATGTATTAATTCTAACAACAGCTAGAATCAGTCTACAGCTTCTAACCCCATCCGTTACTACCACACTCACCTTGTCGGTTGAATCTATCACTGCTCATTTCCCATATAATCACTGCAGTTTATGTCACGTAATCCTGCAGTATTTTGTGGCACTGATCCACCCTGCTCATGTTCAACAATCAGCACAGCTATTTTGCCTCTGATAGTTTTCAGACAGGCTGCTGCCATCACTTATCTGACAAACACAAACAACATATCAACTGGGAAACCTGACACTATAGTGAGTGCCCATCTCAGAAATGGAGCATGGGAATTAATGTCGGGCAGCTTTTGACTAAGTAAACAAGTGGCCTTTGCACAGTCATCCCAATCTATTTTCAGTGCACACTGCTTTTCCAAGTACATAATGTAAAAGCAGGGGCACGGTGGTTGAGTGGCTAATACATCCACCTCACAGCTCTGAGGTTGGGGTTAGAATCCGGGCTCCCGGTGTTCTTGTGTGGACTTGGCATGCAAATTTTCTCTGGGTAATCAAGCTTCCTCTCACATTCCAAAAACATGTTTCCTAGCTTAAGTGAAGACTCGTAGATGTCTGCCAACTTTGTCTTGGTGTGTTTTGGCCTTTAGGGCCACTAGTAGTAACAAACCTATTCCAGCTGAGTTTGTGTGGGAGGCAGGAAGGACACTACCATGAATGGGTTGGTTGTTAGTTGTAAATGTTACTTTTATTTTGATTTTAACTCAGTTTTTCAGTTAAGGCACACACATTAAAAACAAATTCGAGCAGTCAAAGAAATTGTATACCTCATTCATTTTCTCAATGGGAACCAAGACACTTGTTAGCCCATTATCACAAGGATATTCTACATGGGATCAAACGCACCCTGTCAAATTCTTGTTAAAATTTTGAGGGCTGTGTTTATATTCGGTATCAGCAGTACCACCCTCTGCCTCAATTTGAGCCAGGAAAAACCCTAGAACTTAGGTGATTTTTTCGGGTTCTAGTCAAGTTCAGAAGCATCTCATAGTGTGCAGCGGCCCTTTAGTAGCGTTTATGTGTCTTTCACATGTTGGTGTGCGATGAACTTCAGGTTGCCCTCGGGGTGACAAATATGCAACTAATATTTGGTATGTGACTGGTCCAAGTTAAATTTGAGTGGAACATACAATGAGTAACTCACGATCAATGCCTGCATTTAACACACCAAACACTGAATTCAAATTCAAATCTGTGCTGGAGGAAAATGTTTTATTTTCGCAAGATAAACAAAAGTGCTGCAAAGATGAGGTTTCTCAGTATAAATAACACCCCCTTGTAAAAATGCACAAATGAAATACAGGAAACAGAAGCCAGCGGTAAAGCTGCTTGCTGTCACAGGTCAAGGCCTAAGCTTTTATCCTGACATCTGCTCTTGCACATTTCAAAGAATCCTTTAGAATAAAGAGCCTTGATTTAAAAAAAAAAAAAAAAGGGCAAACTTCTGTTAAGAAAACAGCTCACCTAAAATGTCACTTACGTGTACAGCTTCAGTATCATTTGTATAAATTATGTGTTATCCTCCATACATACTCATGGGTGTCTCACCGTCGAAATACAACTGATATATATGGGGATATTCACAGGAAAACAAAAATAATTGGTAAACTTTAGACAGCAAAAATAAATTGATAACGTGTTGATCGATGACACCCAGAGCAAGCTGTCATCAGTTCTTGTAAGGTGGTGTTGGCAAAAACATCTCTTCTTGACTTCGACAAAAAGTGTGCAGTGGCACTCTCTTTGAACAGTCCTTCAGGCACTTCAGAGCACTTCAATCCAGAGGATGGTATTTAACGCAGAAGGTGTAGATCGTGGCATGTGTGTTAATCAACAAAAAATACAATCAAACATGACTCACTGAAGTGTAACATAAAGATTGTTCTCTAGTGTATTCAATCAATGTTAAAAATATTTGGGACTCGGACAAACGTGATGATGAGGAGACTCCTAACAGACATTTGCAGGCCAACAATTTCTGACCAAAGCCAGGTACATAAGAAAAAAAAAAGTCCCACTCCTTTGTAATCACTATTTCTTGTGTTCTATACGTTCTATATGTATTGTTGTCTTTATACAGTTCAGAAAAAAACAAACATTTTGCAAATGTTTTTCAAGAAAGGGGGCACACGCCATTAGGCCAAAACAATAAAATGTTGCAGGAACAGTTCAGCACAAATGCACAAACACCGCCACCATCAAACTTGTCCTTTTTCCCCCCCCACACAGGTGTGACTTGTTACCTTTCAGTTCCGCAGAGCAGCCAGCCTGCAACAGGAAAAAGATCATATTCAAATGGCAAAAATTAAGATATGGGAAAAAATGCATCAGCAAACAGAAACAACAGTAGAACATCTTCATTCAAATGGCCACCAGGATCATGCAATTCAGAAATTGACAAAAATGATCAGAAAAATATTTTGCGTTTGATCATGAGACAAGCATGACATGACACAAATATTCCATAAATCTAACATCACAGAGCAATTTTTTCCTTTGGATTTTAGTCCAAATGTATCTCAAAAGATATTTGGTGATGTGAACTTACGTTTAAACCACACCCAAAATACTTTTGATGACAGTGAAGGAGTGGAATTGCTGTTGAATTTAAGTACTGCGCTGTAGATGTGTAAATGAGTTGTTTTCTGTCTGCATTTTCATTGTTTGTTGTATTTTCTTTAGCGAGAAGACCATGCCGTTTTATATTACGGAAGGCACATTCCATTTCCCTGTGTGAGAGAGACCGATGTCTTCTTTGCATCTAAAATGTGTTTGAGTTTAGTGAATCTCAGGGTTATTGCATCATAAACTGCTTTCTTGTAAGGGCACACAGTACTTTGACGAACTGCCGAAGCCTCCGCGCAGTGAAACGGAAATAACCGTCTTGCCGGCGGCCCTCCGGCAGCATGTGTCAGGCCAGCCACCACAAGGGTTGTTCATGGAGTTACTACGCAACGTGACATGAGGACTAACTTGAAATTCAAGATAAAAGCGAAACGTAATATTGTACATTGATAGATGCCAATGCCTTACATAACTTTTATTTTGAAGTTGGCCCTCGTTAGCAATCTTGGCGGCTGACTTGACTTTGAATTTAGACTACGCTGACTACTTCTTGGTTATTGTTTTATGTTACCAAAAATATTAGTTACGTTACCCAAATTGGCCCTTACCGTCTAGAAAGCTGGTCTTCCCTCTCTTGGCTGCGTGAACTCTCTGCACCCATTGAGGTGGATTCTGCAGGCAATTTGTTGAGCTGATCCATCACCTCCAGGCCATTTTCCTCCGCTATTTGGTGGATCAAGTCATCCACCTGTTCTTGTGGTGTTGTCAGTGTCATTGCAGAGCTCATGGAGTCTTCCATTACCTGGTGTTGGGGGGAAAACAAACAAACATGATCAGATGTCCTCAAAAACTTTGACTAAAGTGTCTGTAAAGACAGTTCAAAGCACATCAAATTAGGGCCGGGAAAAAAAGTCGACCAAGTCAGATAAGTCAACTTTAAAAATAGGTAGACTAAAATTTTCTGCCTCGAAGCTCCGCCGGAACCATTGTTTGGGCCGTCCATGTTTTATACATGGACTTTTTTTTTTTGCAGATGCTCGCAGTTTTGAATTGGCGGCTGTGATCTGATCTTTGTTTCTTCTGTTAGTGCAGCATTTATTTGTCTGCTTAAAGGGATACTTGAGGCATTTTCATCAGTAAAGAGTTCATATTTTGTCCAGAATTAATTTGACAACTTCATTATTTTTATTAATACCTTTAAAAACAAAATGTTCCACTTTCTGTTGACTGAAGATTACATCACCTGTGCTGAGGAAGTAGATGATGACCAATCATGGCTCAGTTTGCTGACCAAATTCAGAAACGGGGTGAGCCATGATTGGTTGTTACCTACTTCCTCAGCATAGGCTATGTCATCTTCAGTCGACAGCAAGTGGAAAAATTATCATTTAGAGGTATTAATTGTACATGAAAAATAATGAAGTTACCAAATTCATTCTGGACAAAATATTAACTTTTTTGCTGCTGAAAATGGCTCAATGAGTCAAGTATCCCTTTAAAAATGCTCACTGACTTCGGGGCATATTCTCCCGTTCGCGCTTAAGTCAATTGCTTATGTGCCTTTCTTACAATAACTTACTAAATACCCAGCGATTCTCCCATCTCGGCTTCTGACACTCATTATGTGCAACCTGAAAATAGGTGCGCAACCACCAAAGAGGCCGTGAGTTGGTGAAGTCAGAGGGTGGCCTTAATTTACCGAGCATGGAGTTTTCATCAGACACGAAAATTCCATAGAGATCCATTTTGAAAATGTTATAATTTGATTGTGAAATTAACTTGCGCGGTGGATCCCGATATTTTCACCGGTGACGCTCAGTGGCCTAGTGGTAGAGTGTCCACCCTGACCCTGGGAGGTCGTGGGTTCAATCCCCGGCCGGGTCATACCAAAGACTATAAAAATGGGACCCATTTGCCGCCCTGCTTGACACTCAGCATTATGGGTTGGAATTGGCGGGTTAGATCACCGTTCAATGAGGGGATGAGTCAAATGCGGAAAATGAATTTCACCCTGTTGGGTGTGTGTGACAGTCAGTGGTACTTTAACCTTAACCTAACGCTCATGCAGCTCATCTGCAGGCTACTTTAAAAGGAGTGTGTTTTTGCATTCATTTCTTGATGGTGCAAATTGAAAGTTACTTTGCCAAGCATACTGTGTGAGTATGTGTCACAACGCCCCCCCCCTAAAACTAATCTATAATTTACGCATTATTAAGATGACTGTATTGTTTGTGATGGGTGCTTCACCTAACAAGTCTCATCAGTATGTGGAAATACTCCCCACATATGAAAAAAAAACTGCTTTATTCAACATAACAGTGACGTCACGTTTCGGCCGTCATTGTAATATAGTAGGGGCACATGGGCAGTCAGTGAGCATATATGGGACAGGTGTGCCCCTACCGCCTCGTCCGCACGACAACACAAATCATCCGAGTTGGCTGGTGAGAGTCATCACTCGCTGTTTCGCCTTCAAGGAGGCGCTACTGCTTAGTATTAGTACTGCTTTGAATAGGCAATTACTCGATAGAATAATTGATAGGATAATCGATTTTAAAAATATTTCATAGTAACAGCACTACATCAAATGCTTGATGACAATACACAACAAGAAAGAAAAGGCTGCACAGGGATTGCAACCACTTACTGATGTGTGGACATCAAGGTTCTGGACTTGGCTTTCAAATTTATCCATGACAGCAGAGACCTTTTGTAGGTCCATTGAGTTCAGAGCTTTGTCAAGAGCCTTGGTCACCTGGCCCATGTTTTTAGTCACCTATGAGAGAAAGCATAAGATCAGATTTGTATCTATCATACACGACATCCCTGAAGTGATTATAGAACAGCAGAATAAGAAAAATGGGCTTGGTTATTTCCATGCGTGTCATCAATGTGGAATTTATGCATTTATATTTACAATGAATGCTCTTATTCTATTTCTGTCACTAAAGTTCTGTAGATCTGTAAAGCGCTGAAGAATGTGACAAGTCTCCCGAGTGCTAAGAAAAGTCATTTATGTTTAGCTTATCACAATTGCACAAATTGGCTGAGGGCAGAAGATATTGCATGCACAATTGGACATATATTCCAAATTCCATTAAAATGTACTGCTTCACTTACTGATTTCATTGTGACAGCGGTCTGGACTTTAGAGGCCACAGCGTCAATTCGGGATGCCATGCGCAGCCAGTTCAGACCTTCATTTTTTTTCCGGATGGCATTCTCAGCATAAACCTTAGCACATTCTACATTCTTCTGTTGCAAAGCCTGTAGCAAAAGCATGACACAGAAAGTTAAATATTAAAATGCATAAATTTAACAGCAGATGAGAAGCAACAATGTATAAATACTTTGTCACTGTACTTGAGTAATTTTTTCAGTAATTTGTACCATTTCAAAAATAAATACTTTCTACATATATCCATTGCATTTTTTACTTCATACTTTTTTAAAACAGGGTCGTTATTTTGTGGTAAATGTGTGAAAAGACCCGGAGGCTGGAAGTAAAAGCAGCAATGCTTCCTGGCTGCGCCAGTCATATGAGGCGTTGCACCCGGTCCCCGACATCCCAGATTGTGTTTGCTACCTCAAACTATGAGATGACACGCAATTGACTAGATTAGAACAACCTGGAAACATGAATAACGCAATGATTGTCGCCACTACACAAGACAATTTGAACGTGGTAAACACTGCAGACTGCCGGTTAACAATATAAAAGACGGGTTCAATCATGGCAGCGAGGAGTGGACTGAGGAACAAGCAACATGAGCGAGTGACACTCAACACTGTGTACTCACCACAGGATGAGTCAGAGGCTCAACTAACTGGCCGATATCCAATGAAAGTCCTCCAAACCCTGAATATAGTCGCAAAATTATTATAGTTTTGAGGCAGAATGTGATTGTGTTTGACTTAACCAAGTTAGTTGATTTTTATTCTCAGTCCTATTGCAAAACCATTGTCCTCTATTAACTTTTTATTTAACAACAAAATCAAATGAGCAACAATCAAAATAAAAACACACGAGGGCGTAATGTACTTGCCAACCTTTTTGAAATTGAGCACTACTTCTTGGGTACTGATTATGTGAATGGTTACTAGTTTGATATACACTTGTGAGGCTGCTTCAGGTCAAAAATACATGTCTACGGGTTATTCATATTATGGCTGCAAAAAAAAAAAAAAAGTGACAGCTCAAACTGACTTTTATTAATTTTTATCCATAAATTGAATATGAACTAGTTACAGGTTTGATCCATCACATGCCAGAAAATAAGCAAAAAAGTTGATCACTAGTCAGGTTTCCATCCAAATGTTTTGACATTTTTGTGACATGCTACTTAAGCCCGTTTCCATCCGCTCTTTTTTTGCAAATATGCACTGCGAGATGACGTTGTAGTAACGGAACTTTGGGACAGTGGGGAGTTGCAGGTGGGAATGTTGGTTTTGACGGACTGAACGGAAGTAGCTTGTCTTGTTGGCTTCCCTCCCCCATGTAAGTTAAGTATGTTGTTACATTGAGAGCTGATGTTAATAAAGCCATCTAAAATTGCAATAATGTTTATTTTTATTTTTATCAATTATAAAAAGAGTGACTACAAATGTGAGTGTGACGTAGTATCGGTCAAAACGTGTGACATATAGTATTTCCCACAGTTTTGAAATCTACTTAAAAAATCAAAAATATCTTGCACTGACAGATTGCCTTGTTTTTTTCCAATTCACACACGTCCTCACCCTGCATGCGCACACGCACACAGACGGATACACACGCAGTGCCACTGGTGGCTAACTGTAGGTAAACGAGCGCACCATACCATACTTGTCTCATGCATGCTAAAAAGAAATGGTAGCATGTATGCTCAAATACGGCAACAAGCATTCTACCATGTGTATAAAAATGGCAACTGGAGTAAAATATTGAGTTTAGTTGTACTTTATAATTAAACTATTTAACTCACGGTTCTCGCGTTATTTGTTGCTGTGCACTTTAACAGGCGTTCACAATCCGTTCACACACCGCGGTGCGGCCTCTCAGTTTGTTTTGGTGGATCGTTCCAATGCTTCTCAAGCGGTTAGATCCTCCCAGAATGATGGCAAGCCCCGACGTTTTCTTGCTTCCTCACCTTCCGAACCATGGATTCATTGATGTAGAATTATCTCGCGGCTGCTCTATTCCCATGTACAACCGCGTAACTGATAGATTGCAGTTTAAATTGTGCCTTGTAAGCACGTCTCGACTTTAAGCTGATGCCATTTACGGAGATCCGCCGAAGTTCGAGTCGTCAACAAAATGAACTAGAGGAGACAGGAGGTCACACTGCAGTCTGGTGTTTCATTTGATCTCTTTTTATTCACTTTCTCGTTCTATCTCCACATTCAAATAGATACACGACAACTCTCTACCCCCTTCACCGCCGCCCCTCCACAGTCCCAACACAGGCCAGAAGCCAACCAAGAACGAGCGTGAACCAAACCGGCAATCAGAAACTTGCGTTGGCTGGAAGGAAAACGTCTCCGGAACTCGGTGCACCCGACAAATTTAAGTGTGCCTTATCATTTTAAAATACGTAAAATTTTCTTGAAAACTTCTTGGACGGCGGCTGGTTTACTTGTGCGCCCCGCCCATGTATTAACATGGTGTGGGAATGGCTGGTATATCCGGTCTTGTAGTTGCTTATTCGCAAAACCTGTTTCCATCGCCAAAATGCGCATTTTCTTTTTTTTGGTACGCTTCAAAAAACACCCCCCCAAGCGTAAAAACTTTATTGCGAATTTTGGGCCTGGTCCTTAGGGGCCAGAGTCCTGCAGGTTTTAAATGTTTCCGTCCTCTAACACACCAGATTTTAATGATCAGAATCATTATCAGGCTTCTGCAGAGCTTGCTGATGAGGTGATGATATGATTCAGGTATGTTGGAGGGCGGAATTTAGCAAACATCTAAAACCTGCAGGATTCTAGCCCTCGAGTACCAGGATTAGGTCTTTCTTTAAAATTATTATCTGAAATTGTTATACTTTTTGTTGTTGAAATTTTATGTATCAAATGTATTAGTGGTATCAGTACTTGGGATTGGTGACTACTTAAGAACTTAATACTACTGTTACTGGTATGAAAAAAAAAGTGTTATCGGACATCCTTAATTTTTCAATTAAAGAAGGTGTCAAAACCGAATCAATTTATTTAACCTGGAATTCTAAAAAAAAAATAAAAAATTAAATAAAAAACTATCAAAGCACTGTGCATATATAACAACTAAGTTGGCATGCACCAGTGGCTTTCACATCACAAGTGAAAAAAATAAATATAAAGGATATTAAGACGCTATTTCTGCTGCATTTTATCAGACATGATCACATATGTGGTGCAATATTTGCTGCACAACCCTTTGTGCAAATCAGTCAATGTGAACTAAACTGTGCTCATTAAACCACTTGAAAACGTCACTATCAAATCTACTTAATCTGTTACAAATACTTTTTAACCCCTTACCTTTAGTGAATCTAAAACAAAGAAACAAAAAATTGCAATGTGGGATTTTGCTCACCTTTTTGACCTTAGCCTGCTCCTTTTCAGACTCCTTCTCAGCCTTTTTGGCCAGTCTCTCCAGCTGTTTGGAGGTGAACTGGTAACCAAAGAGAAACATAAGCAAGAAATGAATGTACATATGAGCCCCCCCACCACACACCCCGCCACCCACCAAATATTTAATACATACCTTTAATTGGAAAAGTGTGTCTGTGGCAAGACAAATGGGAAAAATTAGGGTCATATCAAACAGACAGGACAGTCTGCCATTTTAAATGGTAATAAAGGTAAATGAATCATAAAATAATTACATAGTGAATAGTAGCTACTTTTAAATTAAATTTGACTGAAGTGAACATAATTAAAATCATTCAATGCATGACCAATCCACAATTATATCTGATTTACCACACACGTATTTTCTAGATCAGGGGTGCTCAAGTTCGGTCCTCGAGAGCCCCTATCCAGCCTGATTTCCATGTTTCTCTTCACGTACACACCTGAATAATGATCAGGATCGTTATCAGGCTTCTGCAAAGCTTGCTGATTAGCTGATCATTAGATTCAGCTGTGCTGCAGGGAGGAAACATGGAAAACAGGCTGGATAGGGGCTCTCGAGGACCGAACTTGAGCACCCCTGTTCTAGATCATAGGTGTCAAACTCCGGTCCTGAAGGGCCGCTGTCCTGCAGGATTTGGATGTTTCCGTTCTCCAACACAGCTGATATATGATCAGCTCATCAGCAAGCTCTGCATAAGGCTGATAACGATACTGATTGGAATCAGCTTGTGTTGGAAGAGGGAAACCTGCAGGACTACGGCCGTCCAGGACCGGAGTTTGACACCTATGTCCTAGATGAACAAATATATCCGCCATTAACACAAATTTATTTTTTTAATGTGTGTGCATTTATAATGACTTATCATTAGCATGGCTCTAGACTGAGACCAATTTGGGCATCCAGGCACCCCAATTTCTCAATCGTAGGAGGTTGCATGGGTGTGACAATGCATTTTTTGTGAACAGAGTCAGACTCTGTTATACTTATATTCATATTAAATTTTCTACCTTTCAATGCCAGGACTCCCTTGAAAAACAGGTTTTTAATCTCAATGCCAGGACTCCCTTGAAAAACAGGTTGTTGTTTTTTTTATCTCAATGGGGTATTTCCCCCTGGTTAACTAAATACATAAAATAAATAAATACATAAATAAATGGACGGACGGACGGTAGTTTTGGGGGAAAGTATAGTTCTAAAAAAGTTGTTATTGAGACAGGCCAAGGCGAGTGACACCTACACACATAAAAGACAAAGAGCAAATAACTGGGGAAGATAAGAACCATTAAAAACTTCTTGCGGCTCCGCAAAGAACACGCACGGTGTAATCTCGTGGGGAGTTGGTCATGTTTTTGTCCGGGAGGATTAACGAAGGAACTCAAAGTCTCCAACTGCTGGACATTGGCGTAAACTTGGCGTTCAAATTGAAGTTCCGAGCAGGATTTGTGCGCTGGATGAGAGACGGCGAACAAGCTGTCACAAAACTGGGAGGCAGCGTCGGGCCAGTATAGATTGTGGGCGCCTGGGCTCGCGAAAGCCGGCATCATTGCTAAACAGCCGCACGGCAAGGAGATTGACTCCGGTAATCTAAGAGGGGGAACCTGGCATGTTTGAAGGAGAACTTGCTCATCTGTTCAATTTGGATACAGAAAATGAGTACTTTGATGGATTTGTGGATGAAGACTGGTATAAATAACGTGAGTACATTGTTAAATTGTTGAATAGAGTAGAACCAAACTGTTTTGCCCTTGCAACCGGTTTGTTGTAGCAAGCATGTGCCAATGCGGTGTGAGCTTTTATATATGGGTTACATTAAATGGCACACCAACATCAAAACCTTATCCCAACTGTGGAGCATGGTAGCATCACGATTTGTTCCCTCAGGGCCTGGAAAGCTTGCTATCATTTAAAAAAAGAATTCACAAATGTAATAAGATATTTTGCAGAATATGAAAAATCGAGGCCATCTGTCCAATAATTAAAGCTTGAAAGAGGATGCATGTTGCAACAAGACAATGTCCTGTCCAGTCCAAAACACAGAAGTGAATCTAAAATAGAATGGCTTCAGAAAAACAAAATACATGTTGTGAAGAGGCCCAGTCAAAATCCTGACCTCAACTTATTTGAGACACGGTGACGTCAAGGCAGCTATTCACAGTACTGTACACCAGACATCCCAGGAATATAGCTTTACTGTTTTGTAAACAGGAACGGTCCAAAATGTATCAGATTCCTAAGGATGTGCACGTTTGATCTGCAACTACAGTAAACGTTTGGTTGAGGTGATTGCTGCCAATGGTGAGTCAGACAATAAATACAAGGGTTCACTTACCTTTTCCTCCCTGTCCTGTGAATGTTTGCTGAAACTAACGATTACTTTCATAATCGGTTAATTATTTTGTCAATGAATTTGATTTTTTAAAACATGTTTTAATTTTGATCCCTATTCAAAAATTGGACACCGTTCAAAGTGACACAAATTAAAAACGTGGCAATTTTTTTTGGTGTTTTAACCGTTAACTATGTTTCTGCAAATGTCTTCTTTTTTTTTAAACAAAAAACAAAAAGATAGCCAGTCTGCTTTTATTGAGGACTATAGAAATCTGAGAATGTTCACTGTGGAAAGGCTGAAATTTGGAGGACTTGGGCAATTTGAACAAGATTCTCAAAAAATGTATTTATTGATAATCATTAGCGAATAATCGATTAACTGTTGCACCTCTACAATGTTATTTTCAATAAAAATGTGGGGAAGGTTGATAAAAAAAATTCCCAGACCGATACCAGTCACCAATACCGCTAGTACTTCTGATACATAAAATTCCCCCACAGCAAAAAACAAAACAAAAAAACATGCAATCTCCAACAATAGAGTTGCTATGGAGGACGCAGAACAGCTGGCACAAGACCGCCAGCGCTGGAAAAAAATGGTTCATGTGGTTGGCTCAACACACAGGAACGGGATGCCCTTTTCTGTTCCAGGAACCTTAGGCAAGCAACACCCCCCAAAAAATTATAAATTATTTTAAAAACAATTCTGAGATTGACAAATTATTTCAAAGACAATTCTGAGATGACGTCACAAGTCAAAATGGTGGTCAATTTGGCGAATGAAATCTCTCTGCTCAGTGAAAAGCATTGGACTTTGGATCGTTGTAATTTGATTTGTGAGGATTATTTTGATTTTAAAATGTGATGAGATTGACTACTGCCAACCTGTGTGGTTAGTATGAGTCACAGGCAAAAGGAATTGTCGACATAACACAACATTCCTTTCTAGTTCCTAATCGAAAAAGGGCCACAAGAGGGTATCTGATCTGGTATTGGCCCATCCCTAAAAATATGAAAACTAATTGTTTGTGCGGTCTTAATTTAAGCAAACTATTGTTAATTTATTCTTGTGATTTTTATTATGATCAGACATTTTATGACGAAATTACGCAGAAATTCCGAGGGTTTACATACTTTTCCTCCCACTCTCCACATTACATCAACACATGACAGATGGCAACGTTCTGGCATAAATATTTTGTGCAATTTTTAATTCCTGGCGCCATCCATTGTCTGCACTACAGGAGCAAGGAAGAGATTAATTGCAAATGTTTACGTGTGATGTTTGTCGAAGCGACAACTTAAATAACTCTGCTCAAAGACTCGGGGAGACAAGGTTAAAACGTTAACGAAAGTCTCAAACATAAGAGAAAGTTTATACATTATCTGGCACCTTGTCATTATTGGAAACAAGATGTATTATTGACATGAAATGCTAACACGACATCTTTGCTAACTATCTTTCCAAGCTAACAAACAAACACAAAATCCTTGTGTCGCAAAACAGTTATGTTCCTGTGACGGTTAAAACTATAAACTGTTAAATAATAACCTACCGTCCATGTCGAAACGCAAGCCTGATTATTTATTGGTGAAAAACGATAACCGCCTTGAATTGTTTAGCTTTAGCCAGTACTGTGCTCTACAACACTTCCTGGTCTAAAGGTGACGTAATCAGCTTCTTTGCGAGCGTGCCTCCCGTTCGTTTGATTCATTTTCTGGGGTAATACTGCCACCTGCTGTCGACAGAATATTTCCCATCGTGTCCTTCTTTGGCTGAAGTGTCCCACGCATAGGCAGGCAGAGAGAGGCACAGATGTTATCGAGTTGTGGCCAGTGGGGGAAAATCATGCCTTGACAGCTCCGGAACAACGCCTAACAAACACAACATCCACCTGCGTAAGTGTTCACCAGCATAACGTCACTCTCTAATATAATGGCGTAAATGGCTACCTCTGCTCAAAACGGCTACATCCTTAGATCATAGATCATTCAGTACCAGCCATTTTCAGCAGTAAAATGTTTTTTTGTTCAAATTACATTTGATAACATTATTTTTCATGTACAATTAATACCTCTAAAAACAAAATTTTCCTACTTTCTGTCGACTAAAGATGACATCACCTATGCTGAGGAAATAGGTAACGAGTCTAACAACCAATCACTTCTCACCTTTTTACACAACAACAACAAAACACAAAACAAACTTCTCACCTGTTTTCTGGTTTTGGTCACCTCAAATCTTCTTCCTACATTCACCAAACAAACCAAGATGTAAAGTATACAATTAGACATTAAAGCTAATCCAACTGCATCATGAGACACAATTGTGTCTTCAATTTAAGACTACTATTTTTAGCACATTCCTATTCATTCATGGTGTTTTGTTACCTTTAACAAAATAGCCCCACAAACGTTGCATTCATTTATAGAGACATACAACCAGATGCAACTTAAAACAAAAATAATGAGCATTTATGTCATTATTTCAACACAAATATGCAAGATTTTCATTCAAATCACCTCAGAATTGCATAATCGCATAAGGTTGCTGTTCATAGATGACGTGACAAAATGTTGTTGTTTTTTAAAAGAAAAGAAAATAGTTATGACAAATCATACCATTAAATCGCTTTAATATGTGATGTTTAAGACGAAAATTCCAAACATTGCTGCACAACTTGCAAGAAGTGGCAGCGTGATGTAAATAAATGCAGATAGTATCAAGAGCAGTTTTTCAAATAGACAGCTTCCTATTAACTTTCTGTCCAAAATGTGCCTGCAACGCCACCACCAGACTTCTGCTGCATTCGAGGAAGTTGGGAAGTCGGATTTAGAGCTCCAGTGGTCACGTGATACTCGCCCTTTACTGTGGAAGGATGGTAGCGGAGCCGCGTGAATGGACTACAATGGCTAGTAGGGATAAAACTGGCGTTTATTTGTCAACTTTCCTTTCCGTCCAAGTGAATTCACACTCACTTGGATGAAAAGGACATGATATACATGCGCAAGATGGACAGTGGAGGATATTACCGTTGCCTATAAAGTGCCAGGAGTGTTGCCCCCCCCCCCCCCCCCCCCCCCCACTCTCGATTAAGGCTGGTGGAATTTCCCCCTTACTTAGACTGGAGCGCTTGCGATCATACAAAGATTTTACAAGTTTGTACAAGCCGGATTTATTTCCCCTTTATTATGTGTGGTCAAAATGCCATCGAAGTTAGCAGTTTCACGCAAGTCTTGCTGTGTTATTTAGCCATATTAGCAATTTAGGATCTGTTGTGCTGATTCTGCCCAGTGCCGTCATTTGTGCCGTAAAATATATTATTTATGCTGCTACTGCTGCTTGTTGTGGGATCTGGTCCACAACAGTTATTTGTCCTTGTAAAAGTGTGGCGTTCGCCATTACTCAAAGTATTGGACACTGCCAAAATGGCGGCATCACAGTGCATTTTGGGACGTGACGACAACATCTGGATCTTTAAATTCCACTTGGATTCTTTCAGTTCCGACCTCAAACTGTTCGAGGCAAATGTAGACAACAAAGCTGATTCCGATAAATTGTTTGTTGTTCTGGTTAACGCAGTCAATCCAAATCATGTTGTGTTACAAGAGACTATTTACAATGTTGTAAATTATGTTTTAACATTCACGGTCTGTGTGTCTATGGGGTCACCATCGTCGAGTGACTTCGTAACTCGGATTTCCAAGTTCATATGGGCGTTCCGTGCATACTTGCTGGTATGAAGTCGGAAAAGTGTGACTAATGAAGTGAATTAATTTAATTATAACCGTTTGATTTATAATATTACTATTTAGAAGTGGACATAACTGCTGTAATTTACTCAGTATGTCTCTGTGTGAGAATTCAAGGTGATGTGGGGGGTTGAAGCGAATGTGTTAATTAGATTCCTTTGTATTTTACAAACCGGTTGAGCAGGAGGGGGGTTTGGTGACATCTCTTCTTGCTCTGAAAACAACGTAAATCTTTATCTTGTGAGTGAGGGGGAGCATTTTGGCGATGTGTATTGATGTATCATGTGACTGTCTGAGAAGGACAGGAACGGCTGAGGATTGGCAGAAGAAGACGGGGAGGGGTTTGAAGAGTCACGGAAGGATACTAGTGACTGGAACAGGGGGAAGGGGACACACATGAGGGAGAGCATGGCGGCGTTTGGCCGACCTCATGTGTCCATAAGCTTATGTAAAAATAAATCCTGATTTCACCGGTCTCATTGTCTGAGTTTGATAATCAACATTATGAACACGGGAAAACAAAGAACTATTTTCCAACACTACCCACCTACCTCAGCATTTGCGCAGCATTTGTGGGCGGACAAAAATATCAGTTGAAAGTGAATAGCAATCAGTTAAAGGCTGTTTAGCTCAACTATTCAGGGCACGCTTGAACCATCGTGATAAACAAGTGTCTCGCAAGAGGAATCTCGTGTTTGCGAGACCTTGCTCAAATCCTCGCCGAAGCGTAAAGAAATATCACTCATGTGCCTATATTATTCAAATATGGATTTTTGAGCATCCTAAATTCAGTTTAATAAGTAATCGAAGGCATTAAATGACCAAACTGGTTTTGGTTTGTATCTGATATTTTGTAATGCTGTTGTCATAGTATCAAAAATATAATTATAAATCCAAACACTGTGTGAGAATTGGTCATTTTAATCAAATCAAACTTTATTTATATAGCACCTTTCATACATAAACATATTTGATTATTGATCTATTGATCTATTGATGTGATTTTACAAGCAACTTTGCCTGTTTTTTTTCTCTCAGTGTAACTTACTTTACTCCAGGCTTTTTGTGTATGCTACAGTAATACCCTTTATTTTAGACTATTGTAATTAATAGCTTTTATTTTAAGATTTATTCTATTTATTGTAACCTGATAACTGATTGCATTGGGGGGACACTGGAAAAAAAGAGATGGGAACTCCAAATGTAAACATTATTTTTTATTCACAGAGGACATCCAGTTTGCCTGACTCTTCCCCAGTGACCCCAACCCTAGATCCAAGTGCCTCAAGATGACCCTGGCGCTGCATGTTGAGCTCCTCCAGGTTCGTCAGGCGACCTCCCAGGAACCAAGGCCAAGAGTACCTTCATGCCTGTCCCAGAGGGTCACCACTCTTCATCTGGTGCTGCGTGTTCAGCTCCAGATTTCAAGCAGCTCCTCACCGAAACACACCCAACTCCTATGCCACAGATTCCTATGGAAAATGCAGCAAACTCTATGCAAGAACTGAACTTGTATAAAAAATACATTTAACCACTGTCAGGGTAAGATGGTTTCTGTATACAAAAAATTATGTAATGATGAATAAAATAAGCAGGAAACGTCGCATGCAATGGAACAAGTCTAACTTCACCACAATTAGTGATGCACCGAATATTCGGCCACTGAAAAATTTCGACCGAAAATGGCTATTTTTGCCATTTTCGGCATTCGGCCAAAATAAAATCAAAGCCTAAAGAATATGGCCGAAATAGGTTGTGGTGACGCAAGTAAAAAAACGCTGCAAGCAAGCGTCTGTTTGAATTAAACAGCAAACGCGGAGGTGTGTGTCCGCCTCGCTTCTCGCTGGCTTTTCACCATGTGAGTTTGCACAGGTTGGTCGCAGCAGCTCCCGGGGTCATTGCGCACACAGGAGGAGAGGGGCGTCGCTTGGTGTACGTTTTAAGCGGGTCGAAAAAAGACAAATGCCGTGTACTGCATACTGCAGTACAGGTGAGCCACTCTTTCTCCTGCAGCGCCTTCCCTTTATTATTATTTTTTTGATAAGAGCCCCTCGAACGCTTCCACTTTTTCACCGGCATCCCGGTGAAAATACTAATATAGCTAATGCTAGCACTATTGCCATCAACAGTTTTAAACACGGAAACACCGCTATCTCCGGGTAGCGACTGACCTGTACAGGACGTGCGTGACTTCCCAAAGCCGATTAGCTGGTGCAAACAAATGTATGTATTTATTTTTAAATGTGCGGCGCACCTTGTCCTGCCGCACGCATCTGTGCCTGCCTGTGTGAACTCCATTGATTATAAAGTGCAATTGCTCCACCAGAAAATGCTCAACCAGATGCTCATTTGATTTTATTTATTTGTATCAGGGACAGTACATATTAATAAACATTTCAGTAAATATGCCAGAATTAGCCATAAGGCTATTTATCATCTGCAGCCCCGAGACATATCGTAAATGTCACCCTAGTAAAATAAAAAATAAAATACACAACAATAACAATACATTCACGAAAATACTATTAAAATGTTAAAATTATTATTATTATTTATATTATATTATTTTCATAACAAAAGCAATACATTTACTAAAATGTACATTAAAACCAACCAGGGATAAACAAATACAGAAAGCATTAGTGTTGACATTTCTGATGATCAGTTAACCATTTTTTAAGTTCAAACTTAAATGTAATGTATGTGTCTAGATTTCTGATGTGAACAGGAGTGAGATTCCACTCGGTAGCAGCTCGGACAGAGAAAGCAGTTAGACTAAAAGCACTTTTTCTAAAGGTAACAATATAGTCTCCGCTTGCTGCACCTATGGTCAGTTGTTCGGATGTTAATGAAATGGCGGAGAGGGGGGATGACCATGAATGATTTTATAGATAAGACATAGATATTAATATTTGACCATGTTTTCCTAGGTGAATAACTTATATTTTTGTAATATTGGACAATGATGTGAACAATCTTTTTTACAGTTCGCTTGTAAAGTAATTGTAAAAGTTTCAAGGATGTAACATTACCTTGAGACCACAGTAGGTGATATGTGAAAGGAAGCATATACATTTTTGCTGCCTGTGTTGACATCTGATGGAGAACATGTCTAAAATTATTGAGGTTAAAATAGACACGATTACAGACCCTTTTTACGTGTGCTTTAAATTTTAACTGTGAATCAATTAAGACCCCCAGATAATTGTAATTGAGAACGATTTGGAGCCTTTCCCCTAAAACAAAAACGTCAGGCTCATCATTAACATTGTTGCTTGACTTAGTGAAAAACATTGCCACAGTTTTAGATTAATTTAACTGCAAACAGGAGTGTTTCAACTAAGCTGTGATGTAAACTATGGAATTGGAGAGCTTCTGAGCCACCTGAGAGACATTATTGCCATGAATATAAACAACAGTGTCATCAGCAGACATTTGAACGGCTACATCAGCACAGACAGACAGATAGAAGGTCATTTATATAAAGTGAGAACAACAAGGGCCTTAAAATTTAGCCTGGGGGAAGACCGGTGGAGAGATTAAGGGCTGCTGATCTCCATGACTGGACTCTGACATGTTGGGAGCGGCCAGAGATAAGACTCAATCCACTTGATTGCATTTGGGGAGTAATTAAAACGGCATCATTTTGACAACATGATTATGTGATTGACAGTGTCGAAGGCCTTTTTGAGATCGAGGAACACAGCACCAACAACCCCACCTCGATCAAGCAAAGCTCTGATGCTGTCAGTGAGGAAACAGGTGGCAGTCTCTGTAGAATAACTAGCTCTAAACCCAAACTGCATGTAATGGAGAACATAGGTTGTGGTGTTTAACTCTTTGAACGCCAAAAACGTTTAATAACGTTTAGTAAAATCCAAATGAGTGCCGCCAAAGACGTTAAAAAGACGTTCACTATGTTTTTTGTTTTTGTTTTTTTTAACGGGTGGAGGAAAGCCTTGGCAAACTGTGCTGAAAGTATCAAGCAGGTCGAGTTAGTATAATGACTATTTTTGGGCACTAGATGGCAGTGATGACTCTTTTTGGACAAGATCGGGTAGGAGTCAGGAGAAGGCGTGAGGCGGAGCTCGAGTGTTGAGGGGAGAATGGCTGAGGAAGCGAAAATGGCGACCGGTTGCAAGCAGCTCACGCTTGAGCATTTTTTTCAAAGACGAAAAGCATCGACCAATGCTAAAGAGCACATTGATGATGATGATGGTGACTCCGAGGTTGACGCCGAAGTTGGAAGCGTTGACGCCGAAGTTGGAAGCGTTGACGCGGCGGCTTCGATCGCGTCGTAAAGCCTCACCGGCTAGCGATGCTAATGGCGGAAAACGAGCACTTCTGCACAGGCGGACGTTCAATCGGACGATGAAGAGTACCCCGAGTCCAATGCATATTCATCGGAGGAGTGGGTACAGTCTGATCACGGAGAAGACACTGGTTCTGGACTACGATGCCACCATCAATGGAGTGGATAAGATGGATCAGAACATCTCTTACCACCCGGTAGAGGAACTGAAGGACATGAGGAAGCCAGACGTAACACCAGGTCACCGTATCATGATCCTGAGAGTAGACTTGATGACAACATGGCCAAACACACACTGCAGTATATACCTGCTACTCCCCGGAAAAAAAGGCCGGCAAGAAAGTGCACGCGAAGGGGCAATCGCAGTGAAATTAATCTGTGGTGCAAATCCTGCTGCGTCCCCTTGCACGCAGGGGAGTTTTACACAATATACCTCATAAAAAGAAAAACTGTATAGTTGAAACATTCACACAATTGTAAATAGTACCACAGTTGCACACATTTGTAAATAGTTTGCCAAATTGTTTTGTCAAATTGTTACACTGTTGAATGTAAATAAACATATTTTGCTATCAAAAAACACTTTCTCATTGTTGGTGGTAGTGTTTTACAGAAGTAAAGCACTGTTTAGATGTTTGTGGCATCATTCATGGAAAAAAAAAGGTGTCAAATTCACTATAGTGCATGAAATAATATCATTTCACAAAAAGCTTATTTTGGTCCAAAACAGAGCATTTGGGTGAAACTAACCTATTTTCTATTGTTGATTACTGAAGAACGAAATAAGGTAGAAACAAACTTTTTTTTGCCAATATTTACAGAAATAGTCGCGGTAGATACAACTGCGCGATAATCTCCTTCCTAATTCCACTATGGTTTGTAGCACTGTATGTTTTTCTATGCTGCCCTCGCACTGTGTTCTTTCTTTGGGCCCATGGCGAAGACAATTGTCGTGGAAAAATCAAAATGCACTCGCGAGTATGGAGCACCTTCGGGAGTATTAACGATCTGACTAAAAATGAGCAGCGCGTCGTCTCAACTATCGCAACGTGAGCATTCGGCATTGCTCGGCTTCGCTCGGCTTCACTCGTCTACCCGTTTCCAAGGTACATTCGGCTTAGCTTGCTTTGTTTGGGTGTTCAAAGTCCGAAAATTAGTTAGAACTCCGAGGCATTTTTTACTCAGATTTTTTGGTTGAAGTCCGAATTGTACAAGTTTCGAGACGTTTAAACTCCGAGGTTACACTATATTTGCCTAAATTGTCTATTGGCTGAACTGGCCCAGATCTGTGGCCACAACATGTGAGAAAGCACGATGTTTGTAAATGAGAATTAGTTCTCAAACATTTTACCTGGTTAAATAAAGGTTAAAATTTGTGGAAAGGCAGTTGTGTGCGTTTTCGCATGTGCATATCAGGCAGGGCAGGAAACCAAGTGGTTTTGCCCCACTGGTAAGAGGAAACAGAAGCAGAAGAATAATTGCACATTTCCTTTGCAGAAGTTGCTAATGCATTAGGATCCCAGCACCAAGCACCTTGTGTGTGTGTGTGTGTGTGTGTGTGTGTGTGTGTGTGTGTGTGTGTGTGTGTGTGTGTGTGTGTGTGTGTGTGTGTGTGTGTGTGTGTGTGTGTACTTGTACATACTACATTGTGAGGACCAAAATACGTCTTCAACCAACAGATTGAGGACATTTTTGTGAAGTGAGGACATTTTGGCCGGTCCTCACAACTCAAGAACTCTTTTGGAGGGTCAAGACTTGGTTTTAGAGTTTAGGTTTCAATTGTGTTATTGTTTAGGTTAGGGTAAGGAATAGGGGTAGGCAATCATTTTTGATGGTTGGGGTTGGGTGAAGGGGCTAGGAAATGCATTATGTCTATGGATGTCCTCACAACGCGCGCGTACGTGTGTGTGCTGTTATTTATTTAGTCATTTATTTATTTAGTCATTTATTAATTTTTAATTTTGGCAGTTTTGTTCCATACTGCCAAGACGAAATGTTATTCAAATGAGGGGGCGGTCCTAAGCGTGTATTGGGTTGGACTCCGCCGTTCAAACTGCCTTTCATTGGTCGAGTGAGCGGCTCGATGAAGAAGGAAGTCTCGCCGGTTTGCATGGAGAGCTCCAGCAATGGATGACTATCTTGTCCACTGTCACCACAATTTGCGACTTGAGTTGCTCGACAACAAGTCGAGGTGACAGTCGTTCATTATATATATATATATATATATATATATATATATATATATATATATATATATAAAAAAAAATTTTTCAAATTATATATATATTTTTTATCCGTTTTTATTTTCACTTTCATTTATTTATTGAATCATTTATTTATTTTGAATTTTGGCAGTTTTGGTCCTCCATATAATTCTGGAGTTAATCTATATTAATATAGATTAAAATGCTTCATTTGGATTTTTATGAAGGCAGCATGTGTTACCGAAATAATGACACTTGCTGATGATAAATAAGTATTTTACTTGTATAAAAGATAGATGAAGTTAGGCCAGACTGTACATGAGCAGTCTAATTAACAATGTCAATCAAGTCTGTCTGACATGACGGGAGGCAATGAGACCAGTCCAGGGATGGAGTGACACAAAAAAAAAAAAATTGGCCCTGTCATTTTGATTTAGGACTCCCGGCCTGGCACAGCCCGCCCCAACTCCTGACCACACCTGACTACCACGAAGCTGTGCCACTGATGTTGATTGGTTCAGTTTGCTATCTATATTGCAAATTGATGAATGGTTTGCTCCCTCTTAATTGTGGGCTGGTCTGTTGGGTAAAACTGAGGAAAATTATCATAAATTAATTAGCACCACATCTGCCCCAAACGATGCTGGCATCCGACCTGTATGCCAAATGGCTTGTCTTCATTTTAAATAAAACTGTGTTGTACACCTTTGGGTCCCTGTTGCGGGGTTCGCTTTATGCTGTGTCCCTTCCCCGGTCACCACATTGAACTTATTAGATATTTATTTATTTTGGTTTAGCACACAAGGCATTTTAGTTCTCATTATACATTTCCTTTTATGGTTCCACTCTGTCCACTAATAAACAATGAAACAATGTTGTTTAATTAATGAACACAAACTTTCAGTCACCTGACCTCTGAGATGGCTAACAGCCCTGAACTACGTTCATATTTGTACTTCCTGGATCGTGCGTTGCGCCGACTGCAGCGTCTCGTCACCGGTGATGTGTGTCAACCCATCAATGTATTGTAGCGTTGGTGAAATCAGCTAACAGCACTTTTTAATCAACAGTTTTCAATTCACAAAACAGCAGGCTATAACTACGCAACACACACAACAACCAATCGTGCATAACTTCCAACAACAGTCTGATCCCTTTACGGCCCGTCCAGACATTTGGAAACTAACCAACCTGCGACCCACCCCAAAGGCGACACTGTCCCCTACTTTAACAAGAACCTCGTCCCGAGGGGGTCACATAAAACATACATCCAGTGTTTATTTAGTGTTTATTTCTGAATTAAAACTTTGGCCTCCACCTTTAAGATGTATGCTTCGTCTTACATCCATGAATATGAAGTAGAGCTGTCAAACGATTAAATGTTTAATCAGATTAATCACCTTTTAGAATTTTGATTAATAACGATTAATCGCTTAATTAAAAAGGCTTTTTTCTTCAACATTTTTTTGCCCGCTAAATTTAAAGAGCACCGGTTATGTGTTAATTCTTTTGACATATAATGCTATAAGGACGTCGTCAACATTTTTTGGTCGACTGTACACCGCTCATCATCCTCTTTTTATAAATCAGTTAATTACTTGCATAATTTAAATTGGAAAAAAATGTCTTCAATATTTTGTCATGAACAAATATTCTGAATGTCATACACAAACATTTATTAAATGCTTTACTGTAATGCATGTAGTTATGTTAATTGCTCAAACAAAACCTGCGTGCTACCTTTAATGTAACCATTCACTGTCAGCTAAAGGATGGTCTGTGGTCAAAATTAATAATGTGATTAATCCGTGTTAATACATATTTAATGCGATATTTTAAGTAAGTAAGTTCAGTATTCTTCCCATTTTGGCTACGTTCTTGTAGGTTAGCAAGATGCTAATAAACAATCCTGTTTAGCAATAGAATGTGCGTGTACTAATGTCTTTGCTAGAATGGTCATGTCCAGTTACAGCAAAAGATATATAACATTGTGTCCTTCCTATGTAAATTAGATGTGCTTTTTATTTTTTTGCCAGGTTTTTTTCTCCTTTTTTTTTTCCATTATTAGTTTTAAATAAAGACTCACATTCAGGGGAAGTGGCTGTGCAGGCTTTCTGCTACAGATCCATGAGGAAGCACGAAAAACCTCACTCTGAAAATGTAGACTTGAATTGCTTTGTCAAAGTTTGAGTTAACTTTCAAAAGGTTCAAGTTCAAGATGTTTTCCGAAAGCTGTGACTTCAAGCTTTACAGTGCCTGTTGAGTTCAATATCTTTTATATATTTTTGGAATGTGTGGAATGTGCTTTGAATGTGTTTGATGTTGTGTTTAATGCTGTGTTCAAATGGAATCCCGTTGATAAGATTACCCTCTTATGTATTTAGTAAATAAATTAGTAGTAAATATTATTTACTGAGTAAATAATATTTACTATTTGTTCAGGATACAGTAACAAATAACAACATTAAATAATGACTGTCAATGATCTATCAACAGATGGTCCTCAGGGACTCTCATCCTGTTATTATGGTGCGGGGCAGATGCTCATGTGTGGCTGGGACAGCCCTGTGCAACCATACGGTTACCCTGCTCTTTCACACAGTATGAACAGGAAATATATGCAAATTCAGCAATTTTTATAATGACGTCATGGACATTATTGGATTAAATAAGATATTCTATAAAGCAAAGACCACACTACGAGAACGGAAAAAATATACATGAGTATTACATTATTTGTTTGTTTTTTCTTGTTACAGTCATGTGCAGGTGAGGCTCTGTCTCCCCTGACCACACAGCTCTGCATTCCACAAAGTCTACTTTATGCTTGCTTCCTTGAAATTTGTCCAATAGCTATCAATAGGCAGTAGGCCCAAAAGTCAAGAATCTTGAAGTAAGAAACTAGCGTTGATTGAGTCCTGCAGGCACGCTAGCGCTTGGTGGATGTCTTGCGGAGCTTCTTGAGGTGAAGCAGGCGCAGGCACTGTGACCTGAAACGCAAGTCTAAGAAGGCGTAGAGGAAGGGGTTGAGGCAGCTGTTGGCAGATGCCAGGGTGAAGACATACGGGAAGGTCAGACTGAGGAAGCGCTCAAAAGTGCAGGTGGCTGGGAACAGGCCCAGGTGATAGAGGGCTCCTGTGATTCTGTACACATGGTAGGGCATGCAGCAGGCAGTGAAGACCACCACCGCCATGATGATAATCCTCAAGAGTCGCCACTTGCGTTGGTCCTCCTTGTGCCGGATGTTGAAGTGGCGCATCACGGTATAGCCAATCAACCCGTAGCACACCACCATGACCAGGAAGGGGAGCAGGAACCCCAGGGTGCTCAACATCAAGCTGAACCCTGCATTCCACAGCCTCTCTTGCTCCAAACTGGTCGCCACTCGGCTGAGGTCCAGGATGCAGAAAGTTTGGTTGCTGCTCGGGTCTTGCAAGGTGGTGGAGAACACGAGGGTAGGCACAGACAGGAGGCCCGACAGCATCCAGGCGGCGGCAAGGGAGGCGCGTATATGGCCGCGAGTGCGCAGGTGGGTACTGGACAGCGAGCGCACGATGGCCAGGTAGCGGTCAAAGCTCATGCAGGTGAGGAGGAAGGCGCTGGTAAACACACTGAAGAGAAACATGAAGTTGTTCATCTTGCACATGACCACCCCGAAGTACCATTGGCGACCCATTATGAGGTGCACCACCCACACGGGCATCGTGACGATGAAGGCCAGGTCAGCCAGGGCCAGGTTGCCGATATATATGGTGGCCGCCCGCCACTTCGCCCTCACCCGCCAAACGGTGAAAAGGACCACGCTGTTGCCTGTCAGGCCCAAGATGAAGATGAGCATGAAGATCACTGGGAGGAACGATGTTGTCACCGGCCAATCGGACAAATCGCATCTGATGTAGGTTTCCATCTCCTCGAAGTCGACGTTGTAACTGCTCTCGTCGGCTCTGTGGCTTTTCTCTCTTAGGCTCGGGGTTGCGTGTGTTGCTGCTCGTGGGATCTTACACAAGCCTCTGAGCTCGTGCACCCACCGCCGTTCACAACACCACTTCCCCATTCCAAGTAGAAACACGTTCACACATTTGTAAATTACTGCAGTGAAAAACACCACACCTATTATTTGATTTTAACCTCAATAATCTATTTTTGCAACTGTCTTACAGTGAAGCAAACCAAGTATTTCAAATGCTCCAAAATTAGTACAATTAAATCAGATTTTTTAGTTAAACCTGTTTCTACTTCCTGTCCCCCCCCCCCCCCACACACACACAAATTAGTTGCCTTGAAGGTTTTAAGTTGTCATAATTATATTTTCAGTTACATTTTGGATCTAAGTAGGACATCGATGCTCACTCAACCGGTTGATATAGACCACAAGGCATTGTGAGTATGAAAAAAAATGGTGCGAGCAAAAGCAAAAGCGCGTGAATGGAAGCAATACTTTACTACGGAAATAATTAGTTTTAGCTGAAAATGTGTACAACAAAGGAAATAAAATACAACTTTAGAACATTTTCATTCACAACAAATTGTCGGCGATTACATTTTTTTTAAATAATTGGTGGTCAATATGTTCGATTTTGAAACCCCTCCAAATACTCTCCTTAAGGTCTCTTATTTTCCTTTCCCAGCAGCCCAAAAGTTGAAATTGTTGTTAAAGTGTACGAAAATAAGTGATGAATCAACAATGTTGCTAGCACAGCTAGCATAGCTAGTGCGGTCGGGGAACTAGCTACTTGATTTAAATCATTCGCTTGGTGTACAATGTAATAATAGAGGATACCTCTCCTGGATCATTGTTTGACTCTGTGGTATTTAAAAATTACCCAAGATTCTTCACCTCGAATTCACAATTGATAAATGCACATAGCAACCAATAAAAGCCGAAAGTAAAAAAAAATTTTTTTTTCTTTTCTTTATTTCTTTTCTTTTCTCTAAAAAGAAAAGAAAAGCCGAAAGTACAGAAGACGGAAGAATGTCCTTGTTTTGAGAGCCGTCCTACCTCAGTTGCCATGTAGTCCGCTCCGTGCATTGCAGGCAGTAACATCGGCAAATATTTGTAGTCCAATCGATTCCACTAATCAAACGTTTCAACGTATACTGCTGCAAAGAGTGTTGGGCTAAATCTTCCGCATACATCTTGCTTACACAAGTAACGTTAGAGGAAACTGGGGGTGACATTCATCGATAACAAAAGAACATTCGGTGTAAACACAGCTTAGTCCACTGAAAAGTTGAGGGGCAGACTCGCATCCCATGACGTCAGTGAATATTATCTATAGTGAATTTATTTAGCATAGCTTGTCGTAGTATAGAAATTAGTTAGATCGTAGTTTGTTTGTTTTTTTGGTCGGTTGGTTTATTGAACATATAAACCCATTACAACATTTGAAATATAAGTTTAAATGAAAATAAAAAATTGAAGAAAGAAAATAATTGATCAATAATGTCATAATTTACATGTAAAAGTAGTAGGATGAAGTACAAAAACTTTTTTAGTCCTACTCCCTATTACTTCTATCACGTTAATGTATTAAAAGGAACCCCGACTGTCATGACAAGTTTGCTGCTATATTATTTATTTGGTTGTTACTAACATAACTATGAGATAATTTTTTTCAAAAATCATTTCCAGTTTGTAGAAACTTTAGTTGGACATACGCCGCCATTGTTATTTACGTAGCAAGGCATTCAGTGAGTAGTGACGGAGAGCAATGTTAAACGCCTATAAAGAAAGCAAATTAAGCCTCGTAGCGTTCGTAAAGAAACAACGTGATCAGGAGAGTAACCCTTCCCCACGCCATGCTCTCGTTATTCACCAGATCAAGAATTTTGATCGTCCCATTAAGAACTCTACGGACACTTACCTTGCTTTCTTTATTGCCATTTCACATTGCTCGGCAGAGAGCCAGCCATCATTCTACGTCACTATGCACTGAATACCTTGCGACGCAAATAATAATGGCGGCGTACGTCCAAATTAAGTTTTTACAAAATGTATTAAACTGGAAATGATTTTTGAAAAATGAATCACATAATTATGTTAGAAACAACCAAATAAATAATATAGAGCAAACTTGTCATGACTGTGGGGGTTCCTCTTAAGTTATTTCAATGAAAAATAATTGAAAAAGGATTTTCTTAAGTGCACAGATAATATTGGTGTGAGTTGTAAGCCCTTATTCACTGCATATACATAAAAAATAAGAGAAAGTACACGCACACACGCACATGTTGGGTTTATATTTTTAGTGGGGACATCTCATTGGCAAAATGCTTACCCTAACCTTAACCATCACAACCGACTGCACGCGCGCGCGCACACACACACACACACACGCTCAAACAATATGCATATAAATGCATGCATAAATGCTCTTCCATTCATTTATATTTATACATGATTTTATTTATATATTTTTGTAACATTGTCTTTTTGAAACTCTTTTTAAACACAGTAATTGATTCACACTTTTTCAATTCAGCTTCATAATTGTTCCACAAATTAACCCCTTTAACAGAAACACACATTTGTTTTATGTTTGTTCTGACTGCCTCTTACATACGCCGACTGATTACATGAATGAAAACAGCTGTGTAAGTAGCGTTTGCAGGGGCGTAGACAGAAATGTTTCATTGGGGTGGCCATGGTAAAACCATGACTCATGTAGGGTTGGCCATAAGTTCATACCTGAAATGTCCAAATAAGTGGTTCTTAACCATGCAGCCATACCGTTTGCATGCCGACCTTGGGCTGCATATAATAATAATATGTAATTAATTCAATGCATTGGCGCTGATACAATTGTCAATGAGTTGCTCAGTTACAGTAGAGCTTTGTGCTACTTGGCGGCAATAAGGCAAATGTCTGTTACTGACCTGTACACAATTAAGTAGAAAAGCAAACCGAACAGCGAAATTCAAGACCAAATATTAAAAACAAAAAACTATGTTGATGCCTTACCTCACCAAAAGATGATATATTACCTGTAGTTATTTTTGTGTTAGTAAACAGGACTCAAGACTCTGAACTTAATTTGATGCAGGAATTATTTTCCTGTTTGGCATCTTGTTGGATGTCAAAGTTCACATATGAATAAATGTATTTTTGATGATCACATTTTTTCATGTTATTTGATATTGTTACAGCTTTTTATAAGTGTATTTGATTTCATAATTGAATACAAGGCCTGACCTGTAGCGTTTGCGCCCCTCGTGGTCAACTGGCTGCAACACAACAACAAACAACTGATCGCAGCCTGACAGCTCAAGCACAGACCCTTGGGGGACCCCATGAGTAATCTTCAACAGATTTGATTTGAAACTGTTAAAATGGACATCATCTAGGTTTAATCAAATGTTTTCAACTTGGTTTTATTGGTGTGTAGGTTTGCCATTTTTATGTGGCATTTGCTTGTTTTGTTTTATCAGGCATGTTGTGTAATCTCTTAATTTGCTGCTAAATTATGATGGACAGTGGACATGTCTTGTTGTGCTTATTCGGTTGCAAATTAAAAGTTTATTATAGTGTAGGTAGGCAATCTCTCTTCTTTCACATGCTGCTTTCAATTTGGTATCAGTTGTTTTTGTCAAATGGTACCTGTAAAATCCTCATTTATGTATATATTTGTACTTTGTTTTTTGTAGAATTCTTGCTTTGTCTTTATCTTTTTTCAAATTTAACTACGATCGGCCTGGGTCTGGTCCTCCCAGGTTCAGGTTTCCCTGTCCGATGAGCCCGCTCCATCTCGAGCTTCTCCTTCAGCTGTAGTTTCCCCTTGAAAATTGTCATTACATTTTCTTCAGTGTTTGTCCATGTCTCTCCAGGTGTTTCTTCCATTCCATCAAAAACTAAGTTATTTATCCTCGACAGTCCTAGTTAAGTGTAATGCTGCCGTAATAATGCTTGTGATTCCAATGCAGCATTAACGAAGTGTAGCTTTATGGCCAACAGTGGATAGTAAATTTACCAGGAAACAAACATAAGACACTTTAAAGATGAGATGTATGTTTTTATTTACATAAAGAATTGAGTTAACGCATTCCGAAGTGACGTTGAGATACCGATTCAGTACTTTAGTAGTTGATGGTCTTCGCTGGCTTGGATGCATCCAGGTCAGCATCCAGGTAACGGAATTGACGATGTAGACGCAGAATCTCAATCGCCCGTTGCTCTACGGTGGAGGGACTAATACCAAGATCCTCTAGACCAGGAAGTCCTGGGTATTTCATGTCAGATGCATGAAACTGAAAAACAAGTTTTCATCAAGCTTCACTATAAATGATTGTGATGGGAGCTGTAATTCTTACTGTGAACTTTTTCCAAAGTCTTTCTTACCCTTTCTATTTTATCTGGGGTTGTCCAGGGCTCAAATGGATTCATTGCGAAAAACTGAGCGACCAGGCTGAAAAGGACACACAGCGAATTAATTTGATTCCTTTGCTTGGTGTGCCCTCAAAAGGTTTGTAGGGGAACATTCGGAAACTCCACTTTACTGCACGAATATGGATAAAAACAACTGTGAGAATTAAAACCTTTAAAACAAGTATGAATCACATCTTCAAATTAAAGAGTATCTGATGAGAACAACCAAAATAGCGAATTCATGTTATCATGTTAAACACTTACTGAATGAGTGGGCGGGGGAGTGGATAGGCCATAAAGGGTCTGTGAGCGATGGCGTAGATATATTCCACAAGGTCGTGGAGCAGGTACCGGTTGGGACTACAACACAGATTGACAGACAACACAAGTTTGCTTTGAGAGTAAGTCCAAACCAATGAAAACAATACACGACTGCAGTATTGCAATTGTCTTCTGACTGACGTGTATACTAATGCAAAACACATCAACCACAATAATGTACATATCGTTTAGCAAATACTGCAAGGTATTCCTAAAGTCACATCAAGAAGTTGTATCATGTATTGAGAAGCAATATTAATGTTATGATTTCAAACATTTGTAATACAGAGGTTGATGCGCTTTGCAAGAATCATGTGAACTTGTATACAGCAACTCCAGAATGCTGTCAACTGCCCATGTGCCCATAGTGCTTACGTGACATTGTCCAAAATGAGTATTATCTTTGTAAAAGCACAATCTTTGATACAGCTCTTGTATTGGATGGAGCCTGCTGGGCTGTACTGGTGTATGTAAGGTTGTGTCCTTTGAGTGCAAACACTTGGTCACTTACCCAACTAGTGCGTATGTCTTGCCATTGGCCTCTGGGTCTTTAGCTGCACTGATGATGGCCTTGGCCACGTCAACAACCTAATTAAGAGGACAAGTGTTTTGAACAACTGAGTAGAATATAAGTGGCACCCAATATTATAATCTGACGGTACGATAACCGTGAGCAAAAATATCGCAGAACAGTGGTCCCTCGCTACTTCACTTATTAAGGATTCACTCTACTGCGGATTTTTATCCCTCCATTGTCAATAGTACCCCATAAAATTATTTATTTATGCTGCTATTTTAGTCCTTTTTTTTGGTAATATTTGAGTACATATAAACAGCTTTCTTTCATTCAACACAATCAAATACACTTTATATATATATATATATATATATATATATGCCAAATATTCTATATTTTGATTAGAAGTTACTTTAATATTTTACATATATAAATAATTATATTATCTGTGCAAGCAATTTATTCAGAATTGCTCTATCATTGTCTTATCATTCTATCAGTTGAAGTCATCTTTGCTAGTCTGTAAATAGTGGCCTCTTGCCAGAGGAGTTTCTCTTCGCTTGTGCTCGTACAGGCCTGCGCGGCTCATGCACGAGCATCAAAGAGGCTGCATTTACACTTTAGACCAGAGCTGGCAGTCGTGTGTAAAAAAGTTCAAAACTTTACTGACTCAGACGTGGCCTGGTAAGACTACCTGCTATCTCAAAGCCATCATCATGGTTGCTGCGGTTCTGCTGAAACCAGAGATGTGTACTTCAACTCAGAGCGCACAGCCTAAAGTGCTGGCAGGCCCACTACAGCTCTCTGTCGCTCAACAAAGGAGACAGAGTGAGGGATGAAAAACCTCAGACTCATTATATACAGTGCTACAAGCAACACTCTTGAACTGAAAGTCGCTAGTTTTGGCGCTTCTTTGAAGAAAATAAATATGGGTTTTAAAAATGAGTAACTCTAGCAAGAAAGTCATATGGGGACACTGGGCAGCAGAATTGGTCTAAGTGAAAATGTAATTTGATTGGTTGGCAGCGTCACATGGGGCGCTGTGCTGGATCGAAGCAGAGATGAAGCAGAAAAACGGTACAGCTCAATATTGCCCATTGAAGGCAGCTGAAAACAGACTGACATGTCTGTTTAACCTGTTTGGGTTCACCCACAAGGCAGTAACAAGCAGAGGGATGAAATAATAATTTTCCAGGACAACTCAAGCTTTTCCAGGACATTTTGCTCTTTTTCCTCATTTTACATGTGTTTTCCATGACGGGAAAATTGGCTAATCATTTTCCAGGTTTTCCGGTAAGCGTGGGATCCCTGAAAATGAGTTATTCTCTTGTCACTCACGTTCTCTTCCCACTGTGATTTTCTGCTAGATTTCAGTCCAAGGTGGGTTCGAATTCATCACGCTATGTACGACAGGGCACATTCCATAAACACAACTGCACAAGCAACAAAATAACACCAATGCAATTATTTATCTTCTGTCCTTGTATTACTGCTTAACTTTGTTCTCTATGTTGTTCATTGAAAATAATTTTGTAATATAAATTTTTGTATATATTTTTTTTAATTAATTTTAAAATGTTATTTTATTTTTTATTCCGTCCTCTCTGGCTCATTTGTTTTAAATTCATGATGTTTTGTTATTTGTCAAATTGTCTTTATTGAAAAATAACTGTTACGTTTTTTTTAGATTATATAAATGAACATTTATTACCACAAACAAGAGAACAAAAGTATCAAAAATTGGTACCGTTCAGTATTGGTATCAATTCCCAGGTACCAGGAGAATTGGAACCAAACGGTTCAAATACGAAAAAGCACAGCACAGGTATGTTCAGTTTGTACCGTATTTACTGCTTTTAATTTGATTGTTTTATATTTAATATGAATAATAAATATTTTATATTTAATATACTAATTTTTATACAAATGGTTAGTGTAATTATGGATTTCCTATTGTGTTATAAAAGTTTAGTGATAGCCTATAACCCAATCAGACAAATTCGGGATACATTGCCGCCGTGATTTGCAATTTCCTTTGCAAGCTAGCAAGTTAATAAGGATAAATGTATGCCGATTATGTTAGTGACAGAGGAAAAAGTCATCTTACGTAAACAGGCTGCTTGATTGTTTTCTTCCCGAGGCTGATGAGCGGAACGGCTTTGCCAAACCAACGCATGTCTGAAAGAATGACATCATAGTGAGTGAAGCTTTGATTTTCAAATCATGTTGATGCCTTACTTGCGTAGTAGTTGAAGAACTTGTCCTCCCTCCCAAACATCTCCGAGGGCTTCATGATGATGGCGTCGGGAAACTCGTCTCTCACGGCTGTCTCTCCCACAGCCTGAGACACACAATAGAGCACAGGTGTCAAATACAAGGCCTGCTAGCAAAAGCTTGCCACCATCAAAATATGATGGTGAGGCATTGTTAGGGTTCTCAAACATAACATTAGGATTAGTGTTGTTCTGATACCCAGCTTTGCAGTATCGGCCGATGCCGATACCTACGTTTTCTTTTTCTCAACATGAAAAAGCTGTCTTGCCATTGGTTCAGAGCATTCAAGGGCCAATAGGATATCTATAGCTCGGCATGCAGTGAACATGTCACACATAAGTGAATGTCCTGCATGAGCAAGACACAAGATAATGCATCCAAAGTCCCATATTATGGTCAGAATGAATGGTATTGGCATGTTACTTGTTAGTACTCACCGATACCACTATTTTAATGCAGTATCTGGGCCTCTGCCGATACCAGTATCGGTATCGGAATAACACTAAAAGGGATAAGAAGTGTCTTGCACTCTAGCCAAATATCTAAGTATCTTTTTAAAAAAATGCTGTTGCACTTTCCTCAAAAGAAAAAAATGTAGGCTTTGAGATTTCATTTTATGTCATTAAATCTGTTCCCGTTTCCATAAAACATGAGCAGGTTATACGGCTGGGCAATTGGGAAGCATGTTTCCAACCTTATTCCTCAAGTATTTGGATGAGCTGCGGATGTCAGCGTTGAGGTGAGAGATGTGGATGAACTTAGTGATGCCAGCCTCTCTGGTTGCCTTGGCGATCTGCTGAGGGATGCTCACAAAGACATCCTCAAATCGGTAGTTCCTTCACACACAGAGGCAAACAAAAGTCAATAAATGCCAGTATTCAATGATTACTTAGTTGGAAATGGTGTCAGGTCAAGTAATACCTTGTTTCCCACTCTTTTCCCACAAGGTTGATGACCACGTTGGAGTGCTCCAAAGCTCGTTTGATGGAGTCTTTGTTCCTGGCATCCCACTCCTGTAGCAGAATTTCAAATAAAGTCAATGTGAGGCGTCCGAGATTCTTGGTTGGGTGGAACATCACTTAACTCTTTTGGAACGTACGCACCATAAAAATGATTTGTCCAAGGTCCCCCATAGGCTTCAAATACATGAGGTCATACTGATCACAGCGATGAGGGACTATGATCTGAGAGCCAATCCGACCTTCAAACCAATAACACACCAAATCAACTCTATGTCTATGTTCCAGAAAAGATTAACAAGGCATCAAGGTTTGGATTCCAACTTAGTGCAGACAACGAACAACATTTGGTTTAGTTGATGGGAGAATGGACCCTTATAAGTTAGCTTTGCATTGAAGGAAGTGAGGAAGAGTCCATTTCCTTCTTCACTCACCCAGCCGATTGACCACGTATCGCCCCAGGAAGCCTGTAGCACCAAACACCGTGGCGGCGATGCCACTGGATGACGAGCGACCTCCCTTCCCTTTGGGGATGACAGCATGGTGCAGCTTCCTCTGCTGAGACGGGCCCACGCAAGAGGCTGACAATGCAACGGGGGGACAGTAACCCTCTATTTGGAAAGAGGTACAATACTCTTGAGATGCCAGCTATTATGTACTTATAGGGTCACTTTTAAGTGGCAATAACTTTGTAATAATATAGACTTGTCTGTAAGTTATGCGTTATGAGAAAAAGTTATTGAAACAGTTGAAATAACACATTCGATTTGAAGAACTTGTAGGTACACACATTTCATTAATTTTGGTGAATACTGTACTGAAATTAACGTTATATTTGATTCAAATAATTACAACAAACAATAAATTATTGACATGGGTTTCTTAGGCCCTAGTCAGACAAAAATGCATTACAATGACATTTTTAAAGGCTTGTATAATGCAAAATACTCTCTATGTATTTTTTCGTAGTTCCAGCCATTCCGACTGTTGCAATTCAGCCAGTCTGATCGTTGCAATTTACATCGGAGACTGTGAGACCCACACCATGACAACTCTTGACACCTTGTTACAGCACATCTTCTCACGCTCATGAATGGAGACAAACTTAACTACTGCTCTGAGCGATATAACAGTTCGCGTAACGTTGACACATGACTTGAAGTGAGACTAGTGTCAGGTAGCCAGCCACTGAACAAAAACAGCTAAGTTAACACCTAGCTAGCGTTAGCCATTCGCCAAGATGATTAGCAAGGTCGTTCAATACACACTCATGTTTGCAGTCTGAGCCTGTGTGAAGCCGTTGTATTAACCAAACCTAAAATTTACAAAACCATATAGACACATACTGACTACTAGTTTGACTTTACTCACTCGTAATCTTTGGAAGGACACTCGCAGGACGGCCAACCAGCGCAAGGGTCGCCATCTTTTCGTCTACGGCATCCAGTGAGGACCAAAAGAGAGCGACGGTGTTATATGTCAAATTGTCAACAGTGTTTAAGGGCCAAGGCCAATAATAATAATAATAATAATAATAATAATAATAATAATAATAATAATAATAATAATAATAATAATAATAATAATAATAATAATAATAATAATAATAATAATAACGTTAATCTCTAGTTAAAATGTCTTTATTTATTTATTTATTTGTTTATTTATTTATTTATTACCCTTTTTTATGCCCCATTAACTATATCTGCATTTTATTTCAGATGATTTTAATGTTAACTTCATTCAATAAAAACAGTACTTTGACCCCAAACTCTTCATCATTAGTGTGTGATGTCACGTGTGTCAGAAAAGTTCCATATTTTATGTCACAGAAGATATATTTAAAAGCCAAACTACAAGTGTCAGGTTTTTCCTTTCGAAATAAACCTTCTCGTATATGTATACACTTTATACATTTTATCCAGACTTCCCTGCCACACACACCTTCATGAACTCATGGAAGGATTCTTCCGGGATCTTTCACAGCTCTATCGCATGGGCATATTCTTCTCAGCGCTTGTCATGTGTGCCTACCCCTCAGAAAGTAGGTAGTTGCACCCCTGCTGCTCATTGCCTGACAACCTGACACAGAGGATACTTATATAAAAGCATGTGGACAAAGAGGCGGCCTGGCTGACTGGTTAGCATGTCTGCCTCTCAGTGGAGAGGACGTGAGATCGAGTCTGGGCTTTGGCTTTCGTGGGTGGAGTTTGCATGTTCTCCCTGTACTTGCGTGTTTTTTTTTCCTGGTACTCTGGTTTTCTCCCACATTCCAAAGACATGCATGGGAGGTTAATTGAACACTCTAAATTGTCCCTAGGTGTGATTGTGGGTGTTGAATGGTTGTTTGTCTTGTGTACTCGGGATTGGCTGGCAACCAGTTCAGGGTGTGCCCCACCTACTGCCGAAGCAGACAGGGATAGGCTCCAGCACCCCTGTGAGGAATCAGTCATTTAAAAAAAAAAAATGGAGGTATGGAAAAAGAGTCAGTGGTTCAGAGAGCTATGGTCTGAGGTCAGTTGTATACACCAAGGCAATCACATTGAATGTTAAAACTCATAGTTTGGGTTTTGTTTTTGTTTTTTGTGACACTAGTCCTGGATGTTTTTCTGACACACCTTTTACATAGATGCCATTTATGTATACACTACGTGATTTTATTTAAAAAAAAAAGAAAACATTTTTTTTTTAGCTGTCAACAAACTAACTGTATTTGAAATTGTGAATTAATTACCATCCATCCATTTCCTGAACCACTTATCCCTCACAAGGGTCGCAAGGAATTAATTATATTACTCAATAATATTAACAATACTTTTACAATAACTGGTTAGCTATTAAATATAGTTCAACTCAAACATTGCTATCTTCGTATCATTTGTTCTCCCTATTAGCAGCTCTGAAGATTCTAATCACATGATCAAATTCATAGACACGAAAATATTAAATAACATTTTATTTCGGCATAAAATACATGAAAATGCTAAACTTTTCAAAAGTCATGTTCAGTCTCTATCATAGAATCTCGGATGTCTGTTCTGATTGTCACTAAGGACGTTACTGCCTGTTTCAAACTAATGTCTCAAGACAAAACCCATCTGCAATAAGATAAATAAGCATTACTGCACTGTTGTCAGCAGGGAGATTTCTTTGTACTGCAAAAGTATAAGAATCCAACGGTTTCTACACACCAGTAAAGTGCAAGATAGCTAATACTGCAAGGCACAAACTAAGATTGTCTTTTAGTTTCTAGTGTAAAAATAGTATAACACAGACATTCAAAGTATAATCATACAAAAGGGGATTCTGTACTACACACATTTTGGACACAATATACAATAATTGAATCACAAATACATAATTTTTAAGGTGCACATATTTACCTAATCATATATGAAACAAAAACAAATAAATGAACTAATTAATAAGCAGTATATGTGCTCCAGTTAAAATATACATAACATTGCGTCTCTGCATACAAAAAGTTTTGGCTCGGCCTATATTGCACGCACACACTTTCATAGTTTAGCACGAGAAAGATTGTAAAGGAACAATGAGGATAAAAAGAAGAAGAAAAAGTGAATTTGAATATTCTTGCCACTTTTTTTCCCTTACAAAATAAACATTTGTCAAATATTTCAATATTCAACCAAGACTATGCCCAATAAATAAAGAACAATCTAAAAAACAAAAACGGTTTTAAGTTAACTACTCACTGTACATTTTGTGGGTATTCCCATCCATGAGGCTGACAAACATAGGAACATTACAAACAACATAAGTGCTTTATATTTCTTTGAATATTTTAATGTCACTTTTTCTATACACCATCTTCTAAAATTGTGTTGCTTACATATCACAACTGATCAGCCATTCTCCTTAGAATCGTCTTTATTTGTGAGGTGTCATGTTCATACTAAACAACATGGCAGTGTTTGTTTGTAGCAACCTGTCACTATTACCCAGCAGGAAACCTTTAATACCATTATTGTTTGTATTCCTGAGGAGCAAATCTCAGCACCCATGTGAGTTTCCCATTTTTCTTGATTGCAGCACAGGTCTCCTCTGCTCTTACATTATAGGAGGCAAACATTTCAAGTCTTGCCTTTCTGTGACCTCTTCCTCCTAAGGTTTGATGACAATGTGAACAGGCCTCTCTAAATCGCCATCCTGAAGCTTGGAATCCGCACTCTCACACACCTCGTCCTCTGCTGAAGCCCCGATTGGCCGCAGACGCTCACCCGGGGCCGTCTTTGTGTCTGAACTGTGTCTCTTCAGCTTGTCATCGTCGCTGTTTTCTTCGGAGCTGAACCTCTCTGTTGTACCTCCCAAGAAAGGATGTTAGATCTTGCTTAGTGATATGCTCTATTAGGCACGCATGCAGTCAACATGGCATTTGGAAAGTTGTATCTGCACATTCTTGATAAACTTTTTACAGTGGAACCTCTGAGGTCGAACACAATCTGTTCCCAGGATGCTAATCGACAGCTTTGTTTGGATTTCGAAACATTTATCCCATAAGTAATAGAAATAACAACAATCTATTCTAAATTGAAACTGTTGCCATTATAATACCATTATTAACTGTACTGGCAGACTTTAGTGGTTCCACTTAACAATGTTTCTGACTCACCAGATTTGCTGTTGGCTTGTTTGATGCAATTGTATTCTCCATTTCTCTCTGTGCTGGTCACACTTTCCGTAGGCTTCTTCCCTGATGGTTTGGTTCTGGGCTTCACTTTGTTGAAATTCCCCTCCAAGATCCAGTCGTGTTGTAAACCCTCATCTGGTGTCATCCGTTTAGTTGGATCCCAACTAAAAGGCACAACGGATAAGAAAGGAGTGTTTTTTTGAGCAATAAAATGAAAGTGGTGCCTATTTGAAAGTAAATGAGAATTGGAACATACGTGAGGCAGCGTGTGATAAAGTCTAAGAATAAAGCATCGTTTGTCTTCAGTGTAGTTGACAGCTCCTTGGAATTGGGCCTTCGTTTCTTTCCTTTACTATTAGTGGTGTTTCTGGGATTTCCTTTTGAGTCTGAACATCAATACAAACAGAGGTGTTATTAGAGCTGAACATTACACCCATGACTAAATCTAGTCTGACCTTCTACAAGCCCATGGAAATTCAGAACTTCACTAAGATAAATGGAATAAGGCTTTTGTGACTATTATTATTATTTTTCAGAAATGCCTTATCGTTAGCTAAAATTATTGCCCAACAAAGGTTATAGCATCTAACAAACTTGAAGGTGATGCAAAGAGAGTGTGAATGACTTCTTACCAAAGAACAATCTCTTCCTGGATGCAGACTGAACAAAATCATTTGGAGGCATTCCAAGAAGCTGCAAAAAAAAAAGAAGAAGAAGAAGAAATTAGGCCACTTAAGTGTATTGGAGAATAATTTACAGCAGCAAGTGAGAGAGTGATTAATCACATGCACACCTCCATGATACATGCTATCTGCTCCACTTCACTTTCCCCAGGGAAGAGAGGGTACCCGGTGTAGAGCTCAGCCAAGATGCAGCCCAGACTCCACATGTCAATGGCCATGCTGTAGGGGTGACCCAGGATGACCTCAGGGGAGCGGTAGAAGCGGCTCTGGATGTAGGTGTACACTACAATGGATGAGGTGAAGAGAGTTTCAATTTACTTCACCTACTCATACTTCTCGTTTGACTGAAGAAGCCTGTTTAGGTACATTTTATTTTCTTTAGTTACATTGTTATTGTGATGTATTCTAGGTATTTTGTCTTACAATCCATCTACACTTACTGGATTGTATGAGTTACTCTGTGATTTCCACCTCTATATGGGAGAGGACAACTTGGTTTACTTATGCTACAAGGAGGTGACTACCATTTGTCTGATTAGAAACTGGCCACATCCTGTAAAGCTTGAAAGTGGACATAATGAGGACTTGTTGGTTTTGTGTATTCTTGTGCAAACCATTTGGCTCTGTATTCCTGCATCGTATTTGTGTGTTCCAGGCCATTTGCTTGTAGGGATGCATGAAGAGAATCACGTTTGGGACCTCCTTCACCGTCAGATATCAGCATACTGCTTGACACTGTGGGCCCAATTTTCGTAGGCAGGCGCACGTGTGCTTGACGTCATTTTCATGCCGGCATATAGTCTAGTTCAATGGTTCTCAACCGCGGTCCTCGAGTACCCCTATGCAGCCTATTTTCCATGTCTCCTTCAGCCAACACAGGTGTTTCAAACGACCAGCTCTGCATGAAGCCTGATACTGATCCTCAGCTGTGTTGGCTGAGGGAGACATGGAAAACAGGCTGGATAGGGGTACTCGAGGACCGCAAATGAGAACCACTGGTCTAGTTTACCGTGTTTGGGAATTTGGCAAACCGCAATGTGCCTCACTGGGTGTTACGACGGACCAAGGGCGTTTTCTATTGATGTGGCAGAAAGTAGATTCGAATTTAGACCAGCTAAAAGCAAGTCTAACTTGTGGCGCAGGCGGTGTAACACAATTTTGGTGGATTTGATCGAGGCACAGGCTAACAGATTTGTCCGTGGATATGTATAGACATCGTATTTCATTTATACAGTAAATTATGACAACAGTGTGCGCCACTGCGTCAATCTCTCTGAATCATTGTAGAAATCAATTTATTAAACAAGTTATGATTATTATCATCAAAAATAGATTTATTAAAGTACCTCCCTGACTACTCCACATTGGCCACCTTTACATCATCCACAAATCCTTTTTAATGCATTTTGTGTGCCAATCTCTTGCAATGACTGCAGCAAGTCCTTCCCCCATTTACACCGCAGATGAAAGTTGGGCCCCTGTGTCTGTTATCTGTGCTCAAATTTGTTTTCCTTCAAAGGTTTTGTTTCGGGTATTATCTGTGCTCATATATTTTTATCTTTAAGGTTTGATTTTTGATACAGCTTTTATTTTGCATCTTGTTATATTGTGCTGGGGTAGCTATAGAGTGTTCAGTAAGTACAATTTGGCACTGATAAAAGGTCACATGCAATTATGCTGTCACCTCTTTGTTGTTCATAACAGCTTGATCCAAAATCAACCACCTTGATGTTCCCTGGTCCTCTCTGAGACAATAGGATATTCTCCTGTTGAAAAAAACCTCATTCGTTTTTTGTCCACAATGCTAGTGTAATACTATACAGCTCCACAAGATGGCACTGATGTCTTCTACATTATTTTTACAACAATGCTGAGCAGGGCTACTAAAAAAATACTTCATTTTATTGTATCTTCATTGTACTTCTATTCCAGTTTCACATTCTGTACTAAAATACAACAACTATCTATCTGGTTCTGCATAAATCAATACCGGCTTGAGGTCGCAGTGTATGATCTTCTCTCTGTGGAGCATCTGCAGGCACCTGAGCAGAGCATGGGTGAAGCGGCGGATGAGAGCCACACTGAAGCCCTGGAAGTTGTTCTTTTTGATGAGCTCATATAAGTTCACCCTGACAAGAGAAATCCATCAATCTTTATTTATATAGTACTTTTCGTACAGAATATGCAACTCAAAGTGTTGTACATGATTTAAAAACAGCCCCCCCCCCCCCCAACGATACTGGCCTAGAAAGATTAAGAAAAAGACCTGCACATAAGTTAAAGATAAAACAGCTGACCTAAGAAACCTGAGGCTCAATGAACCAATGCAATTTGGTAAGCTAGAGTTGTATTAAGATCAAGATCACAATATTTGTGGTAGCTTGATTAAAGTTTCAAACATTTTTGTACACTTTACAGTTACAATAGTTTCCTCTCCACTTGAGAATAATACATAATTGTGTCGGCATTGTTCTCCTGCTGTCTGTTGTGATGAGCTGCTCTATGGTTGGTGTAATTGGAACCTCCACACCATGAAGCAAGAAAGGGTAAGAGATAGGGCTCTAATCAAGGCCTTAACTAAAGGATTTGGTGACGGTAATGTTAGACAAGGTGGCAGTCCAAGTAGTCCTCTAAAGGTCTTCTATTTGAAGGGACACCTGCGCCTACCGTACACACTAATCACGTAACCCCTGATCCCATGCAGTCACACTCTGACATCAACATGATACCACCTTGCTCAGGAAAATCGTTCCTAAACATAATAAGACCAAAATTGTGCATGTTTTCGTGCATGCCATTGAGGAGGAGCGAAAAACAAGAGAAAGAGTTGGTGTTACCAACCCGAGAAGCTCAAAGGAGATGCAGAGGTGATTTCGGAAGTAGAAGTACTCCTTCATGTGGATGACATTGTGAAGGTTGTCTTTGTCTTTCCTCTTTATCACATCCAGGATCTTCAGCTCAACTAAAGCTTGGTGATGAAACCTGGAGAGCAAATAATATGTTGAGTCACATATTTACCACTGCATCCAAGATTTTCCCAACTTGCACCTCTTCTTGTTGCGTATCATCTTAACAGCCACAAGTTCGTTTGTCTTGTGGTCCAAGCATTTCAGAACCTGCCCAAATGAACCTTTGCCAATCACTTCAAGTACTTCAAATCTGTACGCGATATGGTCGTGCAGCACCTGCAACAACAAAAGAAGCACAGTTGTTGATTAAAAAACAAACAAACAGCTGACATTACCTGTACTATGACTCTTAATTTGCCAGAAACTTGTGCCATCACCATTATGACCTTCTCTGGCCAAATCATCCCCCTTTCCACCTTTTGTGTCACCAACCTGGGTGTTAAAATGGAAACCCATCCAAAATACCATCTGAGAAACATCACAAAACTCCATTCTATGCTATCCCTGGCAGGTGCAGAGAACCTTATCAACGCCTTTGTCTCCTCTAGCTGACTGCAAAACACCTCTCATCGGGATTCCTGGTAAGAACATCTAAAGCCTCCAAAACATCCAAAACACTGCTGCCAGGATCCTGATGAGTTTGCGCAAATCCGAAAATCACCCCCATCCTGAAATCACTTCACTGGCTCCCTGTCTCTTTCAGAATTGAGTACAAGATCTCCCTCCTCACCCACCAGTACAGACATGTTTCCCAATACCTCAGAACTATCCTCACACTTCAAGACCTCATCATGAACCCTCCGTTCTGCAACAACAAACACCCTCTAAGTCCCTGAAACCAAGCTATGCACCACGGGTGTTCGGGCCTTCTCGTCTGTGGCTCGGCTGTGGAACGCTCTCCTTAGAGTCCCCACAGACTACTGACGCTTTCAAACAAGACCTTAAGACTTTTTTTTACGAGAGCCTTTTTGCTTTGCCCTTTTTTCTTTTTTTAAACATTCTATTCTGCAGCAGTTTGAAATTGCTGTAATATAAAGTGCATTAAAAATAAAATTATTCTTTATTATTAGTGTACAGTAAGTTTGGACATTAATGCTCATTAGGGGTTGGCCTACACTCCTCAGTTCCCTGATATCTTAATTATTAATGTTACCAAGACATTTAAGGTTCATTATATACTCCCAATATTGTGGAAATAGTTTGGGGAATGCAATTTTCTGTTGTGCTGGAGCAGAATACATTACACAGTAAATACTCTAGAGTAAATTTGACTCTATTTAAAGTGGGACCAAATTGACTCCGTTTTGGAGTAATATTTACACTTGGAAGAGAGTAAAATAAAGAATTGGAAAAAATAATAGAAGTCACTCAAGGGTTGAGAAATGAACTCACAACCTTCTGCTTGGGATACAGTCGATCTACTCCCTCATCTACGCAGCTCCTGCTGTGTGATAGTATATGGCTCGTGTCAGCTGGAATCTTCGTAACTCCAAAAGACCAAAAACAATGTGTTTGGTCTCTTCTTGGATATAAGCAAACAGTACGAGTTGGCATAGCTAAGGTGGTAGTGTGGCAGTCTCCCAAGCTAAAGGCCAACCCTTTTTCCCCCCAATTCTTTATTTTACTCTCTTCCAAGTGTAAATATTAGCCTACTCTAAAACTGAGTCTATTTGGTCCCAGAGTAAAATTGACTCTAATAATAATAATAATAATGCGTCAGATTTATATAGCGCTTTTCTAGACACTCAAAGACGCTTTACAATGGAATGAATGCATTATTCATGCTCTCGCACATTCACACTGTGGTGGCGGTGATGGCGGTGAGCTACTTAAGTAGGACAGGCTGACGGAAGCGTGGCTGCCAGTGTGCACCTACTGCCCCTCCGACCACCACCAAACATTTGCACCTTCCATACACCAGTGTGAGTAGCACTGAAGGCAATGTGTGTGAAGTGCCTTGCCCAAGGACACAACGACAAATGACTTGGGGAGAGCGGGGATCGATCTATCAGCTGACATTCTGGTTACTGAACGACTGGTTCTACACCCTGAGCCACGGCCGCCACACCTTTGGGATAAACTATAGAATAGAGATTAGCTCTCACAATATGTTCCCAGAAATTTTTTACCTGTGATAGCTTCATAATTAAATTAACCCCAGATGTAAACAATAGACCAGTTCAACACGTGCTTTGCCAAACTTGAATCTCTGCTACAATGTTTGGAAATATTTTTTTATAAAGACAATTTTAATAGGTAATTTGATGAGGGTAAATGATCATCTTGTGGTAGTATCGTCAAGTTACCCTGATGTAGCTCCCATGCTCGTCATCATATCCGCAGTTCTGCGGCACAGCTTGGGAGCCCTCGATCTTTTGAGAGCCCAGCCCGAGGAACCAGATCTCGGCGTAGTCCATGATTTCCTCCTTCTCAAACTCAGTCAGACGATCTTGGAAATTGTTGATTGAATCTGTTAGCAGATTGGAAGAGGAGGAGGAGGACCAGATGAGTCATGTTATCATATTGATCAAAGAGCAGAGAGTGGGAGGGTGAGCAAGTGCCATGATGCAAACATGCTATTCTTTACTATGAGTCAATGAATAAGATTAATTTAGCAGGTAATGTTTTTCTGTGCTCCATAATACATACCTGTGGGAGACATTGGTAACCTTCGACCCTCGGGTGCCTTTTCTTTGTTCAGCCTGTTACTGAAGAGTTTGTTGTTGCGGGACACTGATATTTTATCCATGGCTGCACCAAATCGCATGGTGAACTGCTGAGTGGGTTTGGGCCTCTCAATCTGTTCATGGACATTCAGATTTCAGCTCTCATCCACACTAAGCTATTACAAGAGCCTACAGTTGCATGTTTATGACTATTGACAACACAGTGACCTTCAAGATGTTCCACAAAAATCATATCAGTATCTAAATCACCTCACTTTGAATAACATTATTCACATCACAATTTAAAATTGAAAAACCCCTTTTCTGCTTATCAGACTGATAATAAGAATACAAGAAAGCTGAATAATGACATCCTTACTGTGTTTGTTTGGCAGTGGTTGTGGAGCCCCTGATTGACAATTTGAGGCAAGATGTGGTCGGACTGCTGCTGGTGCTGGTTCTTGGCATTGCTGACAACCACTTGGACCACTGGAGGCTCCAGCTGAGGCAAAGTTTCTACTCCTTGGCCAAACTTCTGCAAGTGAAAAAAAACGTTTTACTACTAACTTCACTATATGATGAAAGGCAAACAAAAATATATCACACAAAAAATTGGCGGAAAGTGAATACATTTTAAAGTAATCGAATAGAATGGGGTCACATGATGAGATATTTTGTCTTGCTCACCTTTACAGTCGTATACCTAATGACATTTCTAAAGACATACACAGTGAGGTAAAAAATAAATAGAAAATCCACAATGGAGATGTACTATTTCACCAAATACTACACAGTAGTAAATACAAAAGAAGTCAACGAATGTGACCTATAAATGAATAATATATTTTTTACACTGTCCTCGCGCGCCTGTCACAGCCCCTTTCATCAGTATGTCTTTGTGTTAGGCTGATCACATTTTAGTGTGAGGCTCAGGTGATCAGAACCCCCAGCAGGGAGAGGCTGGAGTTACTGAGGGTAATGGGGACAAGTCCTATAGGTCCTGGCTAAGCTGGGTCGTGGTGTCGTCTCTGGGAGCTTTGTGGGGGAGAAGAGCAGCAACCTGCTCCTCTCTGGCTGCCATCAGGCATACTCTGAAAGCTTGATGGGTAAAATTAAACCCCAGTCCAATGCCAAGTCAGCTGCAAATAATTAGATATCGTAAAGATCTATATCAGTATCACACGGGGGAATTACACAGTGAATTTAGAACATGCCATTATTTTGTTAGCTGCCAATCCACAAATATGTCCAGTTAAATCAGTTAGAATGGCATTGTTCTTATATATGACATGAATAAAACACATCACTGTAAAGTATTACTGATGTGAGATACAAAGTATATATATTTTTTCTCACTGAAAGCCTGTATGCACATTTGATGTGATGTTTCTGTTCACGTGCTGTGTTTCTGCTGCTGATGTTGTTTATGATGCACAGAGATAGAATTAAATCTAGTTGCTGCCACCTGCCACAAATGAATGTGATTACATACTGTATATATAGACAAATGTTCACGCGGTAAGAAGTGATATTAATTGATAAATGTAAGTAAACAGTAAAGTTGCACAAATCTGTGAATGGTTCAGAAAATGGATGTATGGATATTATTATCTTTTTAAATAAATTTGTTATTGTTTGTGTTTGATGTGGAGAAAAAAGATGAATATGCATTTTGTTTTTGTTTTTTATATCTTACTGGAGATAAGCGTTATACATTTGTATGTTAATCCGGGAATTTTACAGGTCAAATCAATTAAATGGGAGTCAATACGAATATAATACAATTTACTGGAATTCAAAAGACATGTTCAAATTACAAATTAAGGTAAAATAGGGGATTGTTTTGTTTTTGGGTGACAGTCCCCTATCTAGAGCTTGCTTTTCAAGCATTTATGCCAATTTGGGCACAACATGCAATGAAACATTCTTATATTCATCAGTTATGTTTTATTTATTTTTGGTCAGTGTAAACATGATTAAAATACTATTCAAAAGTACAACAAAAATAAAAACATGGGGCCCTATTTTCATAGACAGGCGCCCATGCGCTCGGCGTAAAAATGAGTGCAACTTCATTCGTGCCAGCGAAGTCTATAGTTTCCCGTGTTTTAGATCGATTTGCACCTCGCTGGGCATATCGGTGAATGAAGCTTCTGTGTCCCCGGTGCACCTTGGTAACAGAAAACTATTGCGTTCAGCGTAAAAATTGTCATAAAAACTGGCTTATTTAAATACGTTTTTGCGCTTTACGGTTTTAGTGTTGATGATTTTCATCATATTTTTATTTTTTACCTGCTGCTCACCTGCTGCTCTGTGTGCCTTTAATTTGTTTTGTTTTTTATTAAATTGAATTGGTTGCACATTAAGGAGAGCATCACAGGCGCAATATTTAAGTGTTGGAATTGGAAATGTTAGTGGAAGAAAAATAAACATATTACTGAGTTACAGAAAATAAATCTATTGACCTTCATGAAGTTAAGCGGTTCAAATGATGGATGGATGGATGGATGGTTTGATAATTTTGGTGACACCAGTAACCACATAAAAGTCATGTTTTGTTTGTTTTAAGTTGTCCTGAGTGTCCACCCTGAATAACATTGCATTAAAAACTTGGAACAGCACACATGAAGAACTGCTCTGGCTGAGGCCACCATCAATTGTCACTGCTAATACAGAGTTGAATGAAGTTTTGTCAACTAATTTCCAACAACTGTCAAACAGCTTCCACATTGCGTGCACAATCAAATTTGCACCCTGTTTCCCGTGTGCAAATCTCAAGGAGTTCAGGCCCATAGTGTTGACGAATATTCAAGTTACTGCAGCATCTTGCAGAGCTTAAAATCTGACCTGTAAGCAGGATCGGTTGGACCCAAGACGACTACCCTCTGCTTGTTGTCTGTGAGGGAAGGGCTCTGGACGTGCCGTCTGGGGGAGGAATAATAATGTTTAAAGAACATAACTAGTCGGCTAAAGAAAATCTACTGCTGTTCATTTGTGGCACAGTGGAAATGGGGCAACAGAGAATTACAAAGTCACTCACAATGTCAGATTTAGGAGTCCTTTAACACCTCTTCAGATAAAAGCAGTCGTCTTTATATTAATTCCCTGTCACACACACATACAAGTACACTAACACACACACACACACACACACACATACACGCGCACAGCAGGCAGCCGAGCAAGATTGCAGCCATGCTGCCAATAAAAATGAACTGAGATCTAAAAATATATCACTTCCGTAAAAACCCAGCAACAACGATTCTCTCTCATATGCTGCACTTTTCCCTCCTGGTCTGCAGTGCCTGAAAATGTGCATGCCCATGTGTTTGCCAGCGGATGTACACGTGTATGGCTGAATGTGTTCAAGAGAAGCTCTGTTGTCAAAAGCAACTGACTTTCACATTCTATAAAAAGGAACTGGGGAATTTGGGACGAATCCCTTTTGCCACCAATCTGGCTGGCACGTGCCTTTTTAATCAGCGCGTGAGCTTGTGTTGGCTCCATATGGGTGAAATAAAGCTTAACCTCATTCGAAGATACAGTCCATGCTGATCACTCTACCTGCCCAGAGGGGGGGGAGAGAGAGGTGAAACATAGGCATACTGACCTGGATAAAAACACCAGCACTAATCTCAACCTTGCCCTGTGTTTGCGAGGCAACAACAACAACAAATTAATTCCAAAATAATCATTTGGGATATAGAAGAATGATGATGATCTCAAAGTAAACAGAATCCTGAAAGGGCTTTTTGCCTCCAATCTCCCCATTAAAGCCATTCCTTTGGCAGAACAGTGGTCTTCACTGTAGTCAGTAGTCATGTTACAATCTGAAGCAGGGGTGGATGTTGGTCATTGTGGTAGGCTGGCATGTAACAAAACAAACAAACAAAAAAATCACCAGAATGGATGAGCTGATTAATGAGTGTTGAGCATGTGGAAGCCCTATGATGTCACATGACAAGATGCCAACTTACTTAACAATGACTGTCAATTACTATAATAATTAATAATTTTCTTGCTTGACTGACTCTAAAGGCCCTGGTCCTTGTGTTTTCTTTGTTTTGCACGCTTAGTATGATAAGCCAGTCATTCCCAACCAATGTGCTGCAGTACATTAGTGTGTTATGAGAGAATCATAACGTGTACAACAAGAAATTATCCAGTGTAATTTAATTTGTCTGAAAGTTATTTATCCATCCATCCATCCATTTCCTGTGATTACCCAAAAAAACTATCTTTGTTGATCAGCCTATGTAGTTAGAGGTAGAACAATTAAATGCTCTTCAACCAGACAAAAGTTACAGTACATTATTAACCTGTGTGTTTAATGAGTATTGAATTTTTTATGGAATTTTTTGTTTGGTGGTGAATAAGATGTGTTTAATGTAAAATAACTGTATATGCCTTAGTTTAATGAAAGTTAGAAAATTCTGATCTAAACTCAAGATGTAAGAGAATTAATAAATGTTGCCATATTTTTGGGACAAAAGAATTAGAAGTCACAATGGTGGGTCATCCCAGCAGGTGCACGAGAGAAGCGTTGCCTCCGTGTGCTCGGTCACTTGGTCACAGGGTCAACAAATGGAGGAGAGGCAAACCAATATTTAAATCACTTTTTAAATTTGCCATTAGCTGTCAAACACTGATGCTCAAAGCAACGTCAGAAATAGAAAGGTATTTGATTTTCCAGCATAATTATTTGTTCAGGTGACACAGGCAAACTATGGAATTAGCATTTTTGTGGAATTTGTGGATGGGGAATTGACATTTTGCAACAGCCAGTAGAGATAATATTGCATACTTTTATCATCATAACAAATGCAACACAGGGCTTTCCTAAAATCATATCAGGCCAGCATTTTCTGGGAAACCAAGTTCATAGACAGTGAACTAGTGATTAGTTTACACAATATTAAACCCTATAGGTACACATGCATAAGCCAGTGAGCTCAAGTACAAGAGTGACATAGAAAACGTTGCTTTTGAAAATATTGAATTTAATATTAGATTGTTAATAAATAAATAAATACATTAAAAAAAACACATTTCTATGTATTATATATGTTGATAATATGTTTGCAAAGTATTTTAAAGCTTTCATTTCTGATACAACTAATGTGCAGCTAGTTATAATGTGACACTAATAGAGAACTGGCGCCCACTGTATAACAGAGATTGGATCATTTTATAATAAACTTTTACTAAATACCTATAATACAAATACTTAATATAAACAAGCTTCCTCACCTTATTTATCTCTGGCAACATGATAACAGTGTGAACATGAAGTGACTCGTGACTCGAGAGACTTTTTACAAAATCCTGGCAAAAAGAGTCATCGTGTCCGTATAGTCAGGAGCGTCGAATGGCAAAACCACTGTCCGAGTCCTCCTTAGTGATGAGTGGGTGCAAGTTCCCTGGAAACTGGTCTGAACCACGAATAAAAAAAAGAAAGAATCGCACTCCAGGTTTTGCGCGCACTGCTGCCGTCACTGAGATAGAGATTAGCGTGAGAGGCAAGCTGTTGTAGGTTCTGTGCGTCGTGACGCGCCCATGAGCTAAGGAGCCACCTGGTCAGGTTTCTGCCGCGGACAGCTGGGGATGTCCCAATATAGACGTGCATATGTCTTTTCTATCCCTCTGCTGCTCGGCCCACTTACACCGAGCTGCCCCTCTCAACACCAACGCTCCGCGTAGCAGATTTCCACCGACGCACGAGCGCACGTCAGCCACGCTCAATATTCTCCGGAGACTCCCTCACAATCTACCCTGTGGAGTGGAGATGCAGGATTCCCTGGCAAACAAGCGTGCTCTGCAGCCTCTCTCAGTAACCACCCCCAGTAGGCCTATACGTCATCACAAATAACTATAGGATACAGTATCAGTACACTAATGGGGACTGTTTGTTTGTTTGTTTGTTTTAATTTGAAATACATTTTTAAATTATTATATGACATGTTGCGATCAAAACCCTAAAGGCATGCAGTCATTTCTGAACTTAAAGAGTGATAGGTAGCCTAATATTAGCCTGTCGGTCTCGCAATTGACTTAGCTATAACACAGTAGTCTTGTTTAGCATGAATGGCAATTTGGCAGATGCCTCTGTGCCATGCTGGGCATTCTGGCATACCGAGTGCTCCCGACAGGCCCCTGTCACACCTGACAATTTGGTGCACAGTAAATTCTGGAGAGTAAATTTGACTATTCACAGTGGAACCAAATAGACTCTGTTTTAGAGTAATATTTACACTTGTAAGAAAGTAAAATAAAGAATTGGGGGGGAAGGCACTTAAGGGTTGAGGAACAAACTCACAACCTTCAGCTTGGGAGACAGACAATATACACCCTGCTGTGTGTTAATATATCACTCGTGTCAGCTGGAATCTTCTCCAAGAGACCAAAAATGTGTTTGGTCTCCTCTTGGATATATGCAAACAGTAGGAGGGGCATTGCACAGGTGGTAGTGTGGCATTCTCCCAAGCTGAAGGTCGTCAGTTCGTTCCTATTTTTTCAATTCTTTATTTTACTCTCTTCCAAGTGTAGATATGACTCTAAAACTTAGTCTAATTGGTCCCACTCTAAATAGAGTCAAATTTACTGTTTAATAAAGAAATTACTGTGTGGCTGAAAATAGTGGTGAATGTGATTGAGGTGAAGGCTGATAGATTCTGAGCTCTGTGTGGTGGATGACATTGTATTTCACTGACAGGGAAATAATAAAGGGAAGGAAACTATTCATGTGACGGATTTGTCATGGTGCATTTTCTTCCCTTCACATAATCATGTCATTGACTAGCTTTAGGACTCAAAATGGTGTGCATCAAGGAATTTATGTCAACAGTTAGCTAAACTAAAGTCTGCTTGCATTGGTGGAAGTAAGGCAGTGATTAAACTGCTGTGTGTCATATCCATCAGATTGGATGATAAACACCAACTCAAAATGGAATAATCACAATCAGAACAGAATCGGTATTTCATTCATGGATTACAAAATATATAATAAATGTTAATAAGAATTCAGATTTAAAGAGAAAAACGATACTGTTGTAAGGTCAGTCGTTCAGAAAGAGCTCATTATATAACAGGTTGATTTTGAGAAGGACTTGCTTCACATGTTGCACATGCAAGCAAGCACTGGACATTTATTTTCCATAGACTAATTCCCTCAGCAGGGGGGGAGCAACACTGTTTATCCATGTGATAAGAGGCCCAGGAAACGCGTATGATTAGCTGACAGTTCTTATGCAACAACAGTGGTCACTTCAGTAAGCCATCTCACCTCTGGGACAGGATGTGTACCTATTCAAGAAGCTGCTTTTTATGACACTAGTTTATTCCCTAAGCAACTGTTGTATGCAGAAGTTGATGTATATCATCAGGTTGCTGCACAAAGCTACGAGCATGCAAGCCCTGATACACTGATTGGCCTCAGCTGCTGGAGTGGACCTCTCAGAAGGAGAACACAGAGTACTCTTATGCAGACCTTTTTAAATTTATCTTGATTAACAATGATTAGGGATTCATCTTTTAAAAGCTCAACTGTAATTGCAGCTCGACAGACCAGGATGGGAAGGTGAAAACCTTGGGGGGAAAAATCTTGGATATTCCAAATTGTATTATTTTCATGCTGTCATATTGAAACACTATTCATAGACTTTTCCAGCACTGGGTTGTGAGTATTTTAATATTTTAGAGTAGACCCTTTAAGTGTTTTCTGGTGACATGACAGTGAGTCAATACAAGTTCTTGTAAGCATTAATTTGCAACTAGTTGTATCGCCATGTTTTTTTTTTATAGTATTGTTTATGGTATTTCTGCATGTCTATTTACATACAAACATTAGGCAAACATCTGTGACAAAGAACAAATTACTGTTATTTGGACCTCAGAGACCTGAAAGCTTACTGCAGACGGACTTGTCGGGGCGGGGTTGCTAAACTGGGTGGCGTCTGAGAAATCAAGCAGGAGGGGAGGTGGTAAATTGCATTTTGACGATATTGCTCATTTTTGCTAAAGCAATTGTTATAATTTCAATTTCAATCTTTTAAGCATTTTCAAAAACCCAACATAATACAAATATAATGCTCCGTTGCATTGTTCTATATTTCATCAAATCTCTTAAGACAGCGAAACAAATAACTTCATGGTAATTGTAAAAGTTAACTGCATCAATTTTTTTTAAAATGATGTGACAAACCTTTGTTGTTGGAAATGTGTTCCAAATCAGATTTACGCACTATAATATTATTTATCTGTTATCTGAAATATTTCCCAAAACATGAGTTTTTGTAACCTGTGAGCTTTAAGCAGCAGTCATGTCTAAATATGAATATAAGGTTGTTTTTTTTAATTAATTGATTGTCTTTGCCATAATAAAAATAAATGAGTAAATAAAGATTAAGCATTGAGAGCATGCATTTTTTTCTACAATTCTTGAACTTTATACACACACACACAGACACCCCCCCCCCCCCCCACACACACACATATATATATATATATTCCTACTTAATCCTAATAGAGTGAGAGGTGGTCAAATAACCTTTTACAAGGTTGCCATTGTTCACCACTTGCAGTCCATCTTCACCATGGTGACAAAACATTGTCCAAACCAAAGATGTAGCAAAACTTGTTTGACAACTAAAAGTTATTTAAAAAAGAAAAGTGAAAAGTTGTATATTGAATTGTGATCCCTCATCTTGAAACACATACCTCAGGTTGGATCCTCCTGTTCCTGCCCCAACAGCATCCTTGGAGGAGGTTAAACCCACCACAGGCAAGTGAGGTTCCGTCATCCTGCATCATGCACCCCCTCCATGCTTCCACATCCACGCACTGAAGTCAACCCCAACCCGTCCACTATCAGCCGGACAGATGTGAAGTACTCAGCAGGTCAGAGGGGAGATAACGCAGTCTCCTTGTCTGACAAAGTTCCATTCCTCTTCACAGGTCATTGATGAAATAGAGTTGAGTATCTTTTGATGCGACTTTTTATTTCAGACCTTTCTACATCATATCCCGCTGTAATCTGACTAAATCAGATGCAACTGTGTTTTTCGCTGCTCTGGGAGTTTGCCTCTGTGTTTTGCTGCTGGCAGTGACGTATGTGTGTGACTCAACAAGGGACCCATCATGCAGCTGGAGACATCAGTGATAGGGGTCTGGCACTTGGCTTCCTGTGAGGCCACAGGGAGTGTGTCTTGATAAAGGGGGTGGGAGGCATTAAAGGAGTGCAAGAGTTACTATAGACACATATCTCAGCCAGGTGAAGCTTTCATGTGAGGAAGTGAGAGTGAGAGGTTTTGGTGCGCTAGTGGGTCTCCCCTGAGTTCAGACTTTCCTCTGCCTTCTCTCTTGTCACCGTATCTTAGAGACAAAGTCAGCGGGGGCTGTCAGATTTGGTCCCATTCGCCCTCATCTCCTGCCTGATGAGAACCAGCACAACAAAGAAATCCAAATACAGTGGAACCTCAGTTCACAAACTTAATTTGTTATGAGACTCTGTTTGTGAACTGAATCTTTGCAATGTTTGCAATTAGAATGAATGTAGACCAGAATAAAGTTGTTCACCTTGTTTTTTATTGGTGTGTAGTGTTATGAAGAAATAATTTGTAATTTGCATTTTTGCATATTGTCACCCTCGTAAAAAGAACCCTGACTGTAATGACAAGTTAGCTCGATATTATTTATTTGGTTGTTACTAACATAACTATGAGATTCATCCATCCATCTCCTTAACCGCTTGTCATCACAAGGGTCGCCGAAGCCTATCCCAGCTGGCTTCGGGCAGTAGGCGGGGTACACACTGAACTGGTTGCCAGCCAACCGCAGGGCACACAGAGATGAACAACCATCCACCCTCACCATCACATCTATAGGCAATTTGGAGTGTTCAATTAACCTGCCATGCATGTCTTTGGAATGTGTGAGGAAACCGGAGTACCCGGAGAAAACCCACGCAAGCACGGGGTGAACATGCAAACTCCACCCAGGAAGGCCGAAGCCCAGACTCGATCCCACGGCCTCTGCACTGGGAGGCGGACGTGCTAACCAGTCACCCACCATGCCGCCCTAACTATGAGATTAATTTTTCCAAAATAATTTCCAGTTTAATACATTTTGTAGAACTTTATTTGGACGTACGCCGCCATTGTTATTTACGTCGCAACGGATTCCGTGCATAGCGACGTAGAATGGCGGCAGGCTCTCTGCCGAGCAATGTGAAACGCCTATAAAGAAAGCAAGTTAAGCCTCGTAGCGTCCCTAAAGGGACGATCAAAACTCTTCAATGCGTCTGGCGAATGACGAGAGCACGGCGTGGGGGAGGGTGAATCCTATCCTAGTTAACTTCCAAATTTCAATTCACCCAAAGGTTAGTAGCATCAGGAAATGTGAAAATATATTAATGTTGAAACTGAGATGTACACATAACCAACCTTGATAATGATAGATGGTGTGCAGCCAACTGCAAACAATCAAGTACCGGAAGGACAAACAATAAGCTAAAGCTGCAATCAAGTATAATTGTGCATGAGTGATCATTTGTTTTCCGGGGTTGCGGGCTATCATACTATGGACGATGAAGTGGACTAAATGTCATTAGCCCATTTGGAGAGTTTATTTTGAAAAGAGCAAGACATAACAAGCTCCTCAAATCAGCAGCAGAAAGCTTTAATGATTGATTATTCTAACAATTCTCATTTTAATGACGTCATGTAACTCAGGAACATTTTAATAAATAGCTCTCACATTTTTTAAATGAAGTCCTAAAGACCAAAGACAGGAAACCAGGGCTGCACAATATATCGAAAAAAATATTGATATGCCAAAATTTGCCCATGCAATATGCATATCGCAAAGACATGCAATAAGTTTTATATGGAATTTTATGCTTGTATCTGAATTTGACCAGTCAGTCGCTAACTAAAATGTGCACCACCCTCCAATAGTTGAACATTATCGAGAGGTAATTAGAATCAATTAAATAAGAATATATTGAGTTTGCTTATTTTGCTGCATGAATTTTTTTTATTCCTTTATTAGATAATACAAATTAAATTTCTTTAGGTACATATTAAATATCACAATAATATGCATATCGCTATATTCGGCAGCTATATCGCATGATCTTCCTTTTTTTCTTTTCTTTTCTTAAAGAGCTCAGTATTGTTCATTCGGAAATGTCATCATCATTGCTCTGTATTTTTTTTTAATATATATATATATATATATATATATATATTTTTTTTTGTGTGTGGGTGAGTATGTGTATGTGCGTGCGTGCGTGCGTGCGTGCGTGCGTGTATTTGTTAGCTCACCAAAAACCTATTAGAAAAAATCTCATACCGTTCACCTAAACCGAACACCGCCGTCAGGAGACCCGAGGGGACCAAAGAAAACCAAGGAAGGTGAAATCCAGCACCGACCAGACACCACCCACCGGGCCACCCACCAGAACTCCTCCCCAACCCAAGAAACATCCAGACCCCAACAAATCCAAAAAACATAAAATCAGGGAGGCCTCAAGAGACCGAAGGAGAGACCGAGAAAAGGAAGGAAGGACAGACGAAGCCGAGTGAGATCCACAGACACCAGCCTCCACCGATTCAATGACCTGAGGAGGAAACAGATTGTGTCTGAGTTTCGGTAGATGCTGGTGTGGTGGATCTGGCATGCATGAAAATCTCCACCAAAGAGGGGAGCCGTCGACCCCCGCCGGAACAGAGCAAGCGCAACACCTCAGGGCCCCCCAGGCTGCGGCAGCGCCAAAGGACGACCCCCGGGCCCCGCCAGGGCCACCGGCCGGAGAGCAAACCCAGGAGCAGGAGCGCCCCCCACCCCAACACGGCCCGCGCCCCTGACCCAACGCAGCAGGACGGGGCACTGCAGGCCCGCCAGGCACCCCACCGGCCCCCAACCCCGGCACCCCCCACGACCCCCCCGCCCCCATCCACCCCCGCCACCTACCCCAACCCAGCCCCAGCCGCCCCCAGGTCCCCAATCCCCCAGACCCCCCCCCCCCCAACAAAGCCCCCCCCGACCAACCGGCAGCCCCCCAACCCCCAGCCCCCAGGGACCACCCGCACCCAGGCACCGGCGCCGAAGAAGGGCCGGACAGCGGAGTGGAGAGGGCAGCCACGCCCACCCCACCCCCCGCCGTGTGGAGGGACGGAACACCGGGGGCAGAAGGGGGAGATGGGGGCACCGGAGGGCGGCCGACACCCCCGAACCCCAGGCCCAGCGGGGGAAGGCCCCGGTCGTCACCCCAGCGTTCTTTGTGAAAGTTAACCCCTGTTACTGAGTCCGCCAGCTCGCCGACTGGCGAACTCTACCCCTAAACCGTGAATGTGACCCCACCCAGTGTATATATAAGTGTGTGTGTGTGTGTGTGTGTGTGTGTGTGTGTGTGTGTGTGGGGTGCATTAAAATTAGGAGCAGGTGAACCGGAGCCGAGGGAAATGATATTCCCACGCTCCGATCCACCCGCCTCCCAAGCATGTTACTGAGTGTATGTGGTGCATTAAAAAAAAATAGATAGGGTGGGGAGGGGGGGCGGGGGTACACGGACAGGGGACCGCAGCACTGCTCTATACTGCGGCCCCCAACCGATGGCACCCCCACATGCCCCCCCCCCCCCCAAGTTGTGTGGTGCATTAAAATTGGAGGGGAGTTGTAGGGTGAAGACGGTGTTTCTACCCTACCCCAACCCCCAAAGTGTGTTATGTGCCCTATATGTCTATAAAAGTGTATTGTGCAAACCTAGTGTAGTGAGTTAAGAGGAGCGACAAGCGGGGCCCTCCCCAACCGGGCGGGGGCAGGACATATCGCATGATCTTCCAATATCGTGCAGCCCTACAGGAAACACAATGCTAACATGGTTTGTTTATGTACATCTACAGTTGTAACCCAAAGTAGCACAGATAAACATCCTGTGTTCTCCATAGAGGGACATGAGCCTGGACAATATGACAACTTAACCTCCTAAGGCCCAAGCTGTTTTTTACATGCAAAGTGCTGTCCACGTATGTAGCCACTAAGCCTTAGGAGGTTAAAGTGGATGTCAACCATTAACATTTCTTGACAATAATATGTTATATGTGACCTCACTAGTCTAAACATTACATTCTAATTAATATTACATTTGTGGAATCAGAGTTAAGAATCAAAATCCAGCCATTTTTATCCATCTCAAGGGGGCGGCCATTTTGCCACTTGCTGTCGACTGAAGATGAACACAATGTTGCTCAGGGCTCAGGCAATCACCAATCACAGATCACCTGTTTTCTGAAGCTGAACTGTGATTGGTTGTTACCTGAGACCTGAGCAACACTGATGTCATCTTCAGTCGACAGCAAGAGGCAAAATGGCCGCCCCCTGAGATGGATAAAAACGGCTGGATTTTTCTGCTTAACTCATATTCCACTAATGCAATATGAACCAGAATACCATATTTACACCAGTGGGGCTGCATAGAACATATTATTGTCAAACAAATTATCTTGGGTGGTCCTCCCCTTTAAATGTTTAAGAATGTGTTGCACACACTTTGTTTAACCAGTTCTAGTGTTTGTGTCTAACCGAGGAATTATGAGACATTTATTTCCTTTGTGCTTGCACGTGTCTGCTGATCCAGGTAGAGGCTGACCTCGTACTGTATATGTGTCAACTGTGCCAGCCTGTGTCGAGTAGACTACCTACAAACACATAATCCGCTTATGCTCTAGAATACATGATTCATCCTTTTTTGTAATAATCATGGAAGATAAGCATGAGTCACATCCCCACTCTGCGTCTGAGAACTGGTTTTGTTCCTGAATTCAAAAACCATAGGCAGGGGGATGATGCTATATTACGATCAGTTAGAAATTATGTAATTGTTATGAATGTGCTACCTCTCAAATGATTTTTTTTTTCACAAAGTACATGAATATACAGTTGTGCTTAAAAGTTGACATTGGTGAGAAAAAGGATTCATGCCCATAAAATCTAAAATACTGGGCCAATTTTTATTTTTTTTCCAGAGGTTGAAGTTGACATGAGTAGAAATTTGCATGTGCATGTTGGTAATGATTCATAGCATTTTTGTGTCATTTAGTGACGCTACAGTTGTGCTCATAAGTTTACAAATCCAGAGCTGGAGTGGCACAAAAAAAATCGGCCCTGGCATTTTGATTTAAGCCCGCCGGCCCATCCTGACTCCTGACCACCGCTGCCTAACACATAGTTCTGCCACTGATATTGACTGATTTTGGTTAAGTTTGCTGTCTATATTAATGGACTAGGCCCTTTAAATTGTGGGCCTGTCTAAAATTGAGGAAAATAATCATTAAAAAGCACTTCATTTGACCTAAAAGACGCTGGCCCACCGGACATCTGCCCTGTATGCCAGATGGCCAGTCCAGCCCCGTACATATCCCAAGGGCATGTAAACGTTCAAACAGAACTTTATAAAGACATTTAATTTACAAAGATTTTCCTTTATGACTGACTGACTCACACTATTTTTATGACAACACATATGGATCAACAAATGCCATTTGCCATTAACAAGGTTATATGCCTAATGAAAAAACATTACATGATTGACTGATTCTGAGGCCCAATTCTACAATATGGTATCTACTTTAGGACTAAAGCAACTACAGTATAGCTAATGACAGCACAGTTGTGAACAAATATGCTGTATGTTGTGATTGAGCAAAATTGTTTTATGACTTAATTGAAATTCACTTGGGACTTGACTCTGTAAGTCTACTCGATTTTTGCCACAGTAAATTGGGACGTGCTTAAAATGGAATGTTAAGACATGAGACTTACTTATGACTTGTGACACCCACTTCTATGATTTACATTTTCATCACAACTATATGGAGTTTTTTTTATTTTTCCAGGGTTAAGCAACTAACGCTTTCATTGCATCAACAGATGTTTGATTCCATTTACGTACGTATTTGGTCCTCAGGCGATAATGTGTACATATGAGCTTTGTCACACATGTAAGATGAGCGTTGTTAGCCCTTAAGTGCGAACTCTCCTGTAACCTTCCACAGCAAACCCAGCAATGTGATCTCTTTTTGTCCTGGCTCAATTGACACACAGACAATCCACTGCCTTCAAATTACAGTTACAACAAATTGCATGGCTTAAATGATGACTCCACGCCTCATCTAAACAATGGGTACTAAAACTCTTATTGTCTTTGGTGGAAAACACGAGGTGATCGTTTTTCACATTCAGAGTGTGTCAAGGCCTCTTTAGATGTTAATTGCATTACTGTCAAAGACTCAGGTGTAATCAGCTGAACTAGCATGCAGACATTTGTCAATCACCAGATGTCACATAAGCCGCGTTTCCACCGCAGGAACTTTGGGGTAAATGTACGGGTCCAGCCCCATATGTGTGCGTCTCCACTGCATGAGCCTTCCAAACCGGGCCACATGTACAGGAACTTACGGGGATGAGCGGAGGTCCTACCGGGGGTAGGTACTCCGCTGCCCCGATAAACTCCCGATCGGGCTTTTGTGCTGATTGGCTAACAATTATTTTGTATAAAAAAATATATTGCCTTCTTGCGCGAAGATGATGCATTCTCGGCTTAAGTCTCTTCCACCAAAACAATTCTCGTAATAATCATTTGCCTATTTTCGTTCCACTCTACTGTTAGCCTTTTCAAATTCTTCATTGAGTCGCCGTCTCCTCTCACTCAAACCATCCATCCACGCCAAGTACATAAAAAAAAAAAGCCGAAAAAAACGGCAACCGCCACAAGTTTTCCTCTTTCCTCGTTGTTGTCCTGATTTTTGCGGCGCCATGCTTGGGTGACGTCACAGAAACCGTCGCAAAGCGATTACGTGTAGATCGAAACTCATGACTTGCGAGTCAGCCTTTTCAAATTCTTCATCTAAACGCCATCTCCTCTCACTCAAACCATCCATCCATGCCAAGTACATAAAACAAAAAGCAGAGAAAAACAGCAACCACCTAAAGTTGTTCTCTTTCCTCGTTCCACGGTGCTTGGGTGACGTAGTAGGAGAAACCGTCGTCTTACAGCGTTTACGTGTCGATCGAAACTTGTGATGTCGCGAAAGGCACAAGCGGCGAGCCGGCTGAGAGGACGGATCCTGTGAAAGTCCCCCTCCATAACCGAACGTCCTGCGGTGGAAACGCGGCCTTAGAGTGACACAAAATCAAGAGACCCCATTTCATGTAGTTCCACTCACCACCACAATACGATTCACCATCAGCCTCTGATTGACTTTTGACCAATCCCAGTTCAGATAGGCTAGCCGCTAGACACTGACTTCTGCCGAAGTTAGAAAATGTGCGGATATTCAGATTTGGTTCACTATTTATTATTATATTACTAAGCACCAATTCTCTTATAATAACATAACAACACCCAAAATGATTTCTCCTAGATGTGATTTTTTTGTGATTGATCAGAGGCAATCCAACATCCTACAGCCCTAATGTTTACCGATCTTGTCTCTATAATTATATTTATAGACACAAATCTTGCGTTACAATATGAATACATTGGTGAGTCAAACATGGTAAACAACCAGATCTTTTTATATAACATTTTAGATAACACCTCACACTTTATTACACAACAATTCTCCTGAGCCTATGGCGATGGAAGGAGAAGGTGCAATGGGGGAGGATGTTGGCATACGCTGCTTAGCACTTCTCTTTTGCATGACTCACTGTTAAAGGAAAACAGACACTCGATGGAAGCTAGGCATTCATTAACGTATCTCCCTGGGTGGCAAACCACAATTTCTCGGATATCCAATTAATGTTTAGCTTTTCCGACGCTCTGAAACAATTTGGCTGGGTGATCCACACGCTTTCAAATGCTTGGTGAAGCAGGGGGTGTGATAAAGCGTTTCAGATCTCAAAGGATGCTGCTATGCTACCACATGGAGATTCACGTACAGTGATGCCTCAGCCATGTGACAGCCCCCAACTACAAGCCACAGACCGTTCTGTTGTGGAAGGCATGAAAAACTAGGGTGTACAAATAATTGTCCCGCACTGTCATACGAGGTGACATGAGAATGAGTACACTGTTAACCTATAGCCGATGATATCATATATTACTGTGCTCAGTGGCACTGACATCAGCATATTGTTCAGAAGAGGTGAGTGCTCTCACTCATAGCTGGCTTTTATTCACAAGGTCTGCTGTCAACAAGAGACAAAGATATGATGTGAAACCTTATCGGGGTCAGGGGTTCATCAGAATAAAAGATGCACAATCCCTACGAGGCTACATGCCCAACCAATTGCACTTTATGCACATAGCACAGGCCAATATGCGATTTTTTAAAATCAATATCTTCCAATTCCTCAACAAAGTCTACATTACATACAGCCGGCCTGGGAATGAATGAATGAATACACTTATTCCAAACATATATAAAATGAAAAAAACAAAAGTAAAACAAAATTACTTAGAAAAAAAAAACTAAAACAAATCGACAACGCATAGCATTTGCACATGTTCGGAAAAGGAGTAGGAAGATGTATAGATTGACTTAACTTATATGACAAGCGTACTTAGAAATATAAGCAAGTAATATAAATATTGTATCCTTATAAATTAATAATACAAGACATAATCATCCATATAAATAAAAAAACGTTTTTGTATAATTATTCAGTTTAAAAAAATATATATATCTACTCCTCAGTCCTATCTAACTCTTCTCTATACTTGTCTGAAAATGCCTTCTTATATTTCTTTTTAAACAGATTTATGTTTGTATGTTGTACAGTATGTCTGTCGTGGCAGCCGTGGCTCAGGATGTAGAGACGGTCGTCCAGTAACCAGGTCGGCTGATCAATCCCCGCTTTCCCCAAGTCATGTGTCGTTGTGTCCTTGGGCAAGGCACTTCACACACATTGCCTCCAGTGCCACTCATACTGGTGTATGGAAGGTGTGAATGTTTGGTGGTGGTCGGAGGGGCCGTAGGTGCATACTGGCAGCCACGCTTCGGTCAGCCTGCCTCAGGGCAGCTGTAGCTACTTTTAAGTAGCTTACCGCCACCAGAGTGTGAATGTGTGAGTGCATCAATAATGTATCCATTCCATTGTAAAGTGTCTTTGAGTGTCTAAAAAAGAGCTATATAAATCCGATGCATTTTTATTATTTGTATTTTTTTTTATATTCATCTCCAAATTGTTCTGTCTCTGAACATTTCCATGATTTTCTTGGGCAGCTGATTATTTCTTGCTGTGCACTATTTGAACCGTTTGAATTTGACCAGCACCAATTTTTTTTTTTTTTTTACAAATAATAATAATAATGTGTTGATATTAAAGGCTGGAAGACCACACTCAAGTGCTCGGTTGGTTGCTCAGTTGATAGAAGTGGGAGGGATCGACTAGAGTAGCTCAAACCATTTTTCAATTTAAAGGTGGTGGTCTTGACAAGCACTGTATCATTTAACATTTCTCTAGGTGATTGAAAAAAAGAGGACATATTTACAAATTCTTAAGAGCTCTCAAATTTTAGTCAATGAAAAAAATACATTTTAGTCGACTTAATTGACAGTTAAGTCGATATTTTCCTTCAGCATACATTTCAACTTCTATACAGAAAACTATAACACACCTATTTGTAACTGTAGTTTAACACGCAAGACACATTTAACACAGTCTATTAATTGTTTCAATGAAACATGTTAAACTGACAATAATATAACTTAGTTGCACCTAAATAAATTAAGTGCAAAATTGCTTGAGATTAATCTTACGGCTGCACAATGAATGGAAACATGCTTGAACATTAAGTGCTTAACTGGATTCTGAAGTATTCGGTTTAGGTGAACGGTATGGGATTTTTAATAGGTTTTAGGTGAACTAATGAGTACATACTCACACACATACAAAATAAAAAAAAATAAAAAAAGAGAGAGAAATGATGATGACATGTCGAATCGGTAAAATTACCAAATGAACAATACTGAGCTCTCTCAAAAGAAAAAAGAAAAGAAAAAAATAGACAAAAAGTGGCTTTTGCGGGTGATGGTTTGCTTTTTGTACAAATCGCTTTGAGAAATGGACATACTATGTTGCAAATTTCAATTCTGACCTAACAAATGTACCAAAGCGACTGAGAAATCATTCAGTATCTACCCAATAAGTATCTCTCACTTTCAAAAAGGTCAGTGACTCCTGGTTTAGTTTGTGAAAAAAAAATGTCAAGAGTGAGTAGAATTCAAAGGAGGAAAAACATTATACACATAATTCTAAACGTATTATCTCAATTTTATTTTTTTGAAAAAGTAACTATACAACTGCTATCTGTATTTATTTGGGGAGCTATGTTTTTTATGTATTTTTTTATTATTTTCAGTTTTTCTGAATATTTTTTTCTGTTTTACTGCATTTTTTGTCATGAAAAAATATTCTGAAAAACGGGAAAAAACAATTAATCAGGAAAACAAGAGGGGAAATTATTCAGAAAAACAGCGCCAGCTTCTGTTTTTCGGAGTAATTTTTTTTCCAGCATGCAATACGCTTCCGTAGAAACTTAACTGTTAGCTTGCTAAAATCATGCCGATCGATTGACATTTGTAAACTTACCTTAAATGAGCCAGTAAGTGATGTTGTTGGAGGTATGCGGGAAAGTGTCCGCCATTAGCAAGTCTGCAACAAGTCACTTGGAGTTCAGAGATTAAAAAAAAAAAAAGTATTTTTTTCTTTTCAATAATTGTTTCCCTCTGTTCTGAATAATTTTTTTTGTTTTTCTGAGTAATTTTTCCTCCTGTTTTTCTCAATATCCAAAACCCCGCTCCCCCCGCCCACACGTTTTTTAATGAAAAAAAAATCAATAAAACAGAAATAAATATTCAGAAAAACAGAAAATAAAAAAATACTAAATAAAACCAACAACAAAAATAAGATCCCCCCCAAAATTAGTTAGAAAAACTCGAGTCCCCCCCCCCCCCCCCCCAGGTAATAATAGTAGTGAATGCAATACGCATTTATCTTTTTTTTTATTATTATTTGTCATACATACAGTATACAAAACCAAATGTGAGTCAACAAATTAATGCAACAAACAGTTACTAAGGTGGAACAATGAACACAACTTTGCTGGGATGGCATGAAATAAAGTACAAGGTGAAGCCCCACCCTGAAGGCTACTTTAGACTATACTGACACCGACTGGCCACAAGAAGAATTGAATTTATACACAGCATGAATTCATAAAATATGTTTGCATGTTCCAATTCAACATGGTTTAGTGACCATGCAATTACTGAAATGTCAGTTATACAGTATATTTTACTTTGAGTCCTGTTGTACTTTGTCATTAATAACGACATAAAAACAATGAAATATAAAATTGACGAAAAAAAGGACTGCAAATAAAAAATGTCAAGCAGTCAACTCAACACTTGTTGGTAGAGCTTTATGTGGCTTGACATACTTTTCAGATGAGCGCATCTTTGCCAACAGTGTCGGATTACCGAGCAAATAAGCGTGGAAATCTTTGCAGGACATGTGTTTAAAATTGTACTGCGTACACAGAAGGCCCTTCAGTGACTCCACAGACAAGTGATTCCTCTCCTTTGTCCACTGGCTCTGCACGAGGGAGAATATCCTCGCGATGTTTGCATCGTGAGGAGGGATGGCGAAGAAAAACTGAGCCATCTTCAGCAGTTGCGAATGATGAGCATCACTGCCGGAACATTGGAAATATCTGCTCCATTTCTGGTGCGCTTGCAGATTGTTGAGCTCTCCTTCACTTCTGCTCTTCTCCATGAATTGCTTCAGATGGGTGACCTCATCAAAGCACCTTACGTCGTCAATTGCCACACCTTTGCCTGCCAGGTGTTTGATACAGGCCTCTACTTGGTTCCAGTCAGGCATCTCGCTCAGACTCATCCACGTGAAAGAAGAGAACTCCTCCAAGGGGGCCATCCACATCTCCAGGTACTCCAAACATGCAGCGTACAGACTGTGCACTTGAGCGGTGAAGGTGTCACACCTTTGCCCAAACCCATCCTTGCGCCTCTGTGCCAACATGCCCCTGACTTTGAGAGACATGAAGTTCTTGGCCTTGCGTTCAAGGAGCGTGGCGTGGACCTTGTTCAGAATATTCCTCACTTCCACCACAGAGTTGTTCTCCCGCTCCATCTCCAGGATTGGCGAGTGAAACACACACATGAGGGAATGCATCAGACACAAGTACATCTCACTGAACTCATCTTGAAAAAAATTCCTGATGAGGGTGGGTGGCTTTTCCTGCAGCAAGAAGAAGGCTTTCAAAGCCGGAAACACGTGCAGCAGTTTCTCGATGCTCGGAAATAACCACTGCCATCGTGTTTTGGTGTTAGAAAGCAGATTTCTGTATTCACTATCAGCAAACTCACAGTACTCCTTCAGAGTCTCTGTGCGCACAGTGTATATGTTAAAGTATTGGTAAATTTTTAAGATGATGCTTTCAATGTCAACAAATAGTGTGTCAGCCCCAAAGTGCACACAGTTGTGTAATACATGGGCATGGCAGCTCACAACAACTAATGGTCTACTCTGTAAAGTGGGGAGGTCTGCATAAATATTCCATTCTTCTACGTCAGGTTGGAACATTGTATTGCAGGCGTCACCTGTGAATGCAACACATTTGGACAGGATCCCCTTCTTTCCCAAGGTCTCCTTAATATACAGCGCGATAGAGGATTCATTTGGTGTGTTTTTGACCTCGATAAGTTTGCTCTGGACGCCACCGTTCTTCCAGTCAAAATACTGAACTAGCACAGGGGAGATCTTCACAGCTCCGAGGCGACTTGCATCGGTAGAAACGCCACAGTATTGGATTTCTGCAAGGGATTCCAGAGCAATGTCAACAGAATGGGGGGCTATCACAGCGCTGATAATGGCCTCAGTCTTGGTGCGAGCACTAGAAAACTTTCGAGCCGTCGCAGAATCAGGAAAAGCCTTTTTTAGCAAGGCGGAAGTGCAGTCGGTTGATCTGTAGCTGTTGTGGTGTTTAGTCGTATGAAACGCGAAGACACCCTCTGCGGCAGTGACGTCATCGTCGGGTTGATTTGCCAAACAATCATTTTCTTGTTTAATTTGCAACAGGTCTCCACGTGCAATACTATTTTGGTGTTTGTTAGAACATAAATGTGCCTCCAGGTCTCCGGCGCCCTTATTCGACACGGTCACAAACGTCCCAGGTTTACACTTAGTACACTCTGCTTCCCACGCATCCCGACCGGGGCGGAAACAAGGGAACTTCCGTTGTAGTCTATCCGTGAATGTACATTTACGTTTCGGCATGTTGTGTACCGCTATGGGTTGCTACGCGCTACATACGTATAGCACGTTGTCGGTCCCAGATGTCGACCCAGCTGGCAGCTGCAAGATTGTATCCTGGTATGCGCGCGCCTCGTTTTCCGATGACGTCATTGTACGGCTGCGGACACCGCGCGGGCAAATTTGTTTTCTTTTATTATTATTTTTTTGTTCAGCTCGATTATTTGTCTCTATTTAAAATACAGAGAGTTACATTTTTATGAATATATTAAAATTTCTGGATGAAAAAAGAAGGCGGTTTACTCTAGTTTACGTCACTTCTGCTTATGCCCTGACATTTCCTGTGCTCTGCCACGGATTTATAAAATCATACAAGAACCTACGCAAAGAAAAAACGTAGTGAGGGACTATGGATATGGAGGTAAATATGGTGCAAAACTAACTTGTAAAAAAAAATTGTACCTTTAGAAAAAAGTCTAAATTTGTATCTGTAAAAGTCGTGATATGTAACTGTAGAAATGACAACTTGTAGTCAAAGAAGTCGCCACTAGGAGTCACAAGTGTTTTTTCTGCTGCTCTCCAGTCACGTGAGTTTTTCACAAAATATCTCGCTACAAATAGTGCAAAACTGATTCGTACTTGTAGAGCACCGTGATTTGTACTCGTAGAAGAAGAGGGCGGGCTCTGGAGGATTTGGGCGGGCTAAAGCTCAACATCATTGGTTGAGCGAACGACAGTGGGTTGAACTCAAATGACGCCACGTTTTTATCATTAATATGCACAAATGCGAAATTCCAAACAAACAGAGTCGCCACACCAGTTTACGCGTCATTTTGGAAGAAGAGGACGTCCCAGGCGTGAAAATTTCAACATGGTTCAATTACAAACACCGTGGTACAAATCAGGTGCAAATCATGACTTTTACAGGTACAAATGTGTTTTTACAGATACAATTTTTTTTACACATTCCATTTTTTTTTACAGGTACAATTTTTTTTACAGATATAATTATTATTTATTTTTTTACAGGTAGACATTTTTTTACAGGTACAAATCACGACTTTTACAGATACAAACTTAGACTTTTTTCTACAGGTACATTTTTTTTTACAAGTTAGTTTTGCACCATATTTACCTCCATAAGGGACGGAATAAAAACGTAGTTTCACAGATAACTTCTCTGACCTCCCCCTCACCTGTCACTGTTTGCTGAAGAGTAATTAAACTAGATTGAGAACCGCAAAATAAACTTGATGACATTTATAAACGTAAAGCTGAGGGTGCTTATGTTAGGTATAGGCAGAAACGTCTGTACAGGTAAGGTGAACAGATGACATCATACTTTTTTTTAAATTAGAAAAATCACACGCCCAAAACAATTCTATATTTGGGCTTAGCATTAATGGAGCTGTTACTAACAATAAGAAAAACATCTCATCTGAATTTTGTTATTTATACTTCTCTCTGCGATTCTCCAAATCATCCAGCAGGAGTTGCTAGAGACTATTACGTAATATATCATTATGCCAAACCTTTAATGAAAGCATTGCAAGGGGAGCACTTCAAGATACCATGTCACAGGGCCTAATCAACCTAATTCCAAAACCTAAACAATATGTATTTTTGTATTGACAATTAACCTATAATGTAATGAAAATTATAGCTCTTGTCAACAACGGTTACAAACGGTTTTGATTTTTGAGGCGTGATTGAATACTAGACACAATTACTGTATTGATGAAAACTTATCAGGTTTCATGACTATAAGGCACATGTCAAACAACATAAGACATCTTAAGACAAGTGTACCACCCACTTTCCCATACAAGACTTGTGTTGGACCTAATTGATTATTCTGATCTGATATTATTCTTTGATTTTTAAAGCTTTTGACACGGTAGAACATACATTTGTATTTTACTGTCTCAAACAGGATGGATTTAAAAACTACTTTCGCAATGCTATGAGAACTATGCAAACATGTCTGTCTCTGTTGATCTTGTTCTTGTGGAGATGAAAAAGATGCAGCACAGATATTTTGTCTTTATATGAAATCATGTGATCTTGAGGGCATCTGTACTGGGGAAACAATCATTTTTAGTCAGCTGGCAGTTTTCTTAAAAAAATAAAAGAGGCTTGCATTCAAAACCTGTGATTGGCGCTATCACAGTTTTCTCCAAAGCATCAGGATTATTTGGCAAAGTGTCAGCTATCCATCGGATCTATTCATCCATTTTCCAAACCGCTTATTCCTCACAAGGGTTGCGGGGGTTCTGGAGCCTATGCCAGCTGTCTTCGGGCAGTAAGCGGGGTACACCCTGAACTGGTTGCCAGCCAATTGCAGGGCACACAATGTATTTAAAGTAAATTGTTTGAAATATTTTCTTGAAAATGACTCCTCGTTATAGAACTTCATCCCTAAATATGTATTTAATCAAATAGGTCCATCCATTATCTACCGCTTATCTGGAGTCGGGTCGCAGGGGCAGCAGCTTTGGCAGGGAAGCCCAGACTTCCCTCTCCCCAGCCACTTCATCCAGCTCTTCGGGGGGATTCAGGCCAGCCGAAAGACATTGTCTCTCCAGCGTGTCCTGGGTTGTCCTCGGGGCCTCCCGCCAGTGGGACATGCCCGGAATACCTCTCCAGGGAGGCATCCGAACCAGATGCCCGAGCCACCTCAACTGACTCCTCTCAACTCGGAGGAGTAGCGGCTCAATCCCGAGTCCCTCCCGGATGACCGAGTTTCTCACCCTATCTCTAATCTAATCTCCGATCTTGTTATTTCGGTCACGACCCACAGCTCGTGACCATAGGTCAGGGTAGTGCTTTGCCTTTCGACTCCGCTCCTGCTTCACCACAACGGACCGACACAGAGTCCGCATCACTGCAGACGCTGCATCGATCCACCTGTTGATCTCCCACTCTAACCTACCTTCACTCGTGAACAAGACCCCAAGATACTTGAACTCCTTCACTTGGGGCAGGATCTCATCCCCGACCCTGGGAAGCCACGCCACCCTTTTCCGACTGAGGACCATGGTCTTGGATTTGGAGGTGCTGATTTTCATCCCAACTGCTTCACACTCGGTTGTAAATTGCTCTAGTGAGAGTTGGAGATCACGGCTTGAAGAAGCCAACAGCACCACATCATCTGCAAAAAGCAGAGATGCAATGTTGAGGCCACCAAACCGAACCCTCTCAACGCCTCGGCTGCGCCTAGAAATTCTGTCCATAAAAGTTATGAACAGAATCGGTATCAAAAAGCAACCTTGGCGGAGTCCAACTCTCACTGGACACAATTCTGACTTATCGGTGAAATAGGTGGTCTTCCCTATTTGTGTAATTACAAGATTAACAAGATACCCATAAAATTGTCTGCTTGCATTGAAAATAATTTGCAAACGCAATTTTTCTCCTCATAAATATTATATTTGGAACAGTAGTGACATTTTACATAACAGAAGGATATTGTTTTATATGTGGCAATTCTGGCATCTTTACCTCCATCAAACAACAAGACACATTGTTCTTTTATTTCACATGTATTTTATTCAGTAAAAACAAGGCAGCACCACAGAGTTATTGGTTACGGCTTTTGTCAAGACATTCATCTTATTGTGTGCATTTACATTGGAAACCATCTTATTCTGCTGTTAGTTATTGTAGGCAGAAACAAACCTGAGCAACATCAATGAGGCACAATCACATTTTTCAGTTTTTCAGGCCATATGATAGATAATGATGCACTGGTTAAGCAATTTGAGTCCACAAATCAATTTCTCATGTAATTTTTGTGAGTCATATGTTGCTAGTACATTAAATCTGTCTGATTTTATGAAGATCTAAAGCTATAACTACCACATGTGGAAATGTTCAGATTGCCCATAAAACATTCCAGCTTTTAGGGCAGGAAATTTGGCCTTCAGAAAGCAAGAGAATTTTTGGGGGGAACCAGGTGGTTTTCCTTTTGAGGGAAATTTCTAAATATGGATGGTCATTTGATAAAATGGAAGAAATAAACAATCAACAAAAGTTTAATTCCTAAACTATGGGTATGTATGGATATGGCTCAACTTCCCAAAGCTGATGTCATGTTGGCCTAATTTACTTTGAAGGGAAGTCAGCTCCCAAACTTCTTTACAATTTTATATTCTATGCAGCCTCACTAGTCTAAACACGGTATTCTGATTAATATTGTGTTTGTGGAATTTGAGTGAAGCAGCAAAATCCATCCGCTTTTATCCATCTCATAGGGCGGCCATTTTGCTACTTGCTGTCGACTTAAAATTATATAACAGTTGCTCAGTGCTCAGATAATGACAAATCAAAGCTCACCTGTTTTCTGAAGCTGAGCTGTGATTGGTCGTTACCCGAGCCCTGAGCAACTGTGATGTCATTTTCTCAATATAAAAAAACCCCTCAGTAACGATAATTTGACGATCTGTAATTGCTTCACAGAACAATTAGGATAGAGAGCGTTTCTGAACATCCCCTCTTTTAAATTGCTTCATATCTCTTCTGCAAAATATTGCACAACAATATTCTATATGGCAATATATAACAAGGAAAAATAAATCGAATTATGTCCAAGCTCTTATTGAGTGTTTTCAATTATTTTGTGAATATTTATGTCACTTAAATGTCACCTAATACTCTATAATGACAGATAGCATCCCATTTTGAGCTATGCATTGCCAACAACTACAACTCTCAGTATGTGAAAATGTTTTTCAATAGATTTCTGGTGAATGTCTGACAATAATGTCATCCAGTTTCTCCATAATGAGAGATATCAGCCAAGTTAGAGGTGGAGTAAGCAAAGACCTTCCATTTCCAGCTACTACAGTAATCAGAATGGGAAAAATATATACAGTATACCGTATATTTGATATATAGTGATTTATGCCATATATGTCGCCGTGGAATATGTAATTTGCAAACGGTCCTTAACACAGCTGTTAGCGCCCTTATACATTCAAAGAGATGATAAATGTAACCGTGATGTTTTGACAGATAGGCTGGCCAGGGTTTCTTTCATATGTGTTGCTTAGTTACTTTTTTTTTTTTTTAAATACCTCTTCAGCGGTTGCCACGCTTGTGTAGTCGTGTGTAGTTTTCCTCATAATCTTTCATATGGTGGAACACAAGTGTCGGCAAATTGCTCATGACGGATCGTTTTTCTGCCTGTTATTTTGACCGACATCAGTCTTGTCAACCCCGAATCATTTTCAGACTGACCAGAGACTCCTGTTTCTCTATTGTCACTTTGAAACACTGCAGACTTGCGCTTCGCTGGGGCCACCGAGTCATGTGACTTAATTCTGCCTGCTGATTGGCAGAATGAGGATTTAGCACTTCCACCTCCTTCGCAGTCTATGTATGCTGATTTGCTAAATAAAGATGTTCATCACTTCCTACTAATTTACAGCCAATCAGTTGGAGTTTTCTTTTGAGACAGTGTTAATACTCGATGATGTAAAAATTACACATTGTGAAACAAATTTTGACGATAATATTGATGATGATATATTGACTCTATCGCTCAACCCTAGTAAGGGCACACATTAACGTAAATAATTTTGTTTGTGTTGACTTACCCTCTAAAACACAATAATCAATTTCCCTCCATCAAATATAATGCCTATCTCTAATTCCCAATTTTTTGGGGGGAACAGCCCATCCACACTCTTTATTGTTGAATACAGATTATTGTTATGTTGAATGGTTAAAAGACAGAATACATGGATAATGGAAAACATATTATGAATCTTCTTTCCTTTTCAGATATTTGGTAAAATGCATTGATGCCCTCACTACTTCTTCTCTTCTCTACTCAACGATGATATACTTTTTTATAATGTGTAAAAGTGCCAATTTTCTTTGGCTGCGGGATAGTAACATGCCTGAGGTTAGGGCTTGGTGAGTATTGGAGGTAGTAGCTTTTAATCTCTTTTCACGGATGTGTGATGAAAAGCAGCTTTAATAAGATACTTGATTCATTGAGCCATTAATAACAGTAAGAAGATAATATTTTGTCGATAATTAATGTGATAACCTTATAATTTTTTCATGAACAATTAATATGTTTAAAAACAAATTTTGCCACTTGCTGTCGACTGAAGATGACGTCACCTGTGCTGAGGAAACAGGAAACAATCAATTACGGCTCAATTTGCAGGCAAAACCCAGAAAACAGGTGAGCCGTGATTGGTCATTACCTACTTCCTCAGCACAGGTGACGTCATCTTTAGTCAACAGCAAGTGGAAAAAAGATTTTTTAAAGGTATTCATTGTACATGAAAAATAATGAAGTTATCAAATTTATTCTGGACAAAATATTAACTTTTTACTGCTGAAAATGGCTCAATGAGTCAAGTATCCTTTAACACAAGTTTAAGTGGCGGTGTCAGATTAATTTGAGATCTCAACAACATAAAATGCAAAGTGTCGTCTGAAAGCCAGAGCACAAATGGTACATGGTGGTTATCCCAGGTGCTTGTGATGTTTCTGGTAGCCTACTGCATTGTTTGTACTGGTACCTGTAACGAAAAGCATGCGGTCAGGTGGACTGTTTAAGCTTCAGACTTAGTCATGATGCCAGTGTGTTTCCATTTGTTCATATTACCTCACTTACCTAAGTAGTCCTTGTAGTCCTTGAAAAATTTATGCCTTAGCCCCCGCCCATCTTAAACGGGGAAAAAAAGGTGACAAAATAAAAGTCATACCTCAGCATTTAACCAAACATAGCATACTTATATTGTATTCTCTTAAAGTGGAAGTCAACCTTAAATATTTCTTGACAATAATATGTTATATGTGACCTCACTAGTATAAACATGACATTCTGAATAATACTACATTTGTAGAATATGAGCTGTGCAGCAAAATCCAGCAGTTTTAATCAATATGAGAAGACGGCCATTTTGCCACTTGCTGGCCACTTGCTGGCCACTTGCTGGCAACTGGATGACATCACAGTTGCTCTGATATCATTTTCACTTGACAGCAAATGGTGGGTTCCAGGTGGCGGAGTGGTACCGTCACTTGCCTATGATGCAGGAAAGCGTGGGTTTGCTTTGTTTGTGTGAGTCAGTCAAAAAAAAAAAACTTGACAGCAAATGGCAAAATATTGATCATATTGATCAAAGCTGCTGGATTTCGCTGCTTAACTCATATCCCACCATCGCAATATTAAAACCATACCATATTTAGACTAGCAAGACTGCATAAAACTTATTTTTTGTCACAATTTTGTTTGGGGGGGGACTTTCCCTTTAAAAGCATATGAAGTATGCATTTACCAATTTTGGGTTGCAAAATTGTTAGAAATAATACTAATGCAATTATTATTATTTTTACTGCCTTCTTAATTGAGTACAGGAAAGTTGTATAAAAATGGATGATGAATCATTGTAAAGTTTACAGGAAGAGGACTCCATGTGCAACAGTGCAACATATATCAGACACAATTATGAATATCATTTTCGGTAATCTAAAGCCCTGAATTCAAACGAAGAAGAGTACTTTATCTAAGTCTTCAAGAGTGCATATGAATTCATTTGTACCAGAGTTGGCACGCTGCTTGATGCATTGACCCCGGTTTGGGATGCCAGTGGCAGGGTTTCCCGGGTTGATGATGTGGCACACGTAGCCTGTAGGACAGTGGAGAGGCTCATCGCCATCCTCTGTTGTACTGCACGCCTCAGCTGGTCATAGAAAATACACAAATACACATTAATCATAACAACATAAGATAAATTAAGCTTAAATATTTTTCACGAAGCATATGCTCATATGAATTGGCCTTCAGGCCTTGTAATTCTCAGTAACCACCGCTGTGCTCTCTATATCTCATCACAGTATATTTGTCTTATTGCATTGATTTTGGAATTGCCCATCTTAGCATTTATGCATTTGCATTTTTGAAAATGAAGTTAAACAATATATTTAGGACCATTAGACACTCCACCAATGCAAAAAGTAATCAAAACCTTGGCTCTATGTGCCCTTTATGTATTTCCACTAGGGGTGTGCATCTCTACACAAAAGATTTGATACGGTTTTGTGGTGTGAAACGATTCAAGAAAAGTTCGGTTTGAAAGTGGAATGAATGTGGGATTACAATTTGATTCGATATGGTACGGCTCAGTTTGAGAGGATAGGATGCAATTACTTTTTTGTTGTCATTTTACATATATTTGACTGAACTTGTCAGTACCGTAAATGTGCCATTTACGTCTCTGATATATATCTCCAATAAAAGATGATTTGAAACATATCTCAATTTATTTCAAAGTGTAACCATTCGAAGCTTTCACAGGTAGAACATTCATAAAGGGTTCACAGGAACAAAAAAAATGGTTCTCCTATGACAGGGGGTCAGCAACTTTTCCTGTCTAAAAGAGCCATTTTAGGCCAAATAAAAAAATATTTATGGAGCCGCAAAACATCTAAAGATTGTTACAAAGGAAACAGTGTGTTAGTGTTAGCCTAATGTACTGAGGGCCGAAGAGCTAATCAGAGCTGCACCATAACACAAATGTATGCAGCATACAAGCAATACTTTTTGACATTCATTTTCTTCTACCTTTCGTCTTTACTTTGTTGTAATTTCTTATACTTCGTTTTTCATACATTTTTAGACTTTTCTGCCTTTCTGTCAAAATTTGTATGGACATGGTCATTTTCTGCCTCTCTTCTACCTTTGGACATTTTTTTCTGCTTTTTTTGCTAGCAATTTTCTGACATTTTGGACATTTTGTGGATATTTAATGGCAATTTTCAAATTTCTTTTTTGTTTTTGGACATTTTTAAAAATGTTTTCTTTTCTGCCTTATTATTATAATTATTATTATTAATAACAATAATAATAATAACATTTCTGACTTTTTTAACACACTTCTAAAGCCCAGCCAAAGTACCTCCTCATCTTTCACATCACTAAATGCAATCATTTTCAATCTTTCTTTGAGTGAATTTTCATTTCCCTTGATCCTTCTTTTGCCCATACTGCACCTCCTGAGTCACCTCCCTCCAGCTCCAATCAGCAGCTCTCTCACTTTATGCCCATCTCCTCTGTACAACTCCCGAAACTTCTGTCAGGCATCAAAACTCCTACCTGCTCCCTGGTTCCTATTCCCTCTCCACTCATCAAATCCTGTCTTTCCATAAGCTCTCCTTTGATCTCAAGAATCATCAATTCCTCACTTATCTCTGGCTCCGTTCCACAGTCTCTCAAGCTGGCAGCTATCAGCCCAATACTCAAGAAACCTGGTCTTGACCCTGATGACCCTGCAAATTTCCGGCCCATATCCAACCTTCCTTTTCTGTCAAAAATCATTGAGCGTGTCGTAGCTGCACAACTTCAAACCTACCTTAACTCGAATAGTCTGTTTGAACCGTTCCAATCCGGTTTTCATCCCAAACACAGCACCGAAACAGCCCGACTCAAGGTCACAAATGATCTCCTTCTCTCCTATGATTCTGGCCATCTTAGTATCCTCATTCTCCTGGACCTCACCGCTGCATTCAACACCATCAGCCACTCTATCCTCCTGTCCCGTCTCAAGACATAATTGGTTCTGCTGCTCTTGGTTTCAGTCCTACCTCACAAACCGACAACAGTTCATTCACATCAATTGCTGCTCCTCCTCCATAGCCCCCCTGTCGCAGAGTGTTCCCCAAGGTTAGGTGCTTGGTCCCCTCCTCTTCATTATCTACATTCAACATCATCCGTCGTCATGGCCTTTGTTTCCCCTGCTACGCCGATAACAAACAGCTTTACATCTCTACCACATCCATAAACTCCAATACCATTACCACTTCACCCACTGTCTAAATGATATAAAAACATGGATGAAACACAATTTTCTCAAACTCAACAGCGACAAAACCAACATAATCCTCATTGGTCCAAAAAAACCTCACTAAATCTACTCAAAATTTCTGCATTAATTTCGATGACAATATCCTCCTCACGCCATCCCCACTCATCTGTAATCTTGGCGTCCTCCAAGACACTACTCGTTCGTGTGAACCTCACATCAAGCAAATAACCCGGACAGCATTTTTCCATCTAAAAAATATAGCACGACTTCGCTCTTCACTCACCTTCTCTGCTGCTGAAACCCTGATCCATGCTTTCATTACATCCAGCATTGACTACTGCAATAGCATTTTTTATGGCATACCATCCAAAACCATTAATAAGGTACAATTCATCCAAAACTTTGCTGCCCGCCTCCTCAACCACACCCGTTACCGTGAACACATCAACCCTGTCCTTCAAAACCTCCACTGGTTCCCCATTCATCAACGCATCCAGTTCAAAATTATTTTAATTGCATTCAAAGCTCTCCATAATTTGGCCCCTCCATATCTCACTAACCTTCTCCACCAACACATTCCATCTCGCTCTCTCCGCTCCTCTGGTTCCAACCTTTTGCCTCCCCTATAGCAGTGGTCCTCAACCCTGGTCCTCGGGGACCAGTATCCAACCTGTTTTCCATGTCTTCCGCAGCCAACACAGGTGATTCATATCATCAGCTAATTAGCAAGCTCTGGAGAAGCCTGATAATGATTCCCACATGTGTTGGCTGTAGGAGACATGAAAAACAGGCTGGATACCGGTCCCCGAGGACCAGGATTGAGGACCACTGCCCTATAGGACCAAGCTCTGAACCTGGGGAGACAGAGCCTTCTTCATTGCTGCCGCCACTCGCTGAACTCACTGCCCCAACCGACTCCGTGCCTGCCCTGACCACTCCACTTTCAAAAAAGAACTCAAAACCCATCTGTTCAAAGTCACTTTTAATGTCTAATGTTTTGTATTATGAATGTTTAGTTTTGTATTGATTTTATTATTGTAATGATTTTATGTTTTGGACTTCCTTTTTTAAGCTTTTTGTACAAATTTTATTATTGTGCTCGATCTTTTTTTTTGGCTTTCTGTGAAGCGTCTTTGAGTACCTTAAAAAACGCTATACAAGATAAATGTATTATTATTATTATTATTTAGCAATTCCAAAAATATTTTACGGCGATTTCCTGCCTTTCTTTTGTTTTTGGACATTTTAGGTTACTTTTTGAACATTTATTTTCTGCCTTTTAAATTTTTTTTAATTCTCTGGCATTTTTTGGCAATTTCATGGACATTTTATGGAAATTTTCTGCTTTTCCTCTTCCCTTTTGGACATTTTATGGTCGCTTTTTGATTTTTTTTTGATAATTTAAAAACATTTTGGGGGGGGGGGATATTGAATTATTATTATTTTTTAAATCTAAAGCATTCATTCATTTGAAGAATATTAAAAGAAAATACAAATACATATGTAAAAAAAATATTATTTTCTACTATTATTATTATTTTTTTAGATCCACAGGGAACCACAGGTGAGGGACTAAAGAGCCACGTGTGGTTCCAGAGCCGCAGGTTGCAGTCTTATGAGGACAAGCCGGAGAACCTAAAATGGGTCTAACCAGCACTGTTACTTTTAAGAGTGTAGTTGGTGTAAAAAGTTAAATGTTTAACATTTGGTGGAGCTCTGCCCTTGTTAGACCATGATTTTAAAAAAGCATGGAGAAGCCCCCAGGCTGACAATGCAATGTTTCCAATAATGGGTCATTAGTATACTCACCCTGCAGCACCTCCTCAGGACCATCTAGCAGCCAGCCGTTACCCCCCAACCACCTAGGCTTGGGCTGTACTAGCCAGTCAAGAACTACTCGTGATGACACAGACATAATTACAAACATTTACAAACAAGTCGATGTGTTGAACATGTTGGTTCCACAGACCTGGTGGCGGCTGAACAGACTCCAGGCATGCATAGATGCAGCCGTTGTAGCAGCAGCGTTTGTGACGCTCACACTCTGAGTCTGAGCGGCAGCCTGGCACCTCACAGGCCCTTTCTGGGAGCATCTGAGGGGGTGGTGGGCAGCGGTCATTCTTCTGGTGTTGTGTGGACTGTGGGTGGTTGGGATACTCGTAGTCCTGGGAGACCAGAAAATAAATTGCTAGGAAAAAGCCTCCTTTTCTTTGTAAAGTTGACCACTAGAGAGCAGCAAAGTGTGCGTTAGATGTGTTACAGGGTTTGGTTTGGCTTTAGTAAAAAAAACTACAAGCTACTTTCTAAATGTCTTGACCTGGATTGGGAAGGTAGTTTACAGTTTCAACACACACACGCACACACATTTCCATGGTCAATGTGAGAATAAACAGAAAGTAGGCCGCAAGACCTGGAGGCAAGCAACTTCTCACGTCACGTTGGTGGCTTTGACAAACATAAATTTTCATGGTCTGAGTGTACACTTGCATGAAACCAGGAATGCACACGCTGCTGCTGACATCTGCTCTTGTGTGCTAACGTGATGGAATGTGCATCACAGACATTGTCTCTGTGGTTTGATGTTATGAAAACTTGGACTCACTCTATTATTTGAGGCTAGCATTCCTTTCCGGGATTAACTCATAGTTCCTAAAAATCCATTTTATCATCCTTGCTTTGGCATAACCTCACTGCCCTTACATTGTTGTATACAGCTGACTGCATCTGAAAATTCACAACAACCACAAGATAACAAAAGAAGCAGCATATAGGACATTTTCAGGTATTGTTAAGCCACATGTCCACCAAGTTGTACAGTTTGATCCATCTTATAGCTTGAAAACAGCAAACCTTGATCTGGCATGTGTGTCAACTACATCATGTGTGATGGGATGGTCATACCTGAAGCAGTTGGCGTTAGTGGCTCTCAAACGTTTTCCACCAAGGCCACCTCAAAATAATAGCTGGCACCCCCAAGTACCACCACAATGACCAAAATTAAAGGGGAAATCCACCCCCCCACACACCTTTTTCATGGGGCTGCATAGAACATCAATAATATGTTATATTAATCAATAATATGTTCTATGCAGCTTGTCTAAACACGACATTCTGATTAATATTGCGTTTGTAGAATATGAGTTAAGCCGCAAAATCCACCTGTTTTCATCCATGTCCGGTGAGCGGCCATTTTTCCTCTTGCTGTTGACTGAAAATGACATCACAGGGCTCAGGTAACGACCAATCACGGCTCACCTGTTTTCTGAAGCAGTCATTTTCAGTCGACAGCAAGTGGCAAAATGGCCGCCCCCTGAGATGGATATACACGGGTGGATTTTCCTGCTTAACTCATATTCCACAAATGCATTATTAACCAGAATACCGTGTTTAGACCAGTAGGGGCACATACAACGTATTATTGTAAAGACATTTTTTGGGTTGACTACCCCTTAAAATACACTAACATACTAGTAGGCAAGTGTTCATGAAAATGAGGCCTAAGTTTTATTCCTAAAACGTACATTAAATATTATTGCAAGCCATTGTTTCACCATTAACACTGCACTTAAGATCATTTAATTGCAATGTATAAAAACATTAAATAAAATTGTACTTAAATAAATGTTTGAAAACATACATTAAAAAGTTAATTATAACTGAACTCTATTTAACAAGTGTACTCTACTGGAACTAGATTAAAGCCACACAGTCTGAACATACACACTAGAACCACTGATCTAAATAATGGGGCATCATCCATCAATTATTTGAACCCTCACGAGGGTCATCTTTCCCAACCGTCGGGCAGTAGACGGGGCACACCCAGAACTGGTTGCCAGACAATCACAGGGCACACACAGACAAACAACTATTCACACTCACAATCACATCTACGGACAATTTAGAGTGTTCAATTAACCTACCATGCATGTTTGTGGAATGTGGGAGGAAACCGGCCGCAGTACCCGGAGAAAACCCACACAGGCACGGGGAGAACATGCAAATTCTCCACAGGAAGGCCGGTGTGAGACGGACGTGCTAACCAGTCGCTTTGCTTTGGAGCATCATTGCTGGGTCAAATAGCAAATTCAACAGCAGGCAGGCCCTGGATTGAAGTGAGTTGAGGAGCTTCACAAAGACAAAAGTAGTCCTTTGTCACAATCTTGTGGTAATTATATGCAATCGCAATGCAGTATAAACCTTTTAGAGGGGTCATTTATGTAACTACTAGCAGATTGTAGCTGTTTGTGTCAAGGTTTGTTCCCTATCCCTCGCAAATAGCAGTGATTCATTGTACCTGCTTTTGTCAGTGGAAAAGTGTTAAATGATGAGTTTAGCTGAGGCAAACTGAGTGAAGTGTGCTGTGGGAAAACAAATATTACTCACTTCCAACACAAATTTCAAGGTCACTTTGCTGTACTTGTGTGTGTGGTTTATGTGGCAGTAGAACGAATACTTTCTCTATTATTATTTTTTTTAAACAAACAAATCTTAAGTCTCAGCAATCAGTTTGCATCTGTTAGCTTTCTCAGTTTCTTCAGACTCTTGTGTGTAACCCATCTCAAATCAGTTAATTAGCACACAATGCTTCAAACTGTGCTGTATATTTGGCAGCCTTGACAAAACATGCTCACCGTCCAGCTCAGAAAATGAAAGCCAACGATGTTTGGCAACGGAGAGTGGTATCAAACACTCAAAATGTGTGTTTAGACACTCATTAGTTCATTATGGCAAAATTCGGTTATATTTTTAACCACTGGTTATTTTTAACGGCACTGTTATCTTGTTGTTCAAAACTCTGTTAACCCTAACCGACTGTTAACTTGCTGTTAAAATTACACACACCTAGGGACCACCGCTAACTTTTAACAGTGTGGTTAACTGTGTTCGCGACTAATGCTGCCTTCATGATGCCTGTTGAGCGCAAGAAAAAGAGACACGATCAAGGTCTTGACTTTGACATTGGTGATTATTCTGATGAAGAGTTACACACACGCTACCACTTAGCAGTAATACAATGCCAAGTCTCATGCTGAGTCAAAAGAGAAAGAATAAAAATGTGTTTTTTAAGACGAGTTCTGAAAATGGACAGGGGGCTTGCCCAACATTTAGTGGGAGGGGATTCCAAAGAAAGGTTACCTGTAATGTTTCTTGTTTGCTCTACGTCAATAATCAGATAGACAGCAACATTGTGAATAGTGGCTAATGATTAAATTTTAATTTACAAGGTAAATGTTTTTTTTAAATAAATTTTAATGTAAAACAATTACAAATATTTCTAATAGTTACAAATATTAGATGAAAAATACACACATATTAGAAGTATGTAAATACAAAAACAAGACAAATAATTCCAAACTATTCTAGCAAAATATTACACAAAAAATACAAATCAGTCAAAAATACAAATATGTTAGACCAAAAAACTGACAAAAGTATGAGAAACAAAATCAGACCAAAAAAAATTAAAAATAAAAATAAATTATTTCACAAAAACTCCTAAGTTGCTTCGACCATTGATTGAATAACGCTTTCTTCGTCAGCAAAAAAGTTCCTGCTTATTTATTTGCATCGAGTGCGTTTCTTTTACCGACCCGGAAGTAAACACAAAGAGGAATTGTGGGATATATCGGTGCTAACCAGTGACGTAAATGGCACGGTTAACTTTGACGGTGCCGTTAACAAACAATTCAAATAATTTTATTTTCTGATTGCAATGTATACATATGTATACATTCATTTTTATGATCATTTGTTCAGCTCAGTTTTGGTAGTTCATTCACAATGACTAACAGTACAGTTACACTCATGCACAAGAAGCACAAGTCAACTGGGACTGAATAATGGCATGATTACTCATTATCTTATATCCGATCTCTACTTAATTGCTCCTGCAAAAATCTCCAACAAAATCTCTAACGTTTCCTTCCTGTTTGACATGATGTATGGGTTTAAAACATAGCATACCCCATTCATTCATTTTTCACTTTACACATAGCATCATGCTCCTCATCCTCAATCTTCTAGCCAAATTATGCTCTTATTCACCACACTTTGGTACAGACAGTGTTGGTTCAGTTTCCAATTAGTAGCAATGCGAGCATTAGAGTGAATGGCTGGCGAGTACACAGTAGTTCGCCTTAGCTTGAAATCATATGGAACAGGTTCGAGCTCCCTGTGACCCTGTATAGATGGATTGATGAATGGATGTTCTCTCAGTGATTTGCTCAGAGCACTCAATGAAAAGGATGTTCAATGGGATTTTGATCAGGGGCTCACTTCAGAATAGTGCAACGTTTTGCTCTTAGCCAGTCTTGGGTGTGTTTAGCTGTGTTTTGGGTCGTCTTGTTGCATCGGCTAAAAACCAAGCTTTCTGAAACAGGGCAGAACATTTTTCTCTAGAATACCTTGATATCCTTAAGATTTCATTGAAACCTGCACATATTTAAAGCAACCTCTTCCAGATGTTGCAAAGTAGGCCCAGAACATAACAGAGCATCATCAATATTTCATAGTAAAGAGTAGACAGACAGTGTTCTATAGAACTGATGTCTTGCTCAAAAGTCCCAGTTTTGTTTCATCTGTCCATAGAACATGTCATGGAAGCGTTGTGGCTTGTCAACATATAGTTCAGCCCAAAAAAAGTATTGGTTTATTTTCAACAGTGTTGTCCTCCTTGGTCGTCTCCTATGAAGTCCACGTTGGCTCAAACAGCACTAGATGGAGTGATTATGTGACATTGACGTTGGAGTTCACCTTTAAATTCTTTGGAGGTTGCTCTGGGCGATTTTGTTACCATTCGTGTTATCCTCCCAGATCACAGGGAGTTTGGCTACTTTCCCGTGGATCTTACTTTTCTGAATATGTGCAACTGTAGTCATCGAAAATCTTGGAGATTGTTTTAAATCTTTTACCCTTAATGTGCATGTCTATAATTTTATTTTTAAAATCCTGAGACTACACTTCGCTTACTATCGTCCATGTTTGGTGTGTTAACACACCGTGTCAGCAAACGGCTCAGTGACTACTTGTACCCCTTTAAAAAGGCCTGATGACTGCTTACAAGTTTGAAGACACCTGTTAAACTTAGGAGAGGACACACCTTGGGTGAATGTGTCCCTATGGTCAAATTATTTTCCATCTTTTCAAGGGGCAACATCATTTTTGATCAGGTCTGTTTCATGAGTTTGTTTTTAAAAAGAAAAGTCTGATTTTATATGCTATTTTTCATAATTTCACATTTATTATTATTATTATTATAGTTGTTGTTATTATTATTATTACTTTTATAATATTATCTTTGTTTGAGATGTGAAATGGTAACTTGTGAACTAAAGACAATGGTACAATGAATGCTATTCGATTTCTTTTGTAAGCAGTATGAGAATCGCCTATTTGGGGTGTCCATTAAAAAAAAAAATCTAGTCTAGGCAACATATCCCAAATGCAACAAGTCCTCCATCAACTTCAATTGACATCGGTAACAAAGACGTAAAGAAAAGTATATGTTAAATGTAGAAACAAGATGCCTGAAAGGGAGTGGGAAGAAAAAAACTTATTTCATCCCACTGCTTTTTACACATTTGTGGCAAAACATACAAACGTTCACCACTTCCGTAAAAAATTAACTTCCAACTTTTTTGTTTCAAAACTGATTTATTTACTGATTTATTTAGATATTAACTGGGATAAGAACGTTTGAAAGTGTGTCACACAGAAGTGACGTCATCTAGCAGCAGCCACTAGAAAAGCACCATCAGATGATGTTGCTTCTCGGAGACAATTTTGCATGCTTGACTTTTGGCTCCAATGGCTCAGCTCGCCTGCTTTTTCATTTAACTCAGCCAAAATGAAAAGCGTAAAAAATGTGCAACTTTTTTCATTTTACCATGGTGTTTTTTAAATATTGCGCCCAAGAAATACAGTTTTTATTTTAAACTAAAACTAACACTGAAACTAACAAAACTAAACTAAGCATTTTTTAAATAACTAAAACTAATAAAAACGAACAGAACCACGCTTTAAAAAACAAACAAACTCAAAACGAAATCTAAACTAACTAAAATGAAAATTCCCAAACTATAATAACCCTGACACACACACACTCCAACACGCACAAGGTTTGTATGCTATAGGTTCTAAAGGCCAAGGTCCCAGTCGTGCCCGCCCTTGCGTCGACAAGAAAGAACATGACTTCCAAGTGCAGGCATCTGGTTTGCTCTTGGGTTGTCTGGACTAATTTCCTTTTCCTGCACCTACACTCAATTTGATGTAGTGTAAACACAACAGGTTGCCTGACAGTCCTTTAATTGTGGTAGAATCTCATATTGTATAATCATACAAACAAACATAATTTGGTCTAATTCAGCTTACATATATTTTCTAGCAATTGCATGTGTGCAAGAAGCTGGACATGCGCCCTGAGCCCGAACATTGCATTTCCCTTCAGAAGTTAACTCTAACTTTTAAAGAGGTATTAATTCAGTAATATTTTAGTTTATTACTGTGGTTGTAGTTTGCTGTGATGTACTGTGAAATATTAGATGTGTATTTTGACTTGTGGTCAATCAATTTGCATTCGAAATAATTGTCCAGCATCAAATCTGGGAAGAATCGGTCATGCCTGAGGCCAAAAAATGCCATCTCATGGCAGACAGGTTTTAAGTTAAAACTTTCCTGTGTGTTTTATCTGTCAATAAATGACTTTGTGCAACTTGAGTGCAGTCAGTGTTTCGCAAAGCTGACTTGTCATGCATTCAAAGAAATTGCCCACTCTTGCAATATAGCAAATGCTGTAAGTGAATCCGTCCATTCGTGATAGTCCTCCTCCCAGATACCGTCTCAGTTTAATTGAACTTCACAGAAAGCATATACTTCCCGTGTGATAAATATGATTTTCACAAATGCTAAAAATTAATGTTTTTAGTTGATCCTCTGTGAATGTCCGCAACGCCACCGGCTGTCACAGACTATCCCCTCACATCAAATACAAGACATGCCCATGCAGGTGCGACCCAGACTTTGTTATGTCTGCATGAATCTGGTGATGTGCATGCATGTGCATGAAGTGCAAGTGCTTTCAAAGAACATCGCATTTCATCTTTACATCACAAGCAAGCTTTTCTATTTACGTGCTTGTATAACCACTTTTTGTCATTTTTCCCATGACTTGTTTCATCTGTTTGTCTGGCTCCAGTCTCTTTCCAACACAGACGGTGTTGAGTAACTGCTATTGTTGACCTTTGAACTTGGTCGTAAGAGGTTTAGATAAGTGAAGAGAAGATGGACACGTTTTAAGTGATAGGAAATATCGGACCAGAGGTCAAACGCGCAATGATGAATGAGTGAAAAGCAAACCTAAACAGTCAGTCAGGTATGCTAGGCGGACATGGAGGTGTACTTTGCTGAATTTATCACCTTTGGAATGACCAAGAGGGGAGATTCAATTGATAACAAGAAACATTATAGAAACTATAATGACCACATTTGAAGTTTTATCTGTGTAAAAAGACAATGAAATGGATTTTGCGCTTGAACTCGTTTCATTTTGAAGTCAGCTTGTTGTTTGTTGGTTATTTTTGTGAATTGTGATTGAATTATTACTACCTGGCTATTTATCTTTTGTAACAATGTAACTTTTTTCTCCATTGCAGTTCATACATTCACATTTTTATTTGGGTATTGACTGGATATCATGGAAAAGTAATGCCAAATGATAAATAATTGAAAATGAAAAAAAATATATCAGCAATTCTTTATAGACGGAGCACAGTTATTTTGCAAAGATGAGGTGTGTTCTCGATATGCTGATCTTAGCTAACTGCGTTGTTTATATTTGGCTTGCAAGTGTAAAAAGACATTAACCAAGAAGTCAAGTAAAATAAGAGAACCCACAAATGACTAAGGTGTACGGAGGTGGCATCTCATGCTTTTCTTTCTTTCTTTCTTTCTTTCTTTCTTTCTTTCTTTCTTTCTTTCTTTCTTTCTTTCTTTCTTTCTTTCTTTCTTTCTTTCTCTCTTTCTTTCTTTCTTTCTTTCTTTCTTAAAAGCGTAATAATCAAAGAAAAACGATTACTGTGCACTGTATATTTAAATACAAAACATGCTTCGTTTTAAAAAAATCGCTAGGCTATTGCTAATGCTAAAGTCAATGGAGGATCCCATTCAAATGCTAAAGGGAAATTAGCAGTGACCTTGGTAGTGATATTCCTTCAAATAACGAATATTCACACACTAATGTACCCATAGGCTCAAAGGCACAATTTTTTTCCCAATGTGTTATATTAATAGAGCTCAATCGCAATTAAGTGACTTCTATCTCATTCTATTTGTGTAGTTCATGCATATACAGCACCACGCTGCCCCTAAGAGGCCAATACGTGCAGGAATAGCCAGTATTTATTTGTTTTCAATTGCTATTTCTCATATTACTTTCTTACTCATTTTAATTATTGCGTCCTTTTAAGTCATATTTAAAGTTAAGTTTTCAATTATTCAAGGAATTTTAAATTCCTCAAAATTCAAGGATACAAATATTCAAGGACTTTATTCGTCATACCAATACACTTTTCCACATGACATAGCACAAATTACAATCCTGAGGTCCCATTTTAGCCCACTAAATCCCCAGATTTGAGAAAATAACATGATAAAATAAATATGACAAAGAAAGTATTGTAATGCTTAAGTTAGAAAATAAAGAATGTAAATGTAAGAGGTTTGGTTTTAATATTTATAAGGATATTATATACTTAACAAAAAGAATAGTGTTCAAGAATAAAATGTTCAACGTGAAGCGATGAATGAGCATGAGGCTATGATCAGAGTTTTGAGTACAGTAGTTGCGTTATAGTAGTTGAAAAATATTGTTTTAAAATAATGAATAATTGTCTTATTAATCGTGATTTTAATCTCATTCAAAATAATCGTGATTATTATTTTTCCCATAATTGTTCAGCCCTACTCGTCATACACATCTAAGAATAAGTTAGTCACTGTTAATATTAAATTGATGAAACGGTGTCATGTGTAAAAATACATATAAGAAATGTATCTGCTCTCCTTCATAAAATGCATTGTCACTGTGATATTTGGCAGTAGAGTAGTATGACTTAAGACAGGGTGTGTGCGTGTGTGTGTGTGTGTGTGTGTGTGTGTGTGTGTGTGTGTGTGTGTGTGTGTGTGTGTGTGTGAGAGGGGGAAATGGTTAAAGAAATGACGAAATGAAAGATACAGAGATGAAAAGAAAAGAAGCAAATTGCTTCTGAACAGCCATCTCAGCATGTTCCAATTAGAGCAGCTTTGAGGCTCAAGTACGAACTTTGAGCCCATCCCATAAACTAAGACGGGCACGCCATGTGAGAGGAAAAGAAGCGCGTGGTCGAGGGGAGGAGAGAAAGTATTTATAAGGAGAGGTGAATGTCTACCAGTAAAATCAGGAGAAGAGGAAGAGCCAACAACGATGTCAACTGGTCCGAAAGTGAGAACGTTGAAGCATAAGAGGATGACAAGGCATCACGCTACACTGGACTTTTGATCACTCAGCCACACTGAGCTGAGTTAACAAGCAGGGGCTCGGTCTGTCCGCGTCCTCGTCCACGCGCGCACGCACGCACACGCACACACACACGCACCGTTTTGGCATCCAGTGTGCTCCTGACCAGCTCACATGAAAATATAAAAATGGGTGACTTATTCCGACCTGCTGCACACTTAACATTCTGCTCCACATCAATAGGTTTTACTTGCACTTGTCTGTGTCCATTTTTCACACTACTACTACTACTACAAGTTTTCACAACTTAGTGAAGAAAAACAAGCAGTAACACATGAATACATTCTATGAAGTTTCTTGTTTTATGGCTGCATTTTCAGAAAAATCAGAACTGCATAGTGTGAGGAGTTGGGCACAACTTCAGCCACAAACACAACAGATGGACCAACGTGGCAAGTCTATTATTAGCAGCAGATTTTGTCATTATTTGATTTATCTGTATGATGTCAAATTGGTCAATAATTATCGGCCACCGATATTATCGGGCATCCCTACATATTACAAAACAGTCATATAATAATGCCATATCTTCATATTTGTCATCAGCTGAAATTTTGACTATGGGGCGCAAATAATTTTGCTCCACTAATTTTGCCCAGCAACAGGAATGAAATGTACAATAGGTTATCAAACTTAGTGGTTGGTGTCCACCATTTGCCATAAAGCATGTCAACTATCTAGTGAGACATCTGCCATTTAAAAAACACATTATATTCAACTGCCAAATAAGAATAAAAAAGACACAATAGTCAGCCAACTGATGACCTTTCACCTCTGTCTTCTAACAGAGCAACCATTGTGCTTTCATCTACTCCCACAAACAAGAAATAAATGTAGGCCCCAAATTGCAATTGGCATCTATCTGAATATAATGTTTTTTGGCTATGAAGTTGAGATCCCACCTTTTGGTTGAGTCCTCTTTTCCTGATTCTTCTGGCATCACTTCCTGTGAAGAGCACCAACAGTGACAGCAGCAGTGTCAGAGATCCCGGCATGGTGCACGTACACTTCCTGCACCTTAATTCTAACTTCTTCCTCAGAAGTTCTCTCTCTTCCTCACTTTTCTCTCAAGTTTGTCCGCTGAGCCACCAGAGCTCGTCCGTGTGAGCTTTTGCAGCCGAGGCAGCCAAAGCGAGTCTCTGGTGCTCATGTGCAGCCAAGATTACACAAGCCCTCTGCAACAGGACCTGCCTTTATATTCGCCTGAGGAAAAGTGCGGGCCAGAAGTAGACAGGAGGAAAGGGAATAGTTGAGAGGAGAGGAGGGGGGAGAGGCAGTGCAGGGGAGAAATGTAAGAGAGAGAAGAGAGGAATGGCAGCTGTCTGTGCATCAGAGTGGTCTGCTGGCACACTATGTGCACATGTCTCTGCTAGAGGAGGGGGCCTAGTGAGAGTGACCTCCCTCTTGCCCTCCTGTTTCATCTCCTCCCACATCTGGGGATCCTTACATGGATTTTTAAGTCAAGAAGATGCGAAACGTGTCTCATCGTTTGTGCTTTAGATTTACATGTTGCTCGTGAGCTGTGTTGACCCCTTTGGCCGACGCTGGTGTCTGCATCTCTGGGAGAGGATGATTTACGAGAGCGTGGCTGGGAAAGCAGCAGAAGAGTTTTCATGCGCTCAACTCGGTGATCCCTGCAGGACTGACCGAGAAAAGAATCATGTATCCGTTACGCTTCTGGGAACTCGACCACTCGGTGACATTACCTTTCTTACCTTCTGGACTGAGCTTTTGCACTTTATTTCTTTCACACAAATGTGTTAAACAAACCTCAGTCGGACCCTTCCACCCCTCCCCTGTTCCATTCCCAGTGTCAAGCCGTGAAGGGGAGAAAGAATGCTAAGCCTGCACAAATCTCAGTCATTATTAGTTTTACAGGAACAAGCCCCATGTCATTGGGAGGCCCCAGCTCCTCTTGAACAAAAGAGTCAAGAGGGAAGTACAGAAAGGAGCAGATAAATGCAACTAGATTGAACGGGTCACAGAGTGACAAGCAGACCTGATTGTGTAGGTACTGTGGCCATATATGCGATTCACCTGACCTTAAATATTAGCCTGGGTAGCTCAAGAAAATTTGTGACAGTCTAAGTCAGCATGTTGTAGCCTCAACAAGTCCTCCAAAAACAACGACCATATTGGCCATTTTACCATGCACCAAAATACGACCAAATGTCACGTTTTGTAGTTTAGCGACCTCTATCGTTCTATCAGCCATGTTAAATGAAAAAGAGTCATGCTAATCGAACCCGGGTCATTTGGTCAGAAGACAAGGCACAGTAATGTTGCAGACTGCTACAAATCATGTAGACAACACGAAAGCAATAACTGGCCAAATAAATGACTGGACGGACCGCCTTCGAGTCTCGCTTTTGGATTTTTGCGCTATTTAACATGGCCGATAGAGGTAGCTAAACTAAAATACCCAACACTTGGTCGTAATTTGGCACCTTTTCAAAACGATCTATGTGGTTGCATTTATTAGAAGACTGTCTCTAGCCTCGTTAGCGCAGTAGGTAGCACGTCAGTCTCATAATCTGAAGGTCGTGAGTTCAATCCTCACATGGGGCATCCATGTGTTTTTCCTCAGTCACAATAACTCGCCACTCCTCCACTCTATTTTTACCATATTTACTACTGTGATTGGTTAGTGTGATAAATAATAACAAACGAGGATTTTTCTTCTAGTGATGTCCTTTTATCAGTGACGTGCAGTGAGCTCTAGGTTTGGGTAGGTAGGTAGGCAGACACACACACCAATTACAAATTTGTATGTCGGCAGGCGAGTGTACAACGTATCCCAGGGTGACCATATTTTCATTTCCCCCAAAAAAGAGGACACTCTCAGTCTGACCTCGAGATACTTGATACTCAGATACAAGATGCCATACATTTAAACTATTTTAACATATGCCTCCTCTGTATGGGTAGAAAATAAAACAAAAAAAACATTATTCTCTTTTGGAGTCTTACATTTTTTGCTCCGCAATCTTTTTTTACTTCGAGCGGGGTTCGCACCCATTGCCTCTGGTGCGACAGCTCAACACTTGCTACTCAGCTAAAGTTCTGGGCCACCGTCAGCCAGTGTGCGGTCTGCCAGCCACGGCAAATGTTGCAGTGCACTCCGCCTCCCATTTGCCGCACAATGAAAAACGGACAATTTCAAACCCGCCCGGACGCCCAGAAATAATGTAATAAAGTGAATATGTCTTTGTAAAACAGCCTAATTCCTCACAAAATCAAGCTCGCAATAGCAATGCCAAACACCATGTAAAGTGAAACAGCCAGTTAATCCAAGCACATCCACAAAGTCCTTTTGCACCATTCTTTGTGAAAAGTACCAATAATTCTCTAACCCTTACTTCGCTGAAGATCCGGTAGCTAAGGCGTTGGTTTCCAATTCTTCAAAAGCTGACGTTTATCCCTCAAAAGAAAGGCGTGAACATAGTTTTATATTCTCCACAGTGGCGTCGTCATACCACCTTGCTGTACACTAAGTGTGTTTTGAATTCACAAATGCACTGTGCGAACGTAGGAATAATACAGCAATGTAAAAAGGCTGCGTAGGTATCTGCCTATTTGTGTAAAGGACTTTTCTACTGGGAAACTGACTACGCATGCGCAAACACACATTGCTACGCGGACAGAGCTGGGAAAAGCACAGTAGCGGTGTGCCTTCAGGAGGATAATTTTTGCAGCATTTTTGCCTGCAGGCCAGACGAAGTAATGAGTCCGTTTTAATTGAGGTATAAAAATCACCGAAAGTTGTCACTTTTAAACCTATAGGTATTGTAGGCTTTCTGAAATTAAAGAAATAATTCAAATAAATAGAAAAAGCCAAACGGTTTCAACTTTCATTTTAGCCTGGGGTAGGCAGTGCCTACCTTGCCTATTCCGACCACATGTCACTGCCTTTTATTGAGCCCCCCTCATCTTTTTTAGATGCTTCCCTCCTCCAAAACAGCTGTTTTAATGAATCAGCTCATCAGAAAGGTCTGTAGAAGCCTGATAACAATCTAGATAATTGAATCAGCTGTCTTAGAGTAGGGAAACATGGAAAACAGAAAGGATAGCAGCTCTTGAGGACCAGGGTTCCCTACCCCTGTTCTAGAACATTTTTATTCTGTTTTGAAGGACAGCTAGTGAGGAAAAAAGATGGATTTTTAAACAGTGCCTGTTGCGTGGATTAACAACAATGACAACAATTTGAACCTACATCTGATTTAACATTGTTACCAATAAAATCATTGTAATGATTAATTTAACATTTAATATTCCACTCTAAACGATCCACTGCAATTGTATAATCGGGCAGGGTACCATTCAGTCTTGTGGGAGTGGCTTACAATGTTTTTTTTCCAATCATCTGAAGTTTATTGTAAATCATTTAGTGTGTTCTTTTTTGGTTTAGTACATTGCCATTGAAACGGTAATAAAAGCACACAGATGCTAGAAGTACTGTGCTTTTTCTTGGTTTGTAGCCAACCTGAATGGTTTACTTTTCAGTATTAAGCAAACTATGCTATTCCAAACAATAAATGTCAAAAATGTAACATGCATTGCTCAATTTCAGAACACAAATAACATTTTTATCTTTCTCTTAATGATAGAGGTGGTATGATGGCTGACTGGTTAGCACATCCATTTTCCAGAACAGAGGTTGTCAGTTCGAATCCAGACTCTGGCCTACCTGGGTGGAGTTGGCATGTTCTCCCTGTGCCTGTGTGGGTTTTTGCCAGGTACTCCAGTTTCCTCAAACGTTCTGAAAAACATGCATGGTAGGTTAATTAAACACTATGAATTGTCCCTAGGCATGTTTGTGCAACCAGTTCAGGGTGTACCCCGCCAGCTTCCCCAAGACAGCTGGGATAGGCTCGTCATTCAAAGGACTAACCCTAACCCTAACCCATCAATCAATAAATATTTTCTGGAATGTACACATTTATATTCAATAAATAATTGGGCTCTTGTGCATTGATGTATGCAGGTCACGCTTGCATTAAGCTTCACCGGAACTCTACTTAACAGTTCCAGTATGTACAGTATGTACAGTTTTTTTGTAAGAAATGAAAGAATAACATAATGCTCATGATTGAGGACCAGTCTTTTTATTTTTAAGTTTGATTCTCTCCAAGAACTGATGACAACTAAGGCTCTCTCTGCAAGGTGATAGGTGACTTTTTTCTCTCTCTTCTTTTCAGTCCGGTCCACACTTATGGTGTAAAAGTGATGAATGAGTTGTAATCACAGATGTAGATGCCTCATGTGATGATCATTGGCAATGGCTACGTCTATTTGAGCCAAATGTAGCTTTCACATCTGGATAGAATGTGCAGCTCTTCACAAACTACTAAACTGTACTGGCTGTTTGTAGTGGTTTAGAGCTCTTGCATGGCAAGTAAGCATAAACGGCATTGTTTTCCAGGCAGATAGAGTTCAGATTGTGCGGTTGCACTGAATGTTGCCAATGTTTGAGTTTGAGTCTTTGAAGCAGTGAAGGAATTGTTCAAAGGAAAAACATGAGGCCAGTGTGGAAATAACTGCGGCAGATCACATAAGAATTTATAGGTTTTTAGCAGTTGATCGTCACATTTTATAAACAACTTCCACATGTTTTTGACTAAATGCATTTGTATATTTATGTTTTACGTGATAATACATTTAAATAAGGGTGCCAGTGATTTGATGTGATGTCTTCATTGCAAGGCTATACTTGAGCATCAGTTAATTCATTTATTTATTTATTTTTTAATGCATTGCATATCTGCAGCCATAAAAGTGCAATAAAAGTTCAGCGAGCATTTGGTTTTGATTTGTTTTGGATGGGAAAATAATGCTTAAGTGGTTGTTGAGGACAGATTGGTTATGGCTGTCTTCGTCTCGTTTGGCTCGTTGGCTTTCCTGAGTTAGACAATGCATCTGTACTGTGGCATTTAATTTAACCCAAAGAGATGTGCTGTCTGAAATATGATACATTGACTAGAGGCCATTTTACATGTTGTGAGTTGGCTACAACAGTAGGAGCAAAGAACTAAAAAGGGTTAGTTGTTCAGAGAAGTGGTCTGGGCGAGGAATGATGTTGAAATGTGAAAAAATAAGAAGCAGAAGGATGCAAGAAAAAAGAAAAGAGAACAAAAGAAGTATAAACAAAAGTGTTTATTATCACTGAGACAGCGGTTAAACTCAAAGTTATTATTTTGATGGCTCAGTGACAGAAACGGCAATGGGAAATGTCTCTGACAGCTTCCTGTGGAATGTCGCACAACTGATCAGGATATTATTGACACAAAAGCAAGAGTAATGCAAGCAGAGCTTACAATGGGCTATTTGTTAAAAGGAAAGACATGACTATGGATGCAGAAAAGTTAAAAAGTCACACACAAAAAGCAAGCATGTAAGGGAATATTTTGGTTCGGTTTGTATATGAACCAAACATTCACCTGCATTTTATTTTTGTGTTCATCTTGCTGGGTACACTTGAATTAAACACATATAATGCATTTGTACAAGGATGAATGTATGTTCTTAATCAATGCACATTACTGACAGCTATGAATTCAATGTATATATTTAAGCAAGAAAAAAAAAAAGCCAACAATAAAATAAAATTAAAATAAATTGTGCTTATCAGGTTGCTACTTATGTGCTCATTAAACTAAACTCCCAGTAGTAGGGCTTATCATTCTTCATTAAAATCATGTTTATCTGGTCTCTTCTAATCAATGATGACTGCAAAGCCTGACTGTCTTTAATGACTGTCCTATGCTTTATCCTTTAATACCCTAACCAGCACCGAGTCTTTGTATACTTTGAGCTACGTCAAAGTTTTCCCACTATAATTCATTTTTTCTTTGCTTTATTTCTTCCTTCGCACTTTGAAGTTTTTCCCCTCATCATCTGTAGCAAAGCCTGCATACGGGTTCTGACAGGAAACCCATCAGTTTGTAGTGTGAGAGGATTTCTGACCAAGCTTCCTCCCTGCTGGGTTTTGCCTTTTTCTTCATCACACTCCTCCTGCTCCTTATACCTTCACTGCCTCATTACCCTGCTACTGAACACTTGAAGCTGTCACACTAGTGCAGCATATTTTAGCTTGACCCTCAGTAGCAAGGTCACAAAAAACAAAAACAGTAAAAAAGAGTAAAAAAGTAAATAACTCTTCCAGCTGTTTTTGTGGAGACCTTTGGGTCAGGGATTACCTCTGGGAAGTCAAAATGACCAGGAAGTCCTTACAGACTTCAAAGCTTATTTTGTATTTTCTGCTTTATTGGACGTGATGCCGAGAGGGGTCAGATAGAGCACACTTGGTTCTCCTTCTTTCTTTGCATACCCAAGACACAGTGTTAGGTGGATGTGAAAAGTGGCCCATGCATTCAGCCTAAGTGAAAGCAGATACATGAGATCCTGCACATTCTAGCCCAGAGTGTGAAAAACAAGATGGTGCTCTCTCTCTCTCTCTCTCTCTCTCTCTCTCTCTCTCTCTCTCTCTCTCTCTCTCTCTCTCTCTCTCTCTCTATATATATATATATATATATATGGCACATTGACACATCAAAATCAATCTTTGCTCTTTGTGCTTCTTACAAAACAATCAAGTCAGTCGCAACAAAACTAGCTGCCTTGTGCCAAGTTACTGGCTAATTTCAACATACAATATGATATTACACAAATTAGAAATATTATGAAATTAAATTAAATATAGAATAAAATACATTATAAATATCATTGAAATACTATAATACTATACTCTTTACTCTGCATTTTCAGAGGCTTTTTTTTTTTTTTTTTTACAAAAGTGGTTTAAGTGGAAAATGCGGGTCCCAGGTTAACAATAAGTAAGAACCACTGATTTAGTCTTCAACACACCTAACTTGCATGTATTGGTATGTGGGAGGAAACCGGAGTACCCGTAGAAAACCTACAGTATGTAGGCACAAGGCTCCAGATTCAAACCCATAACCTTGGAAATGCGAGGCATAGGTGCTAAACATTGATGGTAGTCCACTGACTACCTGAGACGGAAGGCAATTGATAAATTAACTCTCTCTTATACATTGTCATTCGTCAGCCATGTTTTTCTACACTGATAGGCTCAAGTCAGCTGACTTGATGCCAGCAAATAGCAGGGCACAGAGTAACCCCACACAAGCATGTGGAGAGCACGCAAACACCACACAAAAGCCTGAACAGAGATTCAAACCCATTTTGTGTCATCTGTGCTTCCTGTTACATCACCGTTCTTCTCTTACAATGCATGTTTCATCACTTAATACAACTTCTGGATGTCTACAGAAATATCTGACTTCATCGGGCTGTCCCTGGTTTCTTTATAGGTGCAAAATGTACATCTGCAATTAGAAAGTCAAACTTCTGTGTTGACCTTGAGGCAGCATCTTATAGATTCACTATAGCAGGAAATCTTTGGACTGATTAGAAATGGCTGCTTTCCTCTCTAAGAATGTAATTAATGTGTGGCCTCCCTTTCCTGTTGGCCTTCAACCATTATGGGTGAGTTTCTTTTCATGCTGATTTCACCGTGGCAGGAAAATGGTTAAGGAGGTACCGTATTAATATTTCATATAACCAGATGTCTTTCTGTTGATTGCTTTGTGTGTTGCTTGCACTGTTTGGACATAGCCTATTATACAGTAAAGAGGGGTGAGTCAGAGGCAGATGAGTTGGACCTGTGTTTGTAAACTTCACTTGACAATTTGTTTTTGTAGATTTATGGAGGGTGACCTGAAATGCAGCATTTCCATGTGGACTGTGGGAACTTGGGTCTCTTCTTAGCTCGGGATTATAACATTTATTTTATCAACGGTTGCTCATAAAAAATATTCTGCAGAGGAAGAAAATAATGAAAAGCTTTTTTGTTGTTGTTGCTGCTGCTGCATTCCAGTCAGCGTTGGGGAAGAGAATTCGCTGAACCACTTCTAACCTACTGGGTTGTTGTTGCTATATTGTCATTTAGAATGTAGGGGAAAATGTAAAAAGATACTGTTCGTAGTTTGAGTGTTACAGCAATATGCTATTACATCTCAACTATTTAATTTGCATATGTATTTCCTCTTGGCACAAACAATGCTCAGTTACAAATAATAATAATAATAATAATAATAATAGTAATAAAAACATTGCGGTACAGATAATAAATAGAGGATGGGTTAATGAATTTGTGACAGCTGCTAATGCAGTACTAGGAACATTTCACTAGAGGGCAGTCCAGACTCACTTTCACGCTTGCACAATAGCACCATGCAAGCACTTGACTCACTTACATTCTTCAAGATTTTTGTAATGGATCATAATATGGTGATCACACATCTGTTATAATGTTGCGGCAAGGTCCTGAATCATGACCACTTTAAATTGTTTATAGAGTAATTAGAAATACAACTAATGTGACACAATTTTCCACCATTATTGTGTGTGCAACTTTAAAAAAAAATCAAGAGGGGAAATCAAATAAACACCTGAGAAAATTTGTTTGTGTGCACACCCTGTTATGATTGGGGATAAGGCTGTTCAGAAGAACCCAGTCACATTCAAATTCATGTTCAATGGTATGTTAATGGTGTTGAATGGAGTGGGATATATGGTGTGGGGGCACGATGGATGCCCCCCTCAGGTGGATGCCCGGCCCCACTCTTTGCACACACCTGTATTCAGCAACTGTTTTTTTCTAATTATTTTAGAAATGTTCTTTTCTCTAAATGTTTTTAAAGTTTGCTGTCTCATGTTTTTGTTCTTTTAGTACATTTTGTAAGTTACTTTAGTTTTCTCTGCTTTGCTCTTAATGTTGTTAATTGCTGTGTTTGTTGATGCTTATAGGTGTTGTCTTTCCTTGTGTAAAACACATTGAGTTGCCTTCTGTATGCAATGTACCGTAGAAATAAACTTGCCTTGCCTTGCATACATACCTAACCTAGGTAATTTCTAGGCCATTATGCTGTCCTCGCTCCGGAGCTTCTATATTTCTCCAGCTCGACAGCCTCTGACCATTACCCTTTTTAGGTCGTCGTAAAACTTAAAAAAAAAAAAAACACAAAAAACCCAATGTGTATTAGCTAACTATACACGACACACTCTCATGCTAGTAGCTAGTTACATTGCACATTCAGCAGTCTCTTATCTCTAATAACTGTCCTAAATTAACTAAAAATGAATACACAGTGTAATTTTCTTAACATCACATGTACTTACGGACAATTCTTGTCCAAAGCAACAACGAAAAAGAATCCAACAGTTCGTGTAGCACATAAACGAGTCGGCGTTGCATGCTGCCACATAGGAATTTTGTCTTTTTTTACTCAGCAAAACAATGAACAAAGCAACCAGTGGAGGGCGCTCTAAGGCAGCACAAATTCAAACGGTGAACTTCTGAAGGGCAGAATAGCCATGATTTCCTCCAATGGATCGATCCAATTCATTATTATGATCTGTCAGTGGGCGAATATTTGGAATCTGAAATAATATTTTTTACTACAACATTTTGGACAACTTTAATTTACTATTAACTCTTTGACTGCCAGACGTTTTCAGAAAAGGGATGCTGTGAGTGCCAGCCGATTTAAGCATTTTGACTGATCTTTCAAGGTCCACAGAAAATTATCTGTTTGGACTATGGAAACACACATACTACCAAATGAAAGATTGAACTCCCATCTTTCATCAGAAAAAAAAGTTAGTTTCTACCTTATTCCGTTCTTCAGTAATCAACAATAGAAAATGGTTAGTTTCACCCAAATGCGCTGTTTTGGACCAAGAAATCAAGCTTTTAGTGAAACGATATTATTTCATGAACTCTAGTGAATTTTACACTTCTTTTTGTCCATGAATGATGCCACAAACACCTAAATAGTGCTTTACTTCTATAAAACACTACCACCAAGAATGAAAAAGTGTTTTTTGATAGCAAAATACGTTTATTTACATTCAACAGTGTAACAATTTGACACAACAATTTGGCAAACTATTTACAAATGTGTGCAACTGTGGTCCTATTTACAATTATGTGGATGTTTCAACTACAGTTTTTCTTTTTGTGTAGCACTCCCCTGCGTGCAAGGAGACGCAACAGGATTTGCACAACAGATTAGTTTCACAGCGATTGCCCCTTCGCGTGCAGACGCTACACTTTCTTGCCGGCCGTTTTTTTCCGGGGAATAGCAAGTATATACTGCAGTGTGTGTTGCCATCAAGTCTACTATCAGGATCATGCTACGGTTACGTTACGGTGGTGTTACGTCTGGCTTCCTCATGTCCTTCAGTTCATATAACGGGTGGTAGATGTTCTGATCCATCTTATCCACTCCATTCATGGTGGCATCGTAGTCCAGAACCAGTGTCTTCTCCGTGATCAGACTGTACCCGCTCCTCCGATGAATATGCATTGGACTCGGGGTACTTTCCATTGTCCGCCTGCGTTCGGTTATGCTCCACGTTTTCCGGCGTTAGCCTCGCTAGCCGGTGAGGCTTACTACGTGATCATAGCGGCCGCGTCAATGCTTCCAACTTCGGCGTCAACTCTTCCAACTTCACCATCATCATCATCGTTATCATCATCAATGCATTGATCGATGCTTTTCGACTACTCTTCACCGTCCGATCGAATGTCCGCTTGTGCAGAAGTGCCCGGTCGGCTTTGCTCCGCGTTTTCCGGCGTTAGCCTCGCTAGCCGATGAGGCTTTCCGACATGAGAATAACGGCCGCGTCAATGCTTCCAACTGTGGCGTCAAGCTCGGAGTCACCATCATCGTTGACATCAATGCGCTTTTTAGTATTGATCGATGCTTTCCATCTTTGAAAAAAATGCTCAAGCGTGAGCTGCTTGCAACCGGTCGCCATTGTTGCTTCATCAGCCATTGTCACCTCAACACTCTAGCTCCGCCTCACGTCTTCTACTGACGCCCACGGTGGGCGGCCCACCCAATCTTGTCCAAAGAGAGTCATTGCTGCCATCTAGGGGCCAAAACGAGTCATTATACTAACTAGATCGGCTTACCTCCACCCGTTTCCAAAAAAACCCCAAAAAAACATAGTGAACGTCTTTTAACGTCCTCGGCGCCCCTCCGTAGGTTTTTACTAAACGTTATATAACGTTTATGGCAGTCAAAGAGTTAAATACTTCTTTGATTCATTTTGTGTTTGTATGTCATGATCAGCGCATTTCGCATGACTTTGCCACAAAGCACATTTTTATTACTGTATTTTGACACCATGTTTTTTTTAGGGGGATGGGGGGGTGTTCACTGCTGCGGCATGCAGCAAGGTCACCCGCTATCTTTCACCCAATGTGTCACGTCTTCACCTTCAAAACTTTGCCTACATGTACTTTACAGTCCTTGTCGTGCAACCCCCGGACCTTTACGCTTCATCTAATGCAAGAAGCGAGTGGAACGAGAGCCGTACTTGCCGCGGGGAAACTCGTCCCATAATCACTCATCTTGTCAATAAAGAATCTTGAAAAGGGAAAGATTTTATGTGCCTATTTTATCATGCAGACAATGACACCTGTTCTGACCGGAATACACAATGACCTGTTATCATACGATCTCCATTCACAGACAAACTAACAGATAAGTAGGCGGCAAAAGAGTGAGCTCAAGATAAGGCATGGAGGACTGCAGCAAGATTAATTTTATCTAAACGCAGCAATGGCAGCCAAACATAATTAGTATGCTGCCTTTGATGCATCCTCAACATCTCTCACTCCCAGTGGGAATTCACAGTATTAAGGACTGCAGTAAATAAGTTAGAAATAGTACATGTGTCAGAGGGACGATGTAAAGTTGTAAAATAACACAGCAGACACTTTAATTAGTGCTTAACTCTAGTTGAGGTCAGTTTAAGCCTTAAGCATGTACACAAATGTGCATTTTTTTGGAGTCATTTGCTTTGATGCAATGGAGGAAAGACTGTAATTAAGCAATCAAAGCAAAGAGGCACTTTTACAATCCTACATCAAAACAATTGACTTTGTCCTCATGTAGGCCTTACAAAAATAGTGACAGATTTAAAAGGAGTGATAAATTGAAATCGTTAAAATGCATCAAATGAACTGTCTGTACTCTAACTCCCATGTTAAAGTGTGTTATGTATTTGATATACTGATGCCTGTTTTCATGCTGCATTTTCCGTTCTTGAGCTGCAAACTTTGTTTAGTTGTGTGTGAAAATTCCCAATCACTTCCTGTAATTAGGTTCAAACGCTTGTAGGATGTGGCTGTACGTGCTTGAGTATGTGCTATGCAGGGTACAACATTTTTCATTCCTGATCCGAAATGGGAGAAACAAGGAGGATTTAAAGTTCTATTTTGGAACTGTGAAGTTTCATATTGTAGTGACAGGATCTGAAGTGAGTCATTTTACAACCCTTGTTCAAATTAATTCCAATACAGGTAAATATGTAAGTAGAGAAAGAAAGAGAAATAAATAAATAAATAAATAAAGAAATAAGTAAAGTAAGTAAAGAGTGTGAATGGTTGTCTACAAGAGTGATTCTTATATGGATAATGTATCCATTCCATTGTAAAGTGTCTAGAAAAGCGCTATATAAATCCAATATTATTATTATTATTATTATTATCAATGTGAGGTAACCATAGTGGTAAACAGCCTCCCTCTACTGGTATGAAGAAGGCTAACTGAATTGAATAAACATAAAATATACAAATGGGAGGAACAAAAAAATCATAAAACACAGCCAAACACATTAGAATCAATAACAATATATTGTCAACCAGTGGCAAGAAAATTCAATTGTTTGACACAGGAGCACATAGTAACAGACAATGACGGCAAGAAGTTGAGGTAAATTAAGCCTCTGGTTCTCAGACCAGGTCCTCGAGTACCCCTATCCAGCCTGTTTTCCATCTCTCCCCAGCCAACACAGCTGAGGATCGTTATCAGGCTTCATGCAGAGCTTGCTGTTTAGCTAATCGTTTAAAACACCTGTGTTGCTTGTGGGAAACAGGCTGGATAGGGGTACTCGAGGACTGCGGTTGAAAACCACTGAACTAAGCAATAAAGAGCAGAAGCAGAGGCATTGAGCCGTGCAATTTTGCACTGAGGAGAACTGCTGAACAGGAAGACCTAGCAATTGAGCGCATTGAGGGACACGTTGCAGAACCTGACTTCCGCTATGAACCACCTGGTTGCGCAGGTTGACAAGTATTGTGACCAGACACGTTCCCACCTGGCACTTGCGCTGAGAGTTCTCCAGCCGCACTCTATTCCCCATTCCAACGGCACACGTCCTGTGGCCGTTGGATGACTTTAGCCAACACCTGTTCCTGTTTTGGCGGCGCACATCCTGCGGGCACCACCTGACCTGGCTTCGGCGGGGAACACCCTGCGGCCTACACCTAACCTTGTTCCGGTGGTGCACGTCCTGTGTGACGTTGTCTTCGTGAGCAACATCACTCTTCACACTTCAAGTTTTTCCCGCAACAAGGACATAAGTCATTCACTACTGTCGCTCGTTGGATGGTTGTTGGATTTTTACCCCGGCTCCGCAGGAAAAAAAAAATACTTCATGGAGTCGCTTTTCTGATGTCACTCCGCTCTTTGCTCATTTATTCATTACACTGTCTGTTAGCTCAGGTTTGCCCCTCCTCAGAAATGCGACTGATAGGACGGTTGACCAGACTCAATTTCCGGCAAAGCACATCCTTTAGCCGTCCTTTGACCCCTTTTGGCGGAGCACATTCTGCGACCGCCTCCCGAGCCTGTTCCAGCGGCGCACATCCTGCGGTCGCCTTCTGCTCCTCCTCTGGCAACTCAAGCCCTGCTGTAGCCGCCTCAGCTTCCTGCTTCTGGGGCGCTCACCTGACTAGCCGCACAAAGCACCTGTGATTTGGCGTCTGGGACACCCTTTTGACACAGCCGCTGTCTTAAAACGTTTCCATGTGTACAAAATGTTTTTGAGGAACAAGTGGAAATGGCCTTAGTTCTTCCCTACAGTCATTGTTGGATCATTTGTTTGCTTTTATTTGTCATCCTGGTTAGTAGTCTTGTCCTTCTAGGTTTAGTCTGGGTGTTTGTTTCTTTGAATCTGTTTTGTTTTGGGCTTTCATTAATATAGTTTCTTGTTAGATTAAAAAAAGCCCTAGTTTTCTTTTTATGTTTTGGTTTTTGGGATTTTGGATTTTTGGAAGCACACCTGCCTTCCCTGACTGTATTTTGGTCCTCAACCCCACACTACTCGACAATTTATCTCATTACAGCAACCATGAAAACCTTTTGCACAAACAGACGCGTATTGTTTGTTGGCAGCAGCAGATTAGGGTTTGTGTGGACATGTTCCGTTTTCTTGTAGGGTGTTCAATTAAAGGATCAATACTCATTTGCTGGCCAACTGCCGACATTTTCAGCCACAAGCCAATGAATCTTGCTGAAGGACCGTACACAGATTAAAATACGGTAAAACTAGTTTATTTTGTAGCTTCTTGCAGGATGGAGTTTTCTGATGTTTTAAATCCAAGGACATATTTATTTTCATGGTCTTTCAGTGTCTTTGCTAAACTACTTGGATGGTATTAGAAGCCTCAGCATGAAAGAGTATTACCCTACTTTTCTTACCTTCAACTTAATATATGCAGTAGCCTAACTGCAAATATCCTTGGGCGGCACTAACTGATTAAAACAACCTTTTTCACAGCGGCCATTTTGACATAGCAAAACACTAATTAGTAGGACACAGTTGTTTGCCATAAGAAATTCCAGGCAAGGAAAGCACTTTCTTGTCATTTTACTGTATATGATTATTTTTTGCCTTAATCCACTATTCGCAGAAAATCAAATGAACAAACCTGGAAAATAGGAGAGCAGCAATGCTAGCAAGACAATAAACATTGGTTGTTTGAAGCCAAACATTCTAAAATATATAGCTCAGTGATGTAGTGTCCACCCAGAGGCTGGGAGGTTGTGGGTTCAATGCCTAGGTAATAGAAAATACTATTAAAAATGGGACCCATTAACTCCCCTGCTTGACAATCAGCATCAAGGGTTGGAATTGGGGGTAGATTGCTAAATGATTCCTGAGCGCAGCCCCTGCTGCTGCTCTCTGCTCCCACAGGGGATGGGTCCCACACACACACGCACCCTCCCCCACACACCCACCCACGCACACACACACCCCCACACACCCACACACACACGCATACACACACACTATATATATGCTAAGTTCCTGGCCAGGTTGTTAAGTAAAAGGAAAAATTTACATACGTATATAATAAAATATTAGTATATGAGAGGAGTATTTTGACAAACGTTTAATACATCTATATCATTTGTTTAAACAAATATGATGTAACACGGATGAAGCCTGAACATTGGCTGTTGTCATCTGTGGAGGTTATTGTGTTAAGTGCAATTATGAATACAAATGGACATATTCAGAAATGCATTAGAAATGTTAAGAGCACAACCTTGTACTGCGTCCAGCAAAAGACTGTTAACACTTTGATAAAATGCTGTCAAAGCTTTATTATTCTTATCATGAGAAAAATAAATTCTGTATTACTGTATGTCTTCTTGTTTATTTAAATGCAGGTTATTTACTTTGTAAGTCTTAGTGTATACATTTTGACTACTGGTACATACGACAGTTAACACAGTCATCCAAATATTTCCTTATTGCTGTGCATATGATCTATGCATAAGGGTGACAAATGCATATTTAATGATTCACCATAAGCTCACACCATTTTTAGATGAATAAATAATTATATGGCAAAAATAAATAAGAGATTAAAGGAACACTCACTGTGTTCTGCTTGGGGCTCAGGCCCCAAAGAAAGTAATAAGTGTACAGTAGGTTCAGAAGTATTTGGACAGCTTTTCCCGAAGAGGACTTGAAATAAAGCATCAAATCTGTGATTCAATGAAGTGAAGCCTTTCAGCAAGAGGTTTACCAAAATATGGCCACTTTATGACGAGTTACCGTGAGGACCACGTAACTTTCCCTTCTTTGATGGATGGTTTGTAACTGAAAATATGTGACGATTGCAGGGGTGCCTCAACGTAGACATGTATTGTTTTCTAGAAAGCCACACATAACTAAATATTAATAACTCTTTCCGGGATATTTCCAGAAAAAAAGAGTCTGGAAATAAATCAATAAAAATCAAATAACCCTCTCCGGGTTCTTCACGGAAAAAAAGTCCATGGAACATTAACTTTCTGTTGTGCCGTGCACAATCTTAACGGGTAAAAGTTCAACTAGTCAGAGCAGAACCTCTTACTTAAATGACAAATATGAGCAGTCTCTCAAAGTTCTTGTGTTCCTTCAATATAAGGCTTGTGTATGTGGTTTAAGTAGGCTTGTAGACACCGCTATTTGCAGCAAGCAGGTTGAGAAAGCAAACGGGTGATACAGCACCAAAACACAATACATTTTAATACCAGTATGGTTGTGGTGATATATTTTATCACAGTAGATTTTATTATAATTATATTTGTTTTCAACTCAGAAGAATTACTCATTCAAATCAAGAAAGTGAGCATACCTATGTATGCTGATCAGTGTGAACTGTGGGCCTGCATTTGGCTGGTGAGAAGTTGAATGTCAGGTTCCATTATTGTCTCAAACACTGATACAGATATTAATCTGTCAATCTTGATCTCAACGGAGTTTTCAGGAGTTTCATGTGTGAAAAGGTTTGCTCGCAGATATATCTGCTACTAAAAAGTGTGGACATCTTCACACCTTCATTGCGTGTTTACATGTGTACATGTTGTTTGGGAGGGTGGCAAAAAAGTCATTTAGACTGTTGAGCTTGAATGCGTTTTCAGAACATCGCAGTTCTGTAATTGATAAGAAGGCTGGGCTTCATTGATGTCGGCAACAAAGGCATTTTGCTTTTGCATTTTAACATGTAGCTCACGTAATCGCACACCAAACTCCACCTTTAGCATTTCCAGTGCTTCCACACACTTTTGAGCTAGGAACGGGACCGCTGGCTTCTCTGCGGAGAGGTAATGGGCAGCAGGGAGATGGATGAAGTCGTGCTTTTTCACTTGTTCCAAAGGCAACACTAGTTTCACCCCAAATGCTTTTATGTGGGAATACATGTCGCAAATGAGTTCCCCCTGGCCTTGTAACGCCAAGTGAAGGCTGTTCAGCATTTCTGTCACATCTGTTAAAAATGTAAGGTGCCATTTCTATTCTGGGTCGATCAGCTCTGGGGCTGTTTTATCTTTTGAATAAAGAAATGTGTTAATTTTCGGTTAGCAAACTCCTTAAAACTCTACTCCGTCTCAACCATCGGACCTCTGTGTAGTATAGCACATCACTGGGGGCAGACTACAGTTCAGAAAATTGTTGGAATTGCCTTTGTTTAAGTCCCTTTGATCTGATGAAGTTTATGCATGACACCACAACCTTCATGACAGAATCCCACAGCACAATTGTTACTGGGGAATCGAGCAGTGGACTTGTAGCGGGGGAGGTGAGACTAAGTTCTTTCATCTTACGGTTTATGTGTCCCCGAGACGTGCCCACCATATAGGAGCCCCGTCAGTTGTGATGCTAGCAAGCTTTAAACCGGTCTAATTTAAACTGTTACATAGTTTGGCATATTTTGCCAGAAATATCCTCGCCTTTGAGACTCGCTGCCAGCTCAAAATTTGCGCTAACTCTACGATTAAAGATGAGCAGCTGCACTTTGTCCTGCACGTCTGTGCTCCCATCCAGTGCTAATGAAAAAAAGTATTTTTTTCATCTTCTGCTGCAGCTAGGCATTACCTCTGATTTCTTCGTTGCATCTGGTGATTGTACTCATCGACAGACTGACGGCATTAAAGACCTTCATAAGACTTACATTTGTTAGAGTAGCCAATATTAAGTATTGTAATCTTTGCGTGTTCAATTAACTGAATGGTGAGATCCTGGTGAAGAAGTCCCTTTGCAAAGGTAAATAATTATCAGAAGCTTCTGATGACAAAAGGCTGACGACACTGAAGCCGTGTTCTATCAGGTTCTGTGTCCGGCTCTCCGTCACATCCTTATTTATTAAAAAGTGGGCGAATACGAAATGTCTCCACCCATCAGCCCACAGTACATTTGGTTACAACTCAGTAAATACAAGAGAATCTGTTCCCATGGGTATAAATCCGATTAGAGAAAAACAATAATAATAAGCCTGTGACTCCCTTCTTCCGACCGGCAGAGACCGGCCCTCCCATTAAGGATAGCGAATGTACAAACCCGTTGCCCTTTCTCATGAAAGTAACACAGATAAGAATACAATTCTATTCATTGAGCCATACTGCTATAACTAAATCGAAAACGGCTAAAATATAAATTGAAACTGAAAAACAATGTTAATAACTCATCATTCCCTCATTTGAGCTCTTGAGAGCTCAACACATTAAAAAATTTTTTTTTTTTTTTTCAATGGTTGTGTGGTAAAAATAATTATCCTTAAAACATCCCTTTAGCAGAAAAGGAGGGAGTTTAGCAATCATATGACATTAAAAAACAATTTGATACATTTAAAAGATTTTTAGTGGAATAAGCATAGCATATGTGAGGCTTAACATAAATGTTGTTCATTAAAAAGTGTCGCAATGTATCGGCAGACGAATATGTGTTCTTTGAAGCCATCTCGCGATGAAGTTCTTTGTTGAATGAAAAAAGTGACACAATAGTTTTTCTCTTTAAGAATCTGGGGTAGACTACCCAAATTCTTCGATTTGTCACCGGGATTATTCTGCCCGAAAATGTGACTCTTCGTGGAATGATTGCCCAAGAAAAGGCACTTGACTTGATCCGTTGAATGATGTCAAAACGATGTCGAATGATGTCGAAACGGCCGCTCCAGAACCGAACACTGGGTCAGCTGACGTGGCTCCCAGGTCGGAGGTGATAAGATTGATGATCATCAGTTGATGAGATAGCCGGCAGCCTTGTAGACCAGTTGTGGAATTTCATCTCTCCTTTCCGTTATCAACCTGAGAGCGTCTCTCCTTTCAACCTGAGAGCGGAATATGTTTTTAGTCTTCTCATAAACCCACATAAATTTTATTTGGAGGAAAAACCCTGATAGTTTTTGTTAGTTGGGATTAGTAAATGTTATTTGGTTAAGATCCGTAGGTCCTGTGCTGTTGGAACAGGAAAAGATCTATTTCTGTGACATTAAAATAGAGCCCAGCCTTTGAGTTGAATGACATTCGCTCATTCATTAATATAAGACAGAGCTTGTAAATATTTATTTTTCAAATAGGTTTTGTTCAATAATAGGTAATTTTTTACCACGACTAAATTTGTTCTAAATTTGCATAACTGTGCCTTTCACTATCCTGAAAGTAATCATTTTACTAGCATATCATATATTCTCTTCCCAGAATCCCATGACCGGCCGAATCATGGCATGCTGGAAAAAACTCACATATATTCATATTATCTATACTCTTTTGCAAACACTGGGCTCCAAACATTACATTTTGCAAATGTGATTCTGAGATAAAAGATATAATATAATATAATTACCTTCATTCGGCGAATATGCATTATTGTCCTCTTTCCCGCTGCAAGCTTACCTTTCTTCCACTCTTGTTTTGTTCCCTGTAGATTTCTTCAAACTCAAACTGTAAATTATCCCATTCAAACTCATCCTGTCAATTGGAGTGTAGGCCGATACCCCACAACCTTTTTAATTTTGTTTTTAAGTTTGTTTTTAATTTTCTAACCCACAACCTTTTAATTTTGTATTTAATTTTCTAATTCGTCTACATTGGTTAATTTCTTAAACATAAACTCCCTCATTTGACAAAGATCCACTGATTTTTTCAAACACGTCAAGATAAAGGGAGGATAAAATAGAGACCTCATAACTCAAAAGACGTCGTAAATAACACAACCCTCTAAATCAGGCTATGAGGTAAACAAAAGAGCTACAAAACACAATAAAAATGAGCACAAGCAGATACAATTTAAGACACTAATATATGATAACTTTGGGGCCATAAAAATAGAGGTAACCATATTACTCTAATTCTCCTAGAGTTAAGCAAACTAAAATTATTTAAACTGCTAATCAACCTCACCTCTTTTACAGATTAGTGGGGCTCATAAAAAACACAGCACACAAAATATTTCTGGGATTCATAAATCACAGTGCTGTGAAAAAAATAAAATAAAAAATTAACCATCAAACTCTTAGTTAGTCTTTTACTTGTTACTACTCATTTTATTCTATAATTTATTTTATACTATAGCTGCAGCTGGACGAAGTCCAAAAAAGTTCCTCACGGGGAAAATAAAAGTATATCGTATCATATCATATTAATAAAATTCCCATTGTACCAATTCAGAAACTGATTCTCCCAAAAATATAAGCAAAAATTTAGTAGGCTATAGATTGAAATACATTTTCTCAATCCCTCATTTCAAATTTACATATGTCGTTTTCAATTTCCTGAAATATCTTGCTATAGATCACAGTTCCCTACTCAACACATTAAAATTGCCTTGCATACACCGTGCAGCATATCTCTGAACAAGGATCACATCCCATTCCGACCACCAACTTTCTTAGTCCAGTCCCCCAGCAGAAGGCAGGACGGCAGCTGTTGTCAATGTTCAGGGCGGGGCTGTGTCAGACAAAGTTCGATGAGAGGAGACATCTGTAATGAGGCTTGTACACAGTCACTGGGCATTGTGAAAGGTGAACATCATGTTTTTTTAGGCACAGGAAGAGAAGACTGTTGCTCTGGGCTTTTGACCTTTGATCTCTGCCACATCCATTCAGACACTGTCTGCAATGTGGATCCGATGACACACAGCCTTTCTGAGAGCTCACCTGACCAAAAAATGCACACTCGTTGATACAATGCATTAAAAATGCCAGATTGAGGATATGGGACCATAGCAAGACAGTTCACTTCCTGCTCAAAAATGTTTCATAAAAAAAAAAAAAAAAAAAAAAAAAAGCCTCTTTTTTTTTAAATACCCCTTCCAAATAGCTACTAGCAATACTTGCAAATACAACGTATCAGCAGCTGGGGCGCATCCCGTTTGCAGTTTGTAATCAGTGAAGGCCATCAAACCCTCATCTGCCTTGGAACTCAAACATCAGTTTCTGAAATGACACACTCAGAGAAAAAACAAATATTAAAAATCATTATCATTATGTCAATTTCAAAAACATTTATAACTCCTTATTCAACTATCTTACTTCCAGCCACAGCTATACAGATGTAGGCATAATTATGTCAACTCAACACAGCTCAAACAAAATATCATTATTTTATCATTATTCTTTATTCATTTGTCCCGAAAAGGGAAAGTTAACAAATTAACCATCTTCATCAATCATTAAAGTGTAAAGACTATTGGCTCAGTCACTAAAAAATAAAAAAATAAAAAAAATAAAAATAAAATAAAACACTAAGTTAATATTCTTCTACAAAAACTCAACAATATCTTTCAAATACTATTACTTATTTTTTATTGTTTATCATTCCTCTCTTACCTAAAAAAGAGAAAAAGTCCCACTACGAGGACACATTATGCTCTAACGCACAGCCCCCTCCTTTTCTTCTAACCTAGAAACGGGGGGGGGGTTTAACATTATACATCGCAAAACCTATTTTATCACATTCCCATTAATAAAACAAACGCCACTATCACAACAGTCTCATCTCACACAAAACAACACCAATACTTAGTTAAAAATATTGAAGAAAAACAAACAAAATCACATTTTTTCACTCACAATCAAACAATAATAGCCCCCACCTTTTAGAAGCTAGGTCACACACTCAAATGCATACGCACACACTCTTTAGTCATTATAAAATAATAAACGGTTTTATTCTATCAATTTGTTGTCTACAAATCTTATAGCATTTAAACCGCAGTTTTGTACGGTGATTTCAATAAACGGGTTAACTTTGAACAAACCACCTGTAAACTGCTCCACAAATACTGGAGTCATTTTAGCATCAAATTCAGCCACTACATCATTACCAACAAAAAAAATACAAAAGTCTGACGTACCATTTTGTCCAGCAAAAGCTTTTCATACAATCGATCCATAGTTTGTTTGTTCATTTTATATCGACGTTATTTTTCCGCACGGCGACTCACAAGTCCCGACTCTAAACCGGAAGCGCATTCAGGACAAACCATTCTGTATCCGGGTCGAAATCGCCTCCATTTTGTCTGTAGGCTATTTTTTACTTTCGGTTTCAATACAGTGACGTCTCACTTTTAATATAATAGTACAATAGGTTAACACATATGGCCACACAACAGACACACATAAGAATCACGTGACCTCTCGTTTATACACGGCGGTTACCCAATCCCGCTGAGCTAAACTGTACTCCATATATTGCAAAATTTTTGCAAGGCGCTCATTTTTTAAATAAATTGTCACGCGCTATTGAATTCAACCGTGGAACAAAAGGAATTCAAACGGGAATCCTGACCTCAAAACTACAATCGTAGGAGCGCCAAAAAATAAAATAAAATTCACGTAATCTCTCGATTGCAAATACAGTGACACAAAATCCAATCATCGCTGTAATCAACCTGGACCCCTCAATACTGTTCAATTTCAAACAGGCGCTTTTTCAAAACACATATTACGTGTACGAGGACTTTCTCACCAAGAGCCATGAACAATTATGATACTTGTCCTCCCATCGGCCAAAACTGCTTAAAAAACAGAAGCGCATACCATAATCTTCGCGATACTTAGTAAAAAGAAAGACTTTTTACGTCATCCGGTAACCCTTTTATTCAATATATATTATGGTCTAAGGATTCTTCATAGCGTGACGAAAAACAAAACAAATCAAAAAATTAACTGCTATTTCTTCCTGTACAAAAAAAGCTTCATCTCTTTGAGTCTGCATTCACGTCACTTCTAAATGCACCACCACACGACGTGTTTAGTTCAATATCGTCGGAATTATCCCAACTCTCTAACGACATCAAACTATAACTTGTTCACACAGATCTCATTTAAAATTTAGACAATTTGGAAGACGAAAAACCAGTTGCAGCGGACCCAAACAGACAGAACCTCCCTACGTGGATAAAAGTCTCCACTTACCGTACTTTATTTAGAAGTTCCGCCCGTTCGTGAACGCCGCATCTTGCTCCACGTCAAAATACCACCATCCGTTAGAATACAGCGGAGGAGACCATTCGTTATAATTCAGCGTCGGGGACACCATTTGTTAGAGTAGCCAATATTAAGTATTGTACTCTTTGCGTGTTCAATTAACTGAATGGTGAGATCCTGGTGAAGAAGTCCCTTTGCAAAGGTAAATAATTATCAGAAGCTTCTGATGACAAAAGGCTGACGACACTGAAGCCGTGTTCTATCAGGTTCTGTGTCCGGCTCTCCGTCACATCCTTATTTATTAAAAAGTGGGCGAATACGAAATGTCTCCACCCATCAGCCCACAGTACATTTGGTTACAACTCAGTGAATACAAGAGAATCTGTTCCCATGGGTATAAATCAGATTAGAGAAAAACAATAATAATAAGCCTGTGACTCCCTTCTTCCGACCGGCAGAGACCGGCCCTCCCATTAAAGATAGCGAATGTACAAACCCGTTGCCCTTTCTCATGAAAGTAACACAGATAAGAATATAATTCTATTCATTGAGCCATACTGCTATAACTAAATCCAAAACGACTAAAATATAAATTTAAACTGAAAAACAATGTTAATAACTCATCACATTCATAATACTTTCTTCTCAGGAGACACCTCCTCCACGACATCACTCAAACATTTCTTGACAAACACTCCATCAGTAGAAGGTTTGCTACTATTTGCTCTCAGTTGAAAAACCCGGAAGCTGGCCCAAACGGACTGGTTCAGCTGAGCTTGGCGTACGAATGCATTCTGCTGAGCTAATAGTCCTGAGTTTGTCTGCTTGCATTTGGACTTGCAAGCTATTATACTTGTACTTGTGACGGGATTCATAGTGTCGGCTCAAATTGTATTCTTTGAATACCGCCACCGCCTTCCGACAGATGATGCAAACAGCCTTTTGTTTGTAATGAACAAAAATAATAATCGTTTGTCCCCTGCAGGTTAAATACCTTGCATTCGAAATAAATGTTTCTCTTATCTCAACTTTTCACCATAATCCATTGTATTTAGAGCTGGGTACTTCCGTCGATTACCGTAGTTTTTTTTTTTTTTTTTTTTCTCGATTTTCTTTTTTCTTAAAGAGCTCAGTATTGTTCATTCGGAAATGTCATCATCATTGCTCTTTATTTTATTTTTTTAAATATATATATATATATATATATTACCGTAGTTGATGATGCCCACTTTTCACCGAGTGCAGTTGTGCATATTCGGAGAATGATTTGTAAACGTAAAGTCTTGCAAAAATATAAGGAATGAAAGGGACCATCTGTACTCAGTCCGATCAATGGATGGAAACGTGTTTCAGTCTGTGCTGAGTATTTGTCGATATTTGAGGTTTCGCGTCCTGCACTCGCCAAAGGTGGGTGCGTCAACAACGGGAAGTGACTCAACTCTAGTTGTATTTGACATGGGTGATTTGGTGTTTTCAGTGGGGAGGAGGGAAAATGTGCAGGTGAGCTGTACTTTGCGGGGCCCTGGTCTAGAAGAAGTCTTGAGTTGATGTCAAGTTGGCATTTGACAGCTGTTTGACTGAAGCTAACTTATATGAAATCCAAGGAGCCAGCAATCTAAAGAAGAATGTCATCAATGATGTTGGAAAAACAACAAAAATCTTTGAGAGTTAGTAAAAATAGCCAAGTTAGGCCAAATCAACAGTCTGGTACATTCTTAAAAAGAGCAGCAACACTGACAAACTTTTCAAAGGATCATGCTGTCGATACGAACGCCGCATAGCCAATGATAAATCCTTCACTTATATTACATTTTGATCACATTTGACTGTGACACATCTGAAACTAAAGAATTAGTCCCTTTTATCCAATCAGCAAATCCTTGTAAATTACCTTGCTGCCCTTTAGTGAGGGTGCCAACAAACTTTCCCAAACTACTAATTAAGTGAATAAGCCTCGTTTATGATTGTGACCGTGAAGTTTGGGGTGAGCCAAATCATTACTGGCCATGTGCACTTTATTTAGGCCAAAACTATGCAGGACCTGACTCAGCAGAATCAACAGCAGCAAGAGGAGGCTCATTTATAGTGTATCTTTAATAGGACAACACTTTTGTATTTATGGTCTTCTGATCACTGGAGCTTCTGGTAATGTCAGCGCAACACTTAACCAGGACATTCATTTTGGCATGATTCCCAGTACGGATTCTGCTGGTTGCCTCTGCATTTACTCCTACGTACATTTTTCAACATAATCTTTGGTGGACACATGAACAACTAAAGGTATGATTTTTTCTCTATACGCCTGTGTTTATAAAATAAACTTGATTTAATCACCTGGAAAGTTACATGTTATATAATAAGACAAATTCTAACTAAAGGCAAATCATTATTGAATCTACTTTTGTGAGAAATGCAAACTGTGGTTTTGCCTTTAGGCTGATATTCTGATGGATTTCCCAATGAGAATTAACTGCTTCTGTATGACCTTCACACCCGCATATTCAGGCTCTTGAAATGCATGTGGAATTATTTCAAACATGTACTTGGTGGATAGCTTGTTGGATTAAAATGTTTTAAACCTGGCCTGGTGGGGCTAAAAGTACAGTGTGTGGATAGGTGGAAAATTCTTGACCTTATAATCAATAAAAAAAAAAGTCTGAATGTACTTGCTGAATAGGCTTATGTGGGCTACAGAATATTAAATTATACAGTACATCCCCAACGGGTGCTCTAAAAACAATCAAAGATTTATAGGCATGGTTGATAAATTATAAATCTGTGGTGGGGATGACTGGGAAGGGTGCAGCAGTGGTAAAGATGGTGAAGAACACCTCCTGAATTATAAATATGAGCAGCGGAGGAGTGACACACTATAGGCCAGAGACTGACTGTTCCACTGTCTTGTGTCTTGATCATGCGTCACTGTCTCTGGCATCAGGCTGTTTCTCACTTGTTTCCCTCTTAAGGAACATACAAAAACACCGTGCGGTTCTACACACAGGCTGTCTGGATAGGTGGTCAGGGTGCTTTGACCAAAGTAAACAGTATGTATATCATGGATGGATGTCCCCCTCACCCTTCAACATTTGTTTTATTCCAAATTCATATCACTAGCGTGGCGTACTGTACCGAATTCACAATGTACCCTGGTTATGTTATGTGTTGGTTTTCAGCTGTTTCTGATTTCTCCCTTGCAGTTGCTGGGGAAACAGCTGGAGGTCGGATCCTACCGACACACCTGCTGCCCATTAGGTTATCAGGCCAAAATAAAAGCCTGGCAGCAACGGAGAGGAGTGTTGGGTTATTGCTCCGTGACGCTCACCATACCTGACATTTTGATACTGCTACCTTTCTAGCGGCAATCTTACTTGGTTTTGTGGACACCACTAGTAATTAGACTAGCAGCGTTTTTTCTTTAATCAACTTTGTATGCTATACATTCCTCTCTGTTTTATCCGCCCTCCGGCGTGATTTTGTGTTTTCTTGTTTTTGCCCACGACGTACACCTTTTTGTCGTCGTCGCCTTTTATTGAGCATCCTTTTGTCCACGTGCTGTGCGCTTTTTGTTGGTTCATTAAAATTGAGCGACTTTCGCCCTGGCTGGGTCTGCTCTTTTCTTTTGGGGTCCAACAAACACAATCCACTCGTGACAAGTAGTGACCACAATATTAGATACACCATGAGAATTTGCCTGTAAAGGAAAGTATAATACTAGCGTAACATAATCAGATGAAGTGCAATATTAAATTACAAAATTTAGAGTAGTACATTGTAAGGCAGCACAATGTAACACAGCAAAATATAACAAAGCAAAACATAACGTAGCACAGCATAGCTAATTAGCACAATGTAGTACAGCATAGCACAGGTAGCATAACAGAGTAAGACATTTACACTAGTGTAACCCGCGGGGGTGGCTTTCCTCTGCGTTGTGTTGTGTCTTCAATAAATGGAGTCAAATTTCGTCTCACTGCGCATTTATTTTCCACAGCGACCTGTGTGCATGAAACAACAATGAGCGCGGTGTACACTGCGACGTCCTCGCTAGCTCTCCTCAGCCACATCCGGAGTGTGAAACAAAAAAACAAAATGTACAAATAAATGACAAACATCATCATAGCTGTGTGCATGAAACAATGAGCATGGTGTATATTACGACGTCCTCGCTAGCTCTCCTAAAAGTCCAAAACAAATCTCAGTAAAAGGCGCGCTAACTAACGTTAGCAGCATTAGCTCTATTCGATGACGGACAACGGCTCAAAAATGTCACATAGCGAGCACAACACAAGCTAGTACGCACACAAAACATCTTTAGCCATAGATTCAACAACATTGTGCAACCCCTCTCCCTGCTGCCCTGCCACCGCCCCTTGCCCTTCTTGTCGTCTTCTCCCCCCGTCCCCCTCCCCTGTCCGCCTTCCTCCCCTTCCTCTGGGCCGTGGGCTCCATCCCTGGCCCAAGTCTCGGGGTAGCGGGTGTCGGGCCGGCGGGTGGGTTTGTTGTGCCTGCCCTGCTCCAGTGAGCCTTCTGGCACCTCGTGTGGACCCCAGTATCCGGGGGGCGGAGTTTGGGGGACTGGAGGCGGCGGGGTCTGGGTTATGGTGGGTGGGGGGAAGGGGGGTCGTGGGGGAGTGGGGGCTGTGGGCCGGTGGGGCGCCTGCTGGGCCTGCCATGCCCCGTTCTGCTGCGTTGGGCTTGGGGCGCTGGCTGTGTTGGGGTGGGAAGCGCCCTGGGTTCCTGGGTTTGCTCTCCGGCCGGTGGCCCCTATGGGGCCCGGGGGTTGTGCTTGCTCTGTCCTGGCCGGGGTCGACAGGTTTTAATAGGTTTTAGGTGAATTCATGAGCACACACTCACACGCACGCACATATGCACACACACCCCACACACACACATACTCACACGCATACAAAAATAATAATTATAAAAAATTAAAATTAAATTAAAAGAGAGAGAGCAATGATGATGACATGAACAATACTGAGCTCTCTCTCTCTCTCTCTCTCTCTCTCTCTCTCTCTCTCTCTCTCTCTCTCTCTCTCTCTCTCTCTCTCTCCAAAAAAAAGGTTTTCATTGCATCAATTGTCGCGACTAACTGGCCACATCCGGAGCGAGAGTTCCCAAAGCTTGCACACGCAAAGTGACGTCACCGCACAGCCGTCATCTGCAGCGCGCACACTAGCTCATGTTCCCTCATGCACAGGTCATAAAAACAAAAGAAAAAGCATTAAATTTGATCTCAAACATAATGAGTGCTTTTGGTGAAATTACCAGAACACTATAACCTTTTACACTAGCATAACACAACATAGCAGAACACAATGTAACTTAGCACAAAATAATGTAGCATGACACAACATTGTATTACAACATGACATAAGCACAACACAACATAACATTAACACAACATTGCATAAACCAATGTGACATATGCTTATTTGACATAACATAAGTTTATGCAATAAAAAGTATTGCAACATAAAGTACATCGTGTAGCGAAAGAGCATTGCCTAACATTGTATCGTAACAATATGATATAACCGTATGGTGTAACAGTATAACGTAATAGCGTAGCATAAGTGTAGCAATGAGGCAGTTGCTTGAACTATAGGGTGATTAGATGTCCCGTTATGACCAAGACAGTCCTGTTTTTGAGTCTTGGGTCCCGCATCCTGGCGAAATTTTTTTTTTTCTTTTTTTTTTTTGGAGAGAGCTCAGTATTGTTCATTCCGTAATTTTACCTTTTACCGATTCAACATGTCATCACCATTGCTCTCTTTCTTTTTTTTTATTGTTATTTTTATTTTGTATGTGCATGTGCGTGTGTGCGTGCGTGTGAGTGTATACTCATTAATTCACCTAAAACCTATTACAAATCCCACACCTAAACTGATTACTTCAGAATCCAGCTAGAGTTGTGAGGTTGTCAGGAGACCCGAGGAAGGATCAAAGAAAAGAAAGAAAAGTGAAATCCAGCAGCAACCAGACATCACCTGCTACCCACCGGGTTACCAACCAGAGTCTTTCACCAACCCCAGAAAAATCTAAATTCCAACAAATTAGGGAGACCTCAAGAGACCAAAGGAGAGACTGAGGAAAGGAAGGAAGGATAGATGAAGCAGAGTGAGATCCACAGACATCAGCTTCCACCGATTCAACGACCAGAGGAAAAAGCAAACTGTGTTTGAATTTCGATAGATGCTGGTGTGGTGGAACTGGCATGCATGAAGACCTCCACCAAAGAGAGAGCCGTCGACCCCGGCCAGGGCAGAGCAAGCACAACCCCCTAGGGCCCCCCAGGCCACGGCAGCGCCAAGGCACAACCCCCGACCGGCCGGAGAGCAAACCCAGGAGCCAGGAGCGCCCCCCACCACGACACAGCCAGCGCCTGCAGCCCAACGCAGCAGAACGGGGCATGGCAGGCCCAGCAGGCACCCCACCGGCCCACAGCCCCCGCTACCCCATGGCCCCCCCCTCCCACACACACACACACCCGCCACCCACCACAACCCAGCCCCAGCCCCAGCCGCCCCCAAACCCCCAGACACCCCCCCCCCAGCCACTTGTACCCCCCCACCCCACCAACCGCCAGCCCCCCAAACCCCGACCCCCAAACCCAGGGGAGCCCCGTACCCAGGCATCGTGCCGGAGAGGGGCTGGACAGCGGAGCAGCGAGGGCAACCGCGCCCACCCCACCTCCAGCCCTGTGGTGGGACGGAACACTGGGGGCGGAAGGGGAGATAGGAGCACTGGGGGACGGGCGGCACCCCTGAACCCCAGGCCCAGCGGGGAAAGGCCCCGGTAGTCACGCCAGCGTACTTAGTGAAAGCTAACATTGTTACTGAGTTCGCCAGCTCCCCGACTGGCGAACTCTACCCCTTCACCGTGGATGTGACCCCACCCAGTGTATATACAAGTGTGTGTGTGTGGTGCATTAAAATTGGGAGCAGGTGAGATGGACAGAGGGAAATGATATCCCCTCGCTCCGATCCACCTGCCTCCTAGATGTGTCAGTGAGTGTATGTGGTGCATTACATGCAACGCATACGATAAACCCATTAAAAGGGAATTTGACTCTTAAATTCCTTCCTATTTACTTTCAAATTCACGCTAGTGTTCTCATTCACATCCGCATGTAATCACTATGGTCAAATCAGTAGCAGGCCTTGACTGAAAACAGAACTACTTGTTTTTTGTACTGCTCAGCGCAAAAACTGCTGCCCCAGATCGTATCAAGTAAATTATGACTGTCTGTGTGACAAAAAAAATAGGCTGTTAATTTACAACTATGCACATATTTTATGTGTGCAGAATGTGGTATTGAGTCCACATAGGACCAGCAAAAACATAGTTTTTATTTTGCCACCTCTTTAGAGTGCAAAAATGTTACATTTGCATTAACAGCAAACAGATTTGTAAATATAAACAGCTCAGAGTGGTAGCAGAAAAAAAATAGAACATCTTTGATTACTGATGAGGCCTGAGTGCATCCAACAGCCACTCACACATACACCAATGTAATTACCATAAAAGCTAACAAGGCAGTTTGTGTGTGCGTGCGTGCGGGGGTGCGTGCGTGTGTGTGTGTGTATGTGGGGGTGTGTATGTATGTGTGTGTGTAACTTGATTGTAATCCAAGGTCATTGTGAAAACACACTGTAGAGCTAATCATTTAGGGAGGGAGACCACCAGCACTGAATGGCCTACTCCCACTGTTAACCTAACTTCTCCTCTGCATATTTGATTATTAAATCTTGTTTCATCTTTGCTCCCGTGGTGGAGATGACACATGCACACAATAACACACCTCATCAACAAAGTCATAGTTGTTTTCTCATCTGGAAAAGTGTTTGCAAAGGCTCAGTCTTTTTAGACGCCTCCCCTGAGATAGATGTAATTGAGAAGACACTGTTAATGACAGTAATTATAACCACATAAATCGGAGTTGGTTTCACGCTCTTATTTTCCCACGGCCATTGCACAAACACACTTTCATGGAAGTCAAATCAAGCACATTTGTTTCTGATTTTTTTTTGCCTCATTACACACACATCAGAACTTATGTCAGTGTCATGCATATATTTATCTTCATAGTTCTGTTCGCAAGTCATGAGCAAAGCATATTGTAACTGTTGGAGTGTCGGCATGGGTGGAGTTTTCTTTCTTTTGGTATTATCCAAGACTAGCGTGAGTAGAATGCACCGTTGTGGGAGTGAATGCAGTCCACTCATTGCCAATAGAAGAGGCTCCCCTCATTCCTTTTAAATTCTGCACAGACATAGCCACGTGGTCTACATGGCATGTAGATGCAAGAGATCGGCTCGCATTAAGTACATTTCATAGGAAATGCAAGAAAATCTCCATTTGCGGATCATGTAAAGTTGGCTGCTGTGGATGGGCACTTGCTGATCATCTTCCACGAATCTGTCTGCACTCGATCGTCTTCCACGAATCTGTCTGCCCTCGATTTAACCACCAAAATCGGGTTACATGACCTGCGTCACAATTTACAGAGTCTAAAATGTTGTCTACTTTTTGTCACCATATATCCAAGGCGTACAATAGAATACACTGCAATGCCTATGTAGGGCGTAGTGCATTCTACCAAATTCACAAACATGCTGAACTGAAATTGCCCCGACAAAAAAATTAATGATTTTACGCTGGGCGCCTGTCGACAAAAAAACTGCCTTTAAGGTCAAGTGTAGTCACAGATCATGTAAAGAACAATTATGAGGGCCACAAATCTTCTTCATTATCAGTAGAAGTTGCTTAGCATTGTTTGCTTTAGCGAGATTCATCAGTATGGGAATGGGAACACTTACCGCTGTCTTGCATGCAAAATCCTTTCAGTAAAGTTGAACCCTTTCTCTTTCTTTCAAGCCTCATTGCTAAGCTGGCCGTGTTGGCCAGAACTGGGCCAAGGTCAGTCTCTTTCTGCCTTGTGTTAGATAAACAAAGTCAATCATGAGTGTGGTGCTACCCAACGGGACGGCTTTGAGACATGCTTTTATCTATCTCCATGTATTTTGCAGCACCAAGTACAGTGGATTTGTGTTGAACTTTTCAGTGTGAACGTGTGAAGTGATGCTGGTGAAAAAAGAGGGAGTGACTCCATTTGGTGTCTGACAGCCCTTGTCAAAAATATCTGCAGACACACACACAAACTCAGCCAGCACTCACAGCAAGCCTCGGGGGAAGCAGATCTGACCTTCAGATGTGAATAAGTAATGATCCGTGGATCAGTCTGGACTGTGCCCAAGTGGGCACGACAACAGGTGGATCATCTGCCCCCCCGTAAGCTAGTTTTTGTACAAAGACGGATCATACCAGCCTTTATTACATATTACACAACCTCTTTAATCTTCTTTCCCATATAACATGTTTGAAGCAATTTGAACTTGAGGATCCCAAAATAACCAATTTTTTTTTCCATTCATTCCTTTTGCCTTTGTGGACAGAGGTATTGGGACATCAAGCCATGATACTTGCAGGAAAAAAGAAAATGTAGAGTTGCTCCGGCCCACGACTGAACTACACAATTTTACACTTTTCTGGGAAGGCTTTGGACAAAATATTGAAGTATGACTCTCATCCAGACTGCGATTGGCTGGCAACCAGTTCAGGGTGTACCCCGCCTACTGCCCAAAGCCTGCTGGGATAGGCTCCGTCGCCCCCCGCGACCCTTGTGAGGACAAGCGGTTAAGAAAATGGATGGATGGATTGATCTCATCCAGAACAATGCACAATAGACAACAGTTCTTCAGCCTTAGACATTTCTGTGGTTGTCTGAGCTGATATTAAAAGCCACCACAAACTCACAAATGGAATTAGTCAGCGTGAAATTTGGGCCCGTCTAGTTGAACACAGAGCCAGTATTTAAGGATGTTTGATACCACTTTTTTTTTCAGACCGATACCAGTACACAAATCTTGATACACTTTTGATGCAAAAATTTCCTCATAAAATAATCACAGATCATTTTAAAGAAAGACCTTTATATCCTAATATAGCAGTTTCCCTTAATTTCATGAAATTAGTGGCAACTTTCTTTTCTTCTCATTTCTATTTCCTGGTCTTAAAAAGGCCACAGGAGGGCAGCCAATACGGGTATTGGCCACTGTTGGGAGTACCGAAAACTTAAAATAAGGCCGGGTATTGGGCCTGATACCTGGTATCGGTCCTCGCCTATCCCTACTATTTTTCTGTTGTATGAATGATTAACTGTACTTTCTGCCATCTTGTGGAGGAACATTTAATGAATTGTTCTGCCTGTCATTAAATTGTATCCTTGATCATCATGTATCACTGACATACTTGATGATCAAGGATAAATTATTTGTAGTAAATACTAATTTTTGTGAAAATTTTATGCAGAAAAAAAGTGAAATTGGATCATTTCCCACGGGACGATAGTAATCTGTGTACTGTGGAACAGTGGTTGGGAATTACTGATTTAGGCAACTCATAATGACCATCATATCAACAAAAGGATTCGGATAACTGGTCATTGCACCAACAAAAAGTGAAAGTACTGTTGAAGAACTGTAAAAGGTTTATGCCATGTTTGTAGCTTCAACAGCTCATATACAGTACATGAGCCACATCGTGGCTTGGCAGCACAGTGGACATTTGGTTCGTGTCTTAGTTCAGTGGTTCTGGGTTTGAATCTTGGCTCGGGCCTTCCAGTGTGGAGTAAGATTATTGGAGGTTAATTGAACACTTTAAATTGATCTATGGTGTGAATGATTTTTTGTTTGTCTTTATCTGTCCTATGATGATTGAGTGTTAATCAATTCAGGCTAACTTGCGACCCTCATGATATAAAATGGACAGATAGACGTTATGGGTTGTCTTGAAGAAATCTGAGGAAGGTGGATCAGCCTGATTTTTCAACTTTAATTTTGAGTATGACCCTGAGGAGGTTGATTATTGGAAAATAAAGAAGCGTTTATTAATACAAGTGATTTAAATGGTCTCTTTATTTTTCAGTAGTATACATTACTATGGCTGTTATCATTACAGTGGAACCTCTGGGTTTGAATGTCTCGGAACTCGTACAAATCGGACTTTAACACAAAAATCTGAGTAAAAAATGCCTCGGAGTTAGAATTTATTTTCGGAGGTCAAAGGCCCAAGCACATTAGGCTAAACCGAACGTACCTTGAAAACGGGTAGTCGAGTGAAGCTGAGCAATGCCGAATGCTCACGTTGCGGTAGTTGAGACGATGCATTGCTCATTTCCAGTCAGAGCGTGAATACTCCAGGAGGTGCCCCATACTCGTGAGTGCAATAAGTGCCAGTGGCAGCAAAGAAAAACATACAGTGCTACAAACCACAGTGGAATTAGGAAGGAGATTATCGCGCAGTTGTAACTACCGTGACTACTTCTGTAAATACTGGCACGAGGAACCCCCTTAGCTGTTCAACAACGTGCCTGACGTTAAACAACGCACACAAGGACCGCTTAGTAGTATAACAATATGCCCAATGGAATATTGAACAAACTCATTAGCGCATTTATCATCCACTGATGCCATCACACCACAACAAAAAAGGTAAGGTATTTTTATTGTTTAAAGTACATGTTTTTTACATAAATATAAATTAAAATGGGAATTTTCTGTTTTGGGAGCTTGGGAACGGATTAATTGCATTATTTCCTATGGGAATTTTTTTTTCGGAGGTTGAGCAATTCAGACTTTGATCACTTCGCAGGAACAAATTATGTTCAAACTCCGAGGTACCACTGTATTATTTTCTTAAATGATCGTTTCATACCACATCAGTCTCTACTTTGCACGAGGCATCTCATCCACTGTGTCTTGTCCCCCACCCTCTACCTCCGCTTCAGGGAAGCAGCCTGTGATGACCTCTGATGGCACACTCCCAGAAAGCGCAGGTGTGTGTGTGGGGGATTACCCAGATGGCCACGCTGCTGATGCTGAGGGGAAGCAGCCAACAAGCTCATAGCACACACAGGTCATCCACCAGACATGTGAGACCCTTTTCTCACTCTTAAAGTACAACACAAACTTTAATCACTTGCATTTCAAAGAATATGTGGGCGAGGGAACATTTCTGTGCTAGCAGCCAACACTTTTCCAATACAAGATTCATCTGAGGATAATAATGTCAGCAAGAAAGTGCATTTTAATATAATTGCTCAGTTAAATATTGGTCAAATCGCATTGCATTATATTGACAGTATCTAAAATATTATCATCAGTCAAAACAGATCACGATAATGTTTTAAGTGCCAGGTTTAAAAGGAACCCCAACTGTAATGACAAGTTTTCAAGTACTCACCTCAGTCGACATGACAAACACAACAAACAAAAATGGTGTACACTAAACTGGACCCATGCACTAACTCGCATGCAAAGGTGCAGGAGGGACCTCCCCCAGTGCTTAGCCCAAACACCAGAAGGTGCAAATTTATTTTTTATTTATTTCAATTTTATTTATTTATTAATGTAAATGTTATTTGCCATTAAAGCGGAAGTGGACAACTATTTGGTGACTCCTACTATTGACAAAGAAGAAGATCCACTGGCCTGGTGGAGAATGCAAAGTGTCAACTTCCCGTGGCTGAGCAAAGTGGCTCATAAATTCTTGTGCATACCAGCCACCAGTTCGCCATCAGAGAGATTGTTTAGTGCTATAGTGGCAATGTTGTCACATGTCAGCGCTCATGTCTAAAACCATCAAAGGTGAACAATTTTTATTTTATTTTATTTTATTTTTATTTTTATTTTTAACAAAAAATCTGTATAGAGTGAAAGAGAGGTCAGGGAAGCAAGTGGTTTTGATATTTAATTGTTCTGCACTTCACCCTGACTTGAGTTGTGGGGGAGGTTGCAAAAAAATACAACAAAATTGCAATATCTGTCCGAAAAATCACAATTAAATGTTTTTCTTCATAATGTTCAGCCCTACTTGACAACAAGCAAACCTCTTTTGACACATCTCAACATCCAACTCAAAGTAGACTATATATGGAATAGCCAAGTCATTTGCTGCACTTAAACTCAACCAATTGCAGGCGTTTAACTTTTCCTGTTCCCAAGGCTCAACATTTTTGACAAAAAAACTCTCCGTTATAACCATGGAACCCGTGTCTATAAGACAAGGAATCTCAACTCCGCCCATCAAAACGGAAATATGTGGACAGGGGGAAACTAGATTTTCTGGAACTGCTGCAATTGTTTGTGAGCCAATAGTGCCCCCACATGAACTTTGTCTCAGTGGTTCAGGGGGTGCCAGTTTCCCAGTGGCAAATGACCAGACCTATTAGAACTATTTGAAGGAATGTTACCAGGTGACTGAGTCTGAAGCAGTTCATGTGGAGCCATTTTGCTCGTCACTGACAGTGACGAGCAAAATGGCTCCTGGCTGTTGGCAACGTCTGCAAATAACAGGTAGAGAAAAATTCAACTGCTGCCTAGACCCCGCCCTTACTAAGCTCTGTCAAGCTTTTGGTGAGCGGTTTTAACTGCTTTTGCTGCTTTTTAAGAATTTCCTTGAGCTCTAACAGCTCTGAATTCTGAGAGGTATGGCTAGATTGAGTTGATTAAAGGGGGCCTTTCTCGTATCACATTCTGAAAACAGAGGGGACAGAGTAACTCCAATTTCCCCCCCACTAGCATCCCTTCTTGTTCCCACATAATGGCCTCAGTGCAAACTTCAATTAGGTTGGCCATAGGTTTACTCCGGACATATTGTTTCAAGGCTCGCCGAAGCGCACAATCAGCGACATGTTCGACAAAACATCTTTATTCATAACAGGGTTAGGAGCCTCACTTTATACATTAGACACAATAGAGCATGGGAGAACTCTTGGAGCGTCTCACCTTCCAATTGTTTTTGTGAAAAAAATTCTCCTTGCAAACACACATATGAATTTGAACAATCATAAAGTTCCTGTAATATGGCCAAGGCCGCTTTAATGCACGGGCTTACTTGAAATTTTAGTGACTTTTATTTTGGAAGTGCCGCGGAAAGCGTGTCACGACGTGTCTTCCTTCTGGACCTTTAGCATTTTAGCAAGCGTCCACGTCCCTCGCCTGGAACTCATTCGGGTCTGACAACTTTGACAAGAGTGACATTAATCAAAATAACAGTAGAGATTTGTCGAAAAACGGCCGCCATGAGAAGCAATTTGTTGACAATTCCACCAAGAACCATTAACATTGCGACTCCACAAGCATCATATGACAGCGATAAAGAAAAGATACCGACTGGCAAGTCTTAGCGACACACTCGCCTAGTGTAGTTAATAGCACCAACAATTGTATTTCTCTTATATACGAGTACTAAACACGTGAAAAGTGTTGAAAGAAATATTCAGTCTCTACAAATCAAGTTTAGGTCTGTCGGGAGCACCAATCGAATTAAGGTGAGAAATGGTGCACAGTTATATAACATTTGTATGTGAACGATGCAAGCCTAGAGATGGGCAATTTTCTGATGTAAATCAATCATTAAACATGTCTTTAAATGTGTAGAATTATAAACTGAAGATATATCATCATACTCTCTTAATTAAAAGTATAGAAAAGTATGTTAAAGAAGATGTTTTGAAATACTCACGGCATCGGGGAAAAAAGAGCAGGCCTTTCACAGACCGTATGGATGTGGGAGCAAATAAATTAACTTTACTAAACGTTTCAGAATCTGTGTAGTTAATACGACATAACATGCTGCCAAAGACATACTTTATGTTTAAGGGCTTCAAAAAAAAAAAAATCTGGGAAAATTTTCACTGGGGAAAAAAATTGGCTGGTAAAAATTGTGTTTGGCTAGTAACTTTAGAGAGCCATCAGCCACGTTGGCTGGTCATCAAAAACGTTAATTTAGAGCCATGGTGTCAGGTACCTGGGATTAACCTGCAAAAAAAACACTCCTTAAAATTAATAAATTGCTTATCAAATGAAGTCATTGATTAGCAATATGTCACCTCGGCATGGATTTTCCCCACAGATTCCTTTCAACTAGATCCTCAGTGCCTTGCCATGCCGCTACACAGTCACTTAATTAAATAAATAAAATTTGATTTGAAAGAAAAGTTATTGCGAGCCTTTGACACTGTATAATGAAAGTGGTAATGCATTTTTAACAGAGTTGTGTCTACAAAACATGCTCATTTAGCCTCTCTCCTCAATCACCGGTTAAACAAAGGAAGTGTTCATTTATCGTATGCATTTGGTAAAAATGAACATGTCTGAAGTGCAATTTTATTTTTTTTATTTTTTTACTTTGAAGTACAAGACTAAAAAGAAAGCAGATGACAACACCACACATGACAGATAATCCATCTGGTGTGTCTGCAGACTTGCATTGGGGCAACATTTGCAAGTTAAATCAAATTTTACAGCACTGTCGCTGTAAATGATGGTCATATTATGCATGAATTTATGACTGATTCACCAAAATACGGTTTGTGAATTGCCCATTTAAAGTTTTTGAGAGTGAAGATCATTTAGATAGTGTTAGGCTGTGGTGCTGGATTTGTGGACTTGGAAAAAAAAACAATTGTGGTAATTGAGTTAGAAAAGCTAAGTCTTGAATGAGGTGAAAGATTATATTTAAGATTGCAAGGAGAAAAGTGTCAATAAAGAGATAAATTATGAATCCAGGAGGAATAAATGGACTCTCTATATAATTAATAAAATTACTATATTTCCTTTTATAGTTTGGTGTATTTATTTACTGTTTTAGTCATGTCATTGTTTTATTACTATTATATACTAATTTTTATATATTTAAGATATATTTAAAATGTAATGACAAATGTATACATGTATTACTATTTTTACCAACAAAAAATATTAAAATAATATACAATATAATATATGTCAAGTCAAACTGGAGTAGAAAAGAAAATCCAATAAAATACAGTATACAATATACCTTGAGATATGAGTTTATTTCATTCTGTGACTATGGTCATAACTCAAAACGATTTATTGTACTTAAAAACATACAACAATGGTAAATTGGCTGCTTTTTATAAAGTGCCAAAAGCACTTTACAATTTAAGCCTCACATGACCCATTCATACACACACTCATACCAGTGGTTGGCTGCTGGCATGCAAGGCACTGTCAGGTCCACTGGAAGCAAATCAAAACAACAAAACAATGACATAATTATTCTTTGAAATAAAGAAAGAAAATGAACAGTTTTTGTCAGCCTGCATCAATTGAAGCGCCTCCGTGGCAAGGCCCCGGGTGTGGATGAGATATACATTTAAAAATCGATAGCCTTATTAAAGTTAATATGCTTAAAAAGTTAAAGTTAAAGGAATTGTGTATATAAATAATGTTTTATCATCCATTTTGAACTTATTTTGTGTGAATTTGTTTGATTGTCTGTTCTGCAGTCAGGAGATCTGTTATTCAGCCTGTCCTAAACTGTAAGGGGTCACAACATTCAAACACCCTAAATACAAGATTGATGTTATATATTTGAAATAAAAAGAATGGTTCATAATTTATAAAACAATGCAAAAAGGGAACTTCAAACAATATTTTCCATAAAAATCTAAGTTCTGTCCTCAGTTTGTGTGTAGATCACAGACAGTCAAAAGGTTTACAAAAATGTATTAACAAAAATCAGAAACTGCACACAATGGAAAATTTTAAACAGAAAACACTTACCAAAGGGCAAGGGGCACAAATGAAAACAGATAGGACACGCAAGGCTGATAGCAGGGACATGACAGTGTCAACTTCGTCAGATTTATTCACAATTCCCACTAAATGGGACAGAAAACCCCTCTCCCACTGAGCCACGCCGCCCCGACAACAACAACTTGATGTATCGCTATCGAAATGTCGACAGCGCACTGGAATTTTGTAACATTTCTTCTTCATCGGAATTGGGGGTGTGGTCAATTTCACACTCAAGATAGTATTCAGGTTACACCCAACATCCACCCCAACACTCAATGAAATTTACTCCAGTGTAACTTTTTATTCTAACACTGTTAAAATAACACTGCTTACTGCATATTTGACTGAACACTGGAAATTTAACACTGACTATGATGAAGAAAATGGGACTCTTAGACTCCAACATTTGTCTCCAGTGTTACAAAACACTGCCGACACTTATTTTCATGCTCTATGGTTATGCACTTCGGTTATGTATTTCTGGACTAAATTTAGTCTTGGAAAAACTTTCCGCTATCTTGGACTGTAGGATACCTTTATCTCCAAACTTGTGTTTGCTAGGTGACCTAACAACAACTGACTTACCACGTAAACAATTTCAATCTACACTTGTAGCCCTTACTATCGCTAAAAAAACAATTCTTGTTAACTGGAAAAACAAACAAACTCTGGAAATCGACCAATGGTCTAACCTCCTCATAAATCACATTTTAATTGAAAAAATATCTGCCTCGAATAAGAACTGAGTGGGGGGGGGGGGGATCTGGGGGCCCTGGGGGCGGCGGGGGCTGGGTTGTGGTGGATGGCGGGTGGGGGGTTCATGGGGGGAGCGGGGGCTTTGGGACGGTGGGGTGCCTGGTGGGCCTGCCGTGCCCCGTTCTGCTGTGTTGGGCATAGGACACGGGCCGTGTTGGGGTGGGGGGCGCCCGGGGGTTGTGCTTGCTCTGTCCTGGTGCAGGTTTTCATGCATGCCAGATCCACCACACCAGCATTATATAACATATATATAAATATACGTATGAATATATGTATAAAATATACTTCTACACTATATATATATTTATGATCAATTTATGGTAGTCAAGCAACCATAACATGAAATTATCTCTTGCTGTTGAGGTAAATGTTGCAAACTACTATTCAGTCCAATCAGATATACTGCTTCCATCCATTTCACACAACTTACAAGTTCACTAAACTGCTAAGCAGATTGAAAACTGTAACATTGTTTTGATTGATGTGACTCTTTTAATTTCTGCAGATTGGATGCACATACTGGGTTTGTCTGTAAAAATGAGAACCAGAGTAGCGGACTTTGCTCTGATTATCAAGTTCGCTTCACATGTCCTAACGAGTTCTGCAAAGAACACGGTAATCATGTGTAATTATTGTTGTAAGTAATCAGAAGTTGTGATAATATAATGACAAAACAAGCCAAGTAATCCATGTAAAAATAATCTTCGAATGCTCATGTTAAGCTTTGATCAATTCTTTCACTATTTTATTGATGTTGAAAGCTTGATATCAGCTTTACAGTTCTCCAAAGTCAATTTCCAATCAATCTTTTATTCACAAACTTTTGCAATGTACCTGTTCTTGTGATTGCTCCAGAATGCTAGACTCCATGGTTTGATCAAGACGACCCGTTTGGTGCTGGAGACTATGAAACTCTTGAAAAGGTACGCCACAAGTATCCATATAAAATCTGCCCGACACCATTTCAAATTGAAGTGGAAACTATACATGGGTTCAGTGTGGCTGTAACAGGGGACATAATCCACAAGTAAGTATACTCGATCCACCACTGATGAAGACTTTCTTTTTTTTCTGCTTATCTAGTACATCTAATCTAATGTGCATTCAATTTTTGTCAGAGCAGCATTGACCAAAAACCTACACGTCGAGTTAATGGTTGAAGGAAAATGTACTAAAGCAATTTGCAGTAGTCATATTTGAAGCAACTGTAAAGTATACAGGATTGACAAACGTCTGTTACCCAACAGAGCCGACGTCAAGACAGGATTCATATGTGAAAATTAGGATCAAAAGCATGGCATCTGCTCGGATTATTGTGTTCGTTTCAGGTGTCCCCTCGATTTCTGCAAACCACCAGATAACCATGGTTAAATTGTTCCTTAAATGGTTCCTTAGTCAAATGCAAGTCACAGTTAAGTGAGAAACACTCATTGTAATTGCTTCAAGGTATTCTAAAGATCAGGTTCTACTTCTTCAGAACACCCAGAAAGTGTCTTTAGAAGTTTAGAAGTCAGAAGTTCATGCGAGACACACATCTGTATCGTCTCAGTCTTATTGACCAGTAATAACTGTACACCATTTCTTCATCCCACATTTATGAACAACTTATATTGAGCAGAACCGTAACAAGATTTATTGCTTAGTCTGTATTTGTGTCAAAATGGTAAGGGAAAGTCAAGTCATTCTTTTTTTTTAAAGTAGCATAAATGATTTTAAAGAGTTGCGTATCCTACGCCATATATTATGAATTAGTTTCAATTTACAGAATTATCACCTTTCTAACCGGCTTGGACACACTTTTGCATGTTATTTAATGAGAAAATATGTCAATGGGCAATTGTTTATTTTTAACAACTTACTGTAGGTTCATAATTCCTACAACACTGTCTTCCCCTTTTTGGACAATGCCTTCAGAATGTTGGACTAGGTGGTTTGATATCAACAACCCCGGCAAAGGGGGTGACTTTGAAAGGATTTATAGGATTCGGCAGAAATTCCCATCAAGAATATGTGACATGCCGTCTGCTATCGAGGCTCTGACAAAATCCGGAGCCACTGTGGATTCAAGAGGGGATGTCATTTATGTGTAAGTCCCATGTACACCACAAACACCTCCTGTACATTGTCTTAAAAAATCTCTAACTCACAACCATTTAGTGAACTATTAAGATGTCCTCAAATAGATTAATTCTTGGCTCAAACAAAGCTGAGAATAAAGCTGTAAGTAAGCACATTGCACTAATTGACCTCTTTTTTTTCTTTTCTTTTTTTTTTAAAGAGCTCAGTATTGTTCATTCGGTAATTTTACCGATTTGACATGTCATCATCATTGCTCTCTTTTTATTTTATTTTTAGTTTTATTTTGTATGTGGGGGAGCATGTGCAATGTGCATGTGCATGTGTGCGTGCATACAAGCTCTATCAAAACTAGACTCGGGTCACTTTGTTTGAAAACACAAAAATAATGTTAACATTTTACTTCCCTGTTTACCAGTGGTGAATGAAAAGGTATTTTTCAACTTGAAATTAAAGTGCCGTAATTAATATACAATCAAAGAAATGAGGTTTGATTTCTTACCAAATGTAAACTTAACTTAAAGTGTCATTGTGCTATGGGAAACAAAATAAATAAACCAAATGATCAGGTCATCGATATAAAACGTAGCTTAAACAAATTTTGCACCGCTTCCAAACAACACAGCTCTGCTCACTCTATTATCATGTTCTTCTGTAAGAAGATCAGTTTGTCTACATTCTCCGTCGAAAGACAAGATCGACTTGCAGTTACAATGTCCCCCGCTGTAGAGAAAACTCTCACTTGGTACAGATGTACTCGGGACCGCAAGGTCACGTCGAGCCAGCTTAGCAAAATGAGGAAACTTACCCTTGTTGCTTTTCCACCACGCAAGTGGATTTTCATCCACAGAAATGCAGCCTGTAAACCTGGATGATGCTACCTCCTCCAAAGACTTGATGGTTGCCTTCTTGGTTGTAAATAGCTCTCAAAAAATTTGGCAGAAAATTGTACTGATGCTTCTGGCTCTCCAGCCGAGGATGAGCTGGCCACCTAGGCTTCTCTTGGTTGATCCTGCATGATAAACATGACATAGGATTAAAAATATATTTAGTTGAATACTTTCATAGTATAGTACTTATTACATACAAAAAACAGTACCTGCTCTTCAATTTCCATGATTTCTCTGGTGACAGATTCTGAACAGATTCTTCATCATGGGGCAGGGATGTAAATCGTGGATCCAAGACAGTGGTTCTGTGTAGATAGTCCTGAAGAGTCAGGTCGCTGTATCTGTCTTCCAGGTTCTTAATGATGGCTGCCTTTACATCTTTGATGGTGGAGCTATTCCAGGTTCTTAATGATGGCTGCCTTTACATCTTTGATGGTGGAGCTATTCCAGGTTCTTAATGATGGCTGCCTTTACATCTTTGATGGTGGAGCTATCCTCTTCAATGTGTGCCATGAAATTTAGTATCATCTTTTGCAGAGGGATGATCATTGACACTGAAGGGGAGGTCATAGTTGACATGAGTGTTGTAATATTCTTTAGAGGTTTGATAGTCTTAGTTAGGCCCTCTGCCAGTTGTAATTCACCGTCAACCGCAACCAACCACTTCCCAAACTTTCCCCCCCGCCTCCTCGAGTTGTTTTGCAGCGCCTCCTTCTTCTTCTTCTTCTTCTTCTTCTTCTTCTGGGTTTGACAGTGGGAATCTAAACTTTGGATGCAGTAGTGCCACTGCCTGGCGCAGCGCGGTTGTACACCACTTCGCCTCGTCAATAATGATATAAAAGAGGGACGCACATATGACCCCACATGGTCCCAATGCGAACCGAACCGAAACAGACGACCCGAACGGTTTTCAAAAAATGTTCCAGCCCTAATATATATATATATATATATATATATATATATATATATATATATATATATATATATATATATATATATATATAGCGGGGGACATATATATATATATATATATATATATAGTGTTTTTAAAAGACCATTGAAAAAAAAAAACGTAATTAAAATAATCATAATAATGTCCAACAAATAGTGTGCTACACCCCATGGTTTAACCTCGACCAACCAAGTGGAACAGGTGACTAGCTCAGTAAGTTGGCTTGATGGTAAAAACAATATACTGTACTGTATATATTTTTTTCTGCACCAACTGAAGAGAGACCATCAACTGTCATCAAATGATCTCTTGGATATTTCAGTTGATTGTTGACATTGGCCACAATGAGGCTTCAAAAAAACTTTTATAACAGCACTGGTGCTCTCATTGGTTGGAACAACAATATGGACCTTTTGTTTTGAATCACCCAGATATGAAAATTCAACAACATTCTAATATATTGCATGGCGCGTACAGTATACTACTATCTGACTAACCCATTTTATAAATTTTTCAGATATAGTGCCTCTGAGGGATTTGCCTGTCGTAACGAAGACCAGAAAGACAAACAATGCTATGACTACAAAATTCGCTTTGGATGCCCGTGCAAATGAATAGTCCAAATCTGCATTCTGTACACAGCAAAAAGCCCAGTGATGAATAGACTCTCACAGAGTTGATTTCAACACTTTTAGTTTATTTAGCTCCACACTTTGCAGTGTAAAAAACACAAACATTTTGTTTGAAATGGATATGGATTAATCAAAAGTTTCTATATTTTTGGCTTATTTGAAAACTATTGTCAAAACAGCCCAATAAAGATTAAAATCAATGCTTTTGATTACAAAATAAGAACTATTTTTCAAATAAATGTTTATAAACTCAGAAAATGTATGTGTATGAATAAATATTTATACAGTAAGGGAACTATTTAGAACATGTTTTTTTTTTTTTTTTTTTTAACAACTCAGAACAGTGTATTTTAAGTGTATGAATAAATATTTACAGAACAGTCTGAAAATGAATATTCACTGTTTTTCATCACAATAGTAAAGAAACTATTTACAGAAAAATATTTTTATAAACTCGGGAAAATACTGCTGAATACAGCACATGCAGTAGGAAATAATGAACAATAATGTGAAGGAACAAGAGTTGTCAGCAACACAGATTTCTTTTCCTATAGTTTTTTATTATTTTGTTTTCAATATTTTATTTTATTTTTACTACCTAACATTATTAACGGATTTTAAACTGTATGTGTAAAGCTTAATTTGCAATATTTATATTTGTATGGACTGCAGTGTGTGTGTGTGTGTGTGTGTGTGGGTGGGGGGGGTGGGGGGTCTAATCAAAACAAGTTCACCACGTGACTTTGGCAAACATACAAGTGCGCTGTAGAAAATTAAGGACCAAGAGATAATTAACTCTCTGCGTGGACAGATCTCTCTCTCTCTCTCATTTTATTTAAAAAATAAAAGCGCAGCTGCACTTATTACACTATTATAGCATTAAACTGTTTTACACCATTTCTTGGGCTACCCAGTGCATAACGAGTCCAGCATGACTGATTCCCCCTCAACCACTGTCCTATATTGTCCTTCATACTTTGTATTTGAAAATTGTATGGGCCGACAGTAGTCCATGGAGATCCCAATGGTCTTTTCCCTCCAGGAAGTCTGCTGAAATAACGCATTGTAGTGCATAATTAATAAGCTCTTGTCGGTTATATGTATGAATAGCCTGACAAGTCTTACGCATACATGCCACAAAACACACAAAAAGATACTGCAGTATAAGCACCTTACTGGAGAGCCAAATGCGCTGCCATCTGGCATCGCCTCCTCTCTAAAGTAGATGTTTCCGCCTACCAACACACCTGATGCTAAAGATCAGGATCGTTATCAGGCATGCTGATGAGCTGATTATATGAATCAGGTGTGCTAGTGTGCGGAAACATTTAAAACCTGCAGGACTCTGGGACTCGAGGACCGGAATTGGTGTAATGTATTTTTGAGAATGTTTACTGTGAAGACCTCAAAAGTCAAAATCAAAATCCAGGGCTCTATTTTGAAAAGAAACAAACAACATTACTGCTATTATAAACTTGCACATTTCTTGAGCGATTTCAATGGTTGAAATTTTAAACTGTTCAGCTCATTGAAAAGAGTCAGCAGGCCCATTCAAAATTTCCGTGGAAATTTTTCTAGTTTTATACTATTATACTGTATGTAGCGAATTGGGTTGTGTATATTGTTGTTTGATACACATTTTGTTGCATTTTTTGAAGAATTAAACTTTCAGAGTGTCTTTAAATGCATCATGCAACTTACTGAGGGGAGGAAAACTGCAGACGTAACAGGAGAGTGAAGACATTTGGTGTGTACAGATTAAAAATTGTGATTCACTCAGGAAAGTTCTCCACGATAGCAATCTGGGACTGCTCCACTGATTTGCTCGGTAAAGGCGGGACATTCTGTACAATACTTCAAGCTGATTGGACGACGCAGCATTGTGCACTTTTGTTTTGATCAATCTCATGCAGCAACGGATCAAAATGTCGTCTTTGGTCTCGTTTTAGGAAAAAAAAAAGCACGAACATCTTTACCAGATGAAAATGCACAAAGCGCCTCTCGCTATTCAACATTCAACAAATAAACAGTGAGTAATTCTGCAAGAACAGAATTAATTGCTGCTCTCTAAAAGAAAAAAAAAAGAAAAAAAAGAATCAATTGCTACGTCTATTCGTCCATGTTAGGTTCGTTATTTTCCCCACCGTGTCAGCGCTTTCTGGTTTCGTCAAAGCTGCATATCCTATCCCGGTGAAAATGTATTCTCGGGAGTTTGTGAACTCACAATTACAGCAAGAATTGATCTTGCAGAGCAATGTTACTCTTTAGCGCCAGTCTGACAGAACACCGGCCACTGTGTTTGTGATTCATAATGAAAGGTAAGATAAACTAACGTCTGGTGTCATATCTGGCTGACAAAGGGCATAGTGTACAATAATTTGTTTCTGATTCAGTTTAACGAGTAGTTTTTCTCCCCAAAGTCCAGACATTTATTAAACAGCCATAAGAAGCATTTTAACTAATGGGTGCCTTTATTCCTTAATTTTGTGTTTGGTTGTAATCTGTGGGAAGAATGTTTTAAGGTTTTTAATGTTGGTTTTTAGGGATAAGATGAAGCACATTACTGGAGTGGCGCTCTAATTTCGTATTTATTTACAATGACAATACAGGCACTTTGATTCTGATTCTAAAACCTGCAGGACTTCGGACCTTGAGGACCGTAATTGGTGAACCTTGCTTCAGTAGATCTTTTTTTTTTAAGCCCAACTACACAAGAAAATAGTTTGCTGCTTTACACGATGTGAATTTAGGAAATAAAAACTGTTGATTATATAGAAAAGAAAAACAGCTGTTCATTCGCTATATTTTCATTTCGTAATTGTGTAACAAAACCTTTGCTTTATGCCCCTAGAATTAACCTGGAAAAAAATGCTCCACAAAATCAGAAATTTGCTCCTCAAATAAAGTCATTGAGTTGAAAAATTGTACTGCAAAGAAAAAAAAAAAAATGTGAGCGTTAATTTGAGCGTTAATTTGAGCGTTAATTTGAGCGACTATTCCCGTCAAAGAACGACAAGCAGTTATCACACATTTTGGAACCTCAAAAGCCTCATTGATAATTGTAATTTACTCAAGGGAGTTCTTCACATTATCAATCTTGAAATTCGGCAAATCCGTTTAGGAAAAAGAGGGACTTGATGTACAACACTTTGAGCTAATTTGGACGGTGCTGCATCCTGTGCATGTTTGTTTTGACCAATAAAGGCAAAGTATGTCGTCTTCGGTCTTGTCTTAAGGAGAAAAAAAGAACAAACATCTTTACTAAATAAAAATGCACCAAGCGCCCCTCGCTGTTAATCATTCAACAAGGAAACAGTGATTAATTATGCGAGAACGAAATTAATTAGTGTCAATTCGTCTGTTAGATTTGTTTGTCCCCCCCCCCCCCCCACCCCAAACAAAAGTTCAAAGACCCACACAAACTCACTTTAAAACACGCACACATCAGGAACTAACCACTCAGAGGAAAGTATTTTTCTTTATCAAATTCATTATAAAAATCAAAGAAATTAGATTATAATTTTTTTTTAACTCCATACCATGGCACTTTTAAAGCATTTTCACAGAGCCCTTTTGATACTTGCTTTGTTTGTTTTCAGATATTGACTATCTAGATGGATAATGGTTTTATATCCGGTGTAATCCATCACACCGACTTGTATAAATAAAGGATTATCCAATTCAAATAGATACACTCCAAACCATATGTTGCTATGTTTGGTCTCATGATACATAAATTCCACTGCAATGAAACAGGACACCATATGGCCAAAAGAAACCAATCACTGGTAATCTGTGGAGAAAGTAGTACATCACATTTTAAACCATGGGTTAGAGTTGAGTTTCTGTCAATTTGGTTATGGGTCCCATAATCCTAACTGTAATCTAGATTACGCCCGCATCTGGCGTGCCCTTGTGTGTTTCCCTTTACTACTTTTCTTAAAATGGGATTCACACTATGTTATCATGTTCTGCAGCCAAGAGATTCACAAAGACATGGCACTCATCCATCCATCTTTGGTATAATTGTGCAAGCATGTGACGACAAACAGATGACGACTGTTGTTTAAGGAATACTTATCTGCGAGGCTGTCCGGAGAAGCTGTCGCTCCCTTCTTCTCAGAAATGTTTCACAGTGACTCTGCAAATCACTGATGCTTACACTCGAGATATCAACAAACACAGAACTTGGATTTGCTTCTGATTATAGCAGGATATTTTATTTGGAGCGACGCAAAGTACATTTCATGGTTGTTAGTGCTCATTCTTTACTCGTCACCCACAAAAACATGCCTTCATTTGTTCTTCATTTAAAACAAAAAAAGTATCTCGTTTGATTTACTTTTAATCTATGCCTCATCACTTGTGCTGTTCTCATTGTTATGCTCATAATCAAAAAAGTCCCCAAAATATTTTTTTAAACATACAATAAATGGTTAGACATGCATGCAGTGACAAAATCAAATTACATAGCAACAGACATCTCAGAAATGAACCAAAAGGAGCAGACTGTATTCAGTTATTTAAAATAATAATGCATCAGATTTATGTAGCGCTTTTCTAGACACTCAAAGACGCTTTACAATGGAATGGATACATTATTCATGCACTCACATGTTCACACAGTGGTGGCGGTAAGCTACTTAAGTAGCCACAGCTGCCCTGGGGCAGCCTGATGGAAACATGGGTGCCAGTGTGCGCCTACGCCCCCTCCGACCACCACCAAACAATCGCACCTTCCATACACCAGTGTGAATAGCGCTGGAGGTAACGTATGTGAAGTGCCTTGCCCAAGGACACAACGACACATGACTTGGGGAGAGCGGGGATCGAGCAGCCGACCTTCTGGTTACTGAACGACCGTCTCTACACCCTGAGCCACGGCCACCACTTCTCACATCTCGGACAACACAACACATATTGTTTTTTTTGGTAGTTTTGCTTGATTATAAAGCATATTTTTTTCAATTATGTTTCCAAAATGTACCACTTTAGGAGTGTTTGAGTTTGGGTGTTCTTTCGCATGCCAAAAATGGTGCACTCAACGAAAATATAAACGCAACACTTTTGTTTTTGCTCCCATTTTTATGAGATGAACTGAAAGATCTAAAACTTCTTCCACATAAGCAATAATCACCATTTCTCTCAAATATTGCTCACAAAACAGACTAAATTTGTTTCAGTGAGTACTTCTCTTTTGCTGAGATAATCCGTCCCACCTCACAGGTGTGCCATATCAAGATGCTGATTAGACAACATGATTAGTGCACAGGCGTGCCTTAGACTAACCGCAATAAAGGGCCACTCTGAAAGGTGCAGTTTTTTTTATTGTGTGGGGGGTGGGGCGGTCTGAGGAAATGGTGAGAAAACAATAGTTTTCTGAGTCCCCAGACCACCCCAATAAAACAAAAATGCACCTTTCAGAGTGGCCTTTTATTGTGGGCAGTCTAAGGCACACCTGTGTACTAATCATGGTTTCCATCTTGATATGGCACTCTGGTGAGCTGGGATGGATTATCTCGGCAAAGTAGAAGTGCTCACTATCACAGATTTAGACTCGTTTGTGAATAATATTTGAGAAAAATTGTGATATTGTGTATGTGGAAGAAGAAAGGCATTCATTGAATAATGTTTATTTTTGTTTGCAGCAAAGTAAAATTACTTTTTGGCGGATTAGATGTGAATGTATGTCTGTATGAGTCACTTGATACATTGACACTAGGCTAGTAAGTATTACATTTAAAGGTATTTTCACAGTAGAAGAAACAAATACAACTTTGGGTTGATATTGCATGTTTATGAACGCAAAGAGTCACAAATATTGCAGCAAAGGCTTTCAATAAGACAACCTATACCTTTAAGTTTAAAGGGTTTTCAAGGGTCTTTCAGTCCGTTCAAGGTGCACGCACGTAACAACCAGATGTGCTGTCGGGTCTCACATCAGTAACCTGAAGGGTGGAATAAATGCAGCAGATGTGAGCGCTAAGATACACATGGAAACTTTGGGAGGATACGAGGGTCTTGTAACGTGGAGATTGGTAAGTTTGGATCGATAGCAAGCAATGTTCATTCAGAAAGCTGCTGCTGGGAGGCTGTAATTATTTGCTGCATTATCATCTCTTTTCCCCAACAGAGCCAGAGACTCTAGCGAGTGCATGCAATCCTTTTCCAAATGGAACGCTATTCCAATAGCAGCTGAGTCCTCTCGTTTCACATCACGCCTTTCTCCTCCGTCCATTCCTGCCTCCTCAGTGGCGTTGCTGGAGGCGGCGGCGGCGGCGGCTGCAGCGGCGGCGCACTCCTCTTTGAACAAACGGTCGTGCTCCATCTTGAGTTCTTGGTAGGAGCGGGAGAACATGTGAAAGATGGAGGTCGCAGGGAAGGCCATGATTAGGATCCCACTCAGGATGCTGCTCAGCGCTACCACCTGCCCGGGGATGGACCGAGGCACCATGTCGCCATAGCCCACTGTTGTCATAGAGATTATAGCCCACCAGTAGGAGGCGGGGATGCTGCTAAAGTCGTGAGGGCCCGTGAGCTCACTCTCTGCTAAGTGGACCAGCGGCGAGAACAGGGTGACCGCCACGCAAAGGAAGAGCAAGAGCAGGCCAAACTCACGAGTGCTGCGCCTCACCGTCAGTCCCAGCGTCTGCAGGCCGAGAGAGTGGCGAGCCAGTCGCATCACATAAAGAATCCTCAACGCTCGCAAGATCCTCAGCACCAGACCCAGCTTGTCCAAGTAGCCTTTCCCTCCCCCTGGTCGATCGCTGTCCAGGTTGGGGTCGTCCTCTTTTACCACCAAGGACACGTAGTAAGGCAAGATGGCCATGGCGTCGATGATGTTGAGCGGCCCACGGAGGAAGTCTAACTTGCTGCGAGCCTGAATGAAGCGCAGGATGAACTCCAGCGAGAACCAGGCCACACACACCGTCTCGATGATGAACATGTTGTAGCACTTGGAGGAGCACTCGCCCTGAAGTGGTTGGACAGCCAGAAAGAAACATGAAGACAAAAGAGTGAGATTAAAAAAAACGGGAGAATGAACATCAACGCTCATCTATCAGTCGTTGTTACCTTTAATAAATCATAAACAAAAACTACTACAGGTGCAATGGATCAATAGAAATGTGATACAATAAATCCCTTATTTTACGAGTAGCTTTCGAGAAATTGGGCAGGAACAGACTTGCACAACTGACTTTTGCAATAACACTGTGTGACAATACTAAGAAGTGATGCTTCAGAGGGTTTGTCTCTCAATGACCATAATATATTACGCCACCCAATTCAGCGACAAAAATTATATACATAATACTTATTTATTTTACATTTTCATTATTAAAATGTGTTTCAGACAAGCTCTCATGCTCATCTACATTAAGAAATAAGAAGATGGAAAACATTTAGTTGTCAGTGACTGCACTTAATGTAAATTGCAGTGGAAATGATTAATTGAAGTTCAAATTTCATCCACAGACTAAAATGTCTTCAGTTTTGAGGAAGTACAGCTATAATGAATGCTTAAAGACAATCTTGGTGTACGCCAGGGTTATGTTAGTTTTAGATTTTTCATTCTAGTTATTTTTTAATAAGTTTCAACTTTATTTTTTAAGTTCAGTAAGTTCCAATTAGTTTTTAGAGCAGGTTTTTTTTGTGTGTGTGTGGAAATGCTTCATTTTCAGGTTTATTTATTTTAGAATTAGTTGTAGCTTCTTCTTCTTTTTTTTATATGTGGAGAACTTGTCAAGCGCACGATTAAAAAAAAAAGTCAGTATGTGTTGATTAATAATAAAAAAAAAAAATCTCAAACAAGCTTTTGACCTTCCTGGACATACATCAATACTAAAATAAGTATTTAAAATGAACCCCGAAGCTCTTGTATGATATTAACTGACAAAGAGCAAAACAAAGGACATTGTCACTATCATTTTGATTATTGTTTTATTAACGCAAGATGTAGTTCCAGTTAATTTTTGTTTTCTTAAGATCATTTTCAGTTCATTAATGAAAATGTTTTTTCCAATTTTAGTTGTAGTGATTTTGGAATTGCTAGTTTTCATTAACTATAACAACCTTGGTGTAGACCAATGATTCCCAACCAGAGTGCCATGACAGAAAATTAGATACATTTTGTCTAAAAATAGTTTAATATCTTCATTTACTGTATGTATAGCGTTAGCGTTAATGACCAATCTAATCAATCGTATTGAAAATGGTTTGCCCTTATTGATGATGCAATGGAATAAACATGCTGTTTTGGGGTTCTCTTGAAAATTGACAGCGATATGTCCGTGCCGAATAATGAAAAGCAGAGAAATTACAAGATGGCATGAAGTCCAATGATCCAACTGCTGCCATGCATACATCAAAATAAGTTGTGGCTTTCTGCAATTGTATAAGTGATGGATGTATGGATAGATTTCTACTATCATCTTGGAACGACAGGAGAAATTGCCTCACTCAATGAACCGCTGACTCACAATTCCGCAGTGCTTGATAAGTGTGAAGCACTATCTAGATTTTTTCACAGTGTGCATGTTTCCAATTTTCTAGCTTGTCACATTCAAATCGGAATTGCATGCTTGAAATGACAAAAGGAAAGACTTTTATTTGGCCTTCATCATATTCTCCGATTTGTGCTTTGGATGTCTGCTCAATGTGTGACTCGTGTATTTCCCATCTCTTCCATTAGTCTTCCCTCACCATGCAACCAACCGACTTCCTCCCATCTTCTCCTCCTCCTGCTCCTCCTCATTAATCATTCCGGTTCCTCCTTCATCACCCTCTGCGGACTCCCACCCTCTCATCCGTCATTTGCCGGTCGTCCTAGATGCGGCTCACCCTTTCTCCTTTGAAGTCTTTATTCGTTTCAGTTCCCCCAAGTGAAAGACAACTCTCTCCCTTGTTTCCCTATGCATGACACACACGTCCCATTCCTCAGACTCTCATTTATCACTTATTTTCCCACAGATTCCTTCATCCCAATGTGACTTTAAGCCTTTTAGGTCCACCGTGTGAGGCCTTTGTGTACACTGCTACAATTTAGCTGAGAAGTAGAGTTGCCAATTTTTGCAGCACAACAAATTATTCCTATTAGCTGCTCAGGAACTGTCATCCTTCCATTCGGGTCTTGGCTAAGTAGCATCAAGAGATTTTATGGAAGTGTTATGATCTAGCTGGAAAATGCACCATCAGCATTCTGCATGTTCCAACCTTCTTCCACTTTCTTGTTTCCATATGGGCTTAAATAAGGATGTTCTACGCTGATTTAGAAACACAAAAACAATACTATTGATTAGGGATGATTGGGATGTCCAAACCAAAACCAGTACGAGTAGTCACTGAATCCAAGTACCGATTCCACTAGTTCCTTTGATACATAAAAAAAAATCCCCATCCCCAATTTTCTATTCTCATTTGTAGTTTCTGATGACAAAATAAAGCTCAAGAAAGAATACGTTGATGCCATGCAATAACCTTAGCACGCTTTTATTTTGAAGTTGGCCTGCATGGTGGCGTGACCGGCTGACGGCAAGCTTGACTTGACTAAACATTTCGGCTTGCCTTATCGTAATTTTTAATTGCCGTTACATGTTAGCATCAACACGTCGCCATTCCGAAATCATATCAATTGCTAATTTAGCACGCTAAGAAAGATCTAGTTTATTATGTCGTCATTGTGTGATTGGTCTCCAGTGTTAGCGGCTAGTCGCTAGCTGCTATCAGTGAGTGCACAGCTGTCTGCTATTAAAGTACTGGTAGTCGACAACTGCGGCTTTGTTATCTTTCTTTGCCAATCTTTCAATGATGTGAACATAGGCTAGTTTGTCATTCACTCTCCATGCAGAAGGAGTATGTGCCTTAAATTGCAGTTTGAGTTTTTCTATTTTTTTTTTTAAAGAAGGAAAGAAAGAAAAAATAATTAGAATCATTTCATCCTCATTTTCTTTATAAAACATTGTACCTTTCAATACATATAAACATTCATCTTAAAATGTCAAATATGGCTTGTGTTCCTACATTCTAAATGGACATATTTGACAACTTGAGGTGAATCTTGTTATTTAATGGGAACGAGTGTATTATATATATATATATATATATATATATATATATATATATATATATATATATATATATATATATATATATATATATAGTAAACATCAATGTGCTCAAATGGTTGGCTGGGCTCTCTTGAACTGAACAAATGTGACTATTGCATTTTTTTTTTTAAATTCCTCCAACTTAGTGGAAACTGAGGAAGTGCCACGACCTTGCCCCAATGTCCAAAACCAGGTCTATAAGTCAGAAATAAGTAAGTTGGTTGAGTCTTGTGTGGATGGCCATGAGAAGCTCACCCCATCAATGACCTTTGGAATGTAATTGAACAGCTATGAGCTGATTTTCAATATGGAGCCAGTATTATGAAAAATTACTCACTCTGATACTGCAGAATCATGGGTAAATTACTGGTAATGGGCTACTGTCTTCAATCTCTTTAGCTTCCATTCAGTGACAAAATAAAGACAAATATGGATATAATTCATCTAGAATCAATCAAATACCACCACCACAGCCCAGAAAATGCAAATTGTATTCCTTATGTCATCACTGAAATATATCATGATTTTTCCAGAGGCTTGAAGCAGACATTTCTGGAAGGAAAGGACAAATATAATTATAAGAACTTTCCATCTGAGAATAGCATGTGGTAAATCTAACTAAATATCAGCTTCTACACCTGTCCTGCTCCTTAATACAAGAAAGCTTTCCTCACACTGCCACTGTGTGACATCCAGCCCTTAAAGCACTGAGGGAATTCAGGGCTGCCATTCCCGCATCAATCTTTCAGACACTTTGTGCCCTCGGCTCACATGTATTGTCTCTCATGCGCACTTTCCAACTCTCATTTATTTCCCTCCTCTTTGCTCTTTCCGTCTTGTGTGCTGACATTAGTCCTATTAGGGCTTTGCAACACTCTTCTCACGAAAGGCCATTTGTTACAGCGAGAGGATTTCTACTTCTGTCTCTTCAAACAGTCGCAACGCCTCGCTGACCTTATCTGCTCTGCGTGATTCGCTCTGGAACTTTGTGACAGATAATTTCTGCAAAAACAGCAGATGATCAAAATAAGGTCTTCAATGTTAATTTCATTCATATATATATTTTTTTGTCAATGTCAAAGTCCACAATGGTGATGACAGTGGAAGAGGCACAGGAAGTATGATCTATGGGAAACCACTGATTCTTTTTTTTTATTTACTTTTTTTTTTCTGTCATCACCATTCACAGTGTAGTGATTCACGCAATCCAACCATCCTTTTTTGTTTTTTTTGTTTTATATATATACATCTTATCCTTACCAGGATTGCATGTGCAGAGGAGTTGGAGCCCATCACAGGTGACTTGGCGAGAGGCGAGGTACATTTTGGACTCGGACTCGCCAATTCCAAGTCTTTCTCACCTGGACATTTTAGAATCTTCACTGTTTTTGGAATGTGGGATGAGGCTGTGCGTTCTGCCATTTCTGATGTTTGTACGGCTTGCAAATGTGCCCTGGGATTGAAAGGCAATCAGAGATGTCGTCCAACTTCTGCTGCGTCAGTTGCGATGGGTTCCAGCCTTCCCGCTATGACCCAGAACAGGGTGCGCAGTATAGAAAATGTATGAGTTGATGGATATTTCCTCTTTTCTCAAAGGAATTATGATGCAATATAATTTGCAGGAACCACAGGGACAAACTTGATACTCACACAGACAACAGACGCACGTAAGCAGCCGCATTCAATTTCGCTCCTGATTAACATTATTTAGTGGAAACGTTCTGAGCAGCTGTCGTCAACACTCAATGCATCATTTAACGTCGGCTGAACGTTACAAGCTATCAACTGTGATCTGGGATGTTTGAAGACACAATCACAATAACAAACATTGCTTTCAACAAGTCACGAAAAAATAAATAAATTGTGTTTAGGATTCTAATAGTTTCTAATTCTAATAATAAAAATAGGGTGACCATGTTATGATTTCCAAAAAAGAAGGCATTCGGCACTGCCTCAAGATACTTAAAGTTTACTCAAAGGTGCTACATATTATAGCTACAACTTGTGGCGGCCGTGGCTCAGGGTGTAGAGACGGGCGTTCAGTAATCAGAAGGTAGGCTGTTCAATTCCCGCTCTCCCCAAGTCATGTGTCTTTGGGCAAGGCACTTCAAACACATTGCCTCCAGTGCTACTCACACTTGTGTATGGAAGGTGAAAATGTTTGGCAGTGGTCGGAGGGGCCGTAGGTGCACACTGGCAGCCACACTTCCGTCAGCTTACCCCAGGGCAGCTGTGGCTAGTTAAGTAGCTTAGCGTGTGAGTGCATGAATAATGCAACCACTGTGAAGCGTCTTTAAGTGTCCAAAAAAAACGCTTTAGAAATCTAATTTATTATTATTAGGAACTATTTTAACATATGACTGCTCTGTATGGCTAGAAAATATAACAAAAAGTACAGTATAATTCTGTTTTGAAGTCTTACTTGAAATTTATGAATAATGGCAGAATATTCTAAGCCCAACCTTTTTTGCCTCAAGAACTTTATTTCAAGCAGCATGCACATTCATCCACTATTTACGGCAGCGTCCACCAAACATGGGTATTGAACGCACACCTCGACCACATCTCCAGTTTGGGAGCGTAGACCGTTACCAGTGAGCTAAAATTCTGGGCCGCCGACGAACTTTAGCTTAGCACCTTATCTGAACGCCTGAAGAAAGGTTTTACTAGTGTAAAAAGTTAATTATTACTTATTTTTGAAAATATATAACAATAATAACACACACACACAAAACCTGCCTTTTTTCTCCCCCTACACACCTTGCAATCGACTTGGGATCAGTCCGTGTTCTACTGGTTGCGGTAGCAACACAGTGCACTCCACCTCCCATTTGTCACATAACGTGTCAGTCAAATTCAACTCATGCTAATTGGTCCTGTGAAAAACAATGAATACGGGTCGTTTTACAAAACCCTCCCTGGAAGCTTCAACAGGATCAGTGACGTCTGTGCATTTGGGGCCAGTGGAGCTGGGCTCCGCTAGATGGTGCTGTTGAGCACTATGCAGGGTCATAATTGGTCTTCTTTACAGCTAATAATTTATACAATTTTATTTCATCAAGAATAATGATATTCAAATAAAAAACAATTATGTTTGTGAGGTAATTTCGTTATAAACATGCATGTATAATACAAAGCCAAGTTCAATGGTCTAACTTTCTAAACGGGACTGAAATAGGGCCGGCCCCATAAGCGCGTGTTTAAGCTATGAGCCACTCAAATCAGTGCGCATGTCCCAAGCTGCTCTCAATACACAGCCATGGGGCCACATTAACTGGGCCCATTATCCAATCAAAACACAGGACTGATGTCACGTGATGTCAATACCTTATCAACACGCTCAGTTTTGGCAGATGGCAGTATATAGCAGTAAGCTACATTGGTTTTCATCTGGAGCAAAAAGACTATACGTACTAGCAAACCAACAATATGAATGAAGTAGATTTGTTGATAATGTCATCGCTCAAGAGAGAGAGGCAGCACTGAAGCAATGGAGGGGTAAAACTGCAGCAGTTATGGAGAAACCCTGTGATACCGTGGTGGCTCAAGCGGAGGTGAGATTTTGCAAGCGTGACCACCTTATAGCAGCGCTGCTTGTGGACTAGGGATAGACCGATAATTGGCCCGGGCGATAATTGGCGCCGATATTCAGCATTTTATTCGTCATTAGTTTTGATGACCGATATATTAAAAACAATCGGGCGCTTTTCTCCTCCGTCTGCTCTGAGTCAGCGGCTGTTGACTCCCTGCAGCATTGGCCCGCCCACAGCATCTGATTGGTTGCTCGTGCAATGCTAACAGCCAATAAGCAGCAATTAGCGGCTATTAGCTAACAGTTAGCCCGCAAATTAGCGGCTTTTTGGGAGTTAGTGTGCGTGTTAGCGTGTAGTTGGTGCAAAAGCTGATGGCAAACAAAAAACCTTTAACATGTTGCAAATCACAAAAGCTGTTTAATAAACATGTCCTTGAAGGCATTTAAGCAGTCAAGTGCTGGAGTTTTTATTATAATTTTATTATTAAACATTTTGACACCAACTTTTTTTTTTCTGCAAATGTATATCGGCTTCAAATATCGGTTATCGGGCTCCCTGACTACCGATAATCGGTATCGGCCCTGATAAAAGCATATCGGTCTATCTCTATTGTGGACAGCACACTTTTCAGTAATTTCAGCAAAACATTTCCATGAGCTGAAGCAGTAAATAAAATCTGGCCAATTGGAAATAAAGTTAAGATGGAAACTGAGCTGAATGAACAGCACTGGTGAGTAGCATTTTTATTTTAAACTAAGGCTACTCGATTAGGGAAAAAATAATAATCCTGACTATTTTGGTAATAATTGAAATCACAATTATTAAAACAATATTTAAAAAAAAATACAAAACAAGAAAATTATGTAAATGTAAAAATATTAAGACATAAAATTATTTGAAACACTATAATTATGTAAGTTCATTTTGGAGCAAACAAGATGAATTAAATTAGTCATTAAAAAAAAAAAGTGCAAATATATAAACAACTTAAAATGAGTATTAATAATCTTTTAATTTTGTTTGATTGTGCCAGTTTTTTAATAGTGGAGTATAATAATTAAAATTGTAATTGGATTTTGAATTGCACAGCCCTATTTTGAACCATTCAAAGGTTTTATTCATAGCCTTAATTTGTAAGGCTATGAATAAATGGTAGGCTACTTCATTTATATTGGGCTTTGCCACCAGATTGTGATCTTGAATTGAATTAGAATTTAATGTGTAGGCTTTGCTGCTTGTGGATGTAAAGTGCCCACTGTTGTGCCCCACTCAATTTATCATGCCAGAGACGCTACTGAATAGGATGTAAAAAAGTGGACATGCCCGAAGCAAGAGAGGACGTTTGGTCATCCTAGGATAGGCATCACTTCATGAGAACAGCAAGAAGCAGCAACATCCAACAAACAAAAGCACAATAACAGACTGCACATGTCCCCACAAATTACAGTGGGGAAATATACTTGAAACTGTTTTTAAGTAGATCCAAGTGTAACTGCTTGACTAGTGAAGTGAAGACTAGTAAATTTAAGAATAATTATAACAAATGCATAGACACAAAAAAACGTAACAGAGACAACATGGTCATTGAAAAAGTCCGAGATGAATACAATGGAAACAGGGGCAGCTGTCTCTCTTGCGATATTTCACATGTAATTGGATGAAACACCTGGCAGTTGGGAAAATATGCTCATTTTCAGCGCTTTACTTTGATGTGGGTGTGGGTGTTAATGGAAGCACAGATGGTTAGGGAGCGAGAAGTGATGAAATATAGTATATTGCCGTGTCATAAACATCTGTCTTTCAGTGATACTGTGGTTCAATAGAAATTAGTCAAGATACTGGAAGAGATCTCATTTGTGCTGGGCTTTGAGTCAGAAAACACACACACACAAACACACAGTCAGGTATATTATAACAGCTGCTGTCTGTCTTATTCTATTCAGCATTGACTTTTTTAAGAATTCTTGTTCGCTGCTTTCCACCCGGATTGAGGACCATCACTTCACAATTGGGATTGCAGGCGGCTGCCTCATCAATGAGACCACAATGTGCACACAGGGTTTGAAAAGTAAATATATATTTTTCTTGTCAGACAAGAAGAAACTTCAAATTTTTTGAATGTTTTTACACGTAAAGATCAGTTGAGGCTTCATGGCTTGTGCAGTCTCTGACAACTCTCGCTATTTATGACAGTTACTTTAATAATAAAATATGTATATGTTTGAAAATAGCTACTAGCCAGGAACTAAAAACGTAGCAAACCTCTGCTGAGGCTGGGCAACCCTAAACTTGAAATATGTGGAGAGCTCGTTCTGCGTCAGAGTCCGAGATTAGGGTTCGAATCTTGGGTCTGATCTTTCTATGTGGAGTTTGCATAATCTCCCCATGCTTGGATGGATTTTCTCCGGGTACTTTAGATTCCTTCCACATGGTTAAGTGAGGTTCTAAATTACTAGGAACATGGGCTCTGTATTCGTAGACGGCGCATAAATCAGTAGCAGTGGTCGAATCTGTGCTCCGAACTTCCTGTGTGGAGTTTGCATGTTCTTTCCATGACTGTGTGGTTCTTCTTTCAGTCATCCGGCTTCCTCCCACATTCCAAAAACGTTTCATCGGTTAGTTGAAGACTAAATTGTCCATAGGTGTGAATGTGAGTGTGAAAGGTTGTTTATGTTGGTTTATGGGTTCATGCAATTACATGGTGACTAGGCAGTCCACAGTCTACCCTGCCTGTTGCCCAAAGTCTGCTGGGATAAGCTCCAGAGAATAGATGGATGGCATATTATAAATAGTATGATTAAAATTTGTAGTACAGTCTTTTATGGTTCAAGGTTAACAGCAATATTACTTCTGCCCTAACCATGAATAGACTGTATGAAAACAGCAAGATAATATGACATACTGGTTTTGACAAATACTGCCCAGCATCTACCTCAGTGCATTTTCTATTATCTCTCTCTTTATTTCAGTCCATGAAAAAAAAAAAAAAAAAAAAGATGAATCATAAGCCTGTTATTCCACTATGTTTAAAGGTTGGGAACAGAAATGGGTAAAAAATATTTAGGCCATCAATCAGATTTACCTCGCAGCGGACCTTGTACATACTTCACTGAACTTGCTGCTGTAGCTTGCTATACGCACCTTGCACTTGGGCGAAAGTCAGTCAAATGGAGAGGGGAAAAACAGCAATGACAAAAAGAAAGAAAAAGAAGTACTGTGTCCATGCGTCATGGGTTATTAAAGGGCTTGTATTATGTGACATCTTCATCCGTCACCTGCAGGCTGTCCTCCTGTAACCTGATAGCGGCAAGTATGCACAACATGCAGTGGAAAGTGTGTGCCTTTGTGAATGACATCCATCCATCCATTTTCTCTTCCTCATTATGGTCACTGCCAGGGGCGGACTGACCCACGGGGGTACTGGGAATTTCTCTGGTCAGGAGGGCCGGTGAGCCGGGCCACCGGAAAAAACAAAAACAAAAAATTAAATAGGAACAACTACATAATAACATAGATCGGCACTAGTTGCGTGAGCAGGGGCAGACTGACCATTGGGGATTTCAGAAAAGTTCCGTATGGCCGCGGTCTGTCCAAGGCCGATTTGGAACGGCGTTTATTATTATTATTATTATTTATTTTTTGCGCCTCTCGTGTTTTACAATACACATATGAATCTTTTAAGGAAATATATGTACAGCCAGCCCACTACTTTATAAATACAGGCCGACTAGTCGAGACGCTGTCAAGAAAGCCACAACAAGCCCCCAACTGCCCCGCAGCCGCGCGAGGACACACACGGTTGGCGCCTGGCGGAGTAACTCGCCCAAGTCATGACCAACTGACCGTTTGAAAGTTCATCGGATTGTCACTTTGTGACCAATAATAAGCAGCGCTGCAGCAGCCAATTAACTACAAACACAAGCGCATCAGGAGCGCACAAGCCGCACCAGCAACTCCCCCCAAGTTATAGGAGCGTGCGAGATATAGCGAGGAAGAAAAGAGAGGAAAATGTCGAAAAGAAAGAAGGCAGGTGAGAAGGAAATGGGTGGTGCTGAAAAAATAAGATTGAAGAAAATAAAAATGCTTCATAAAAGTGCAACCAAATGTGCAAAAATTAGAGTTGCTTTTGATTAGTTTTTTAGTGGAGGAAGGGGGCCAAAGATGCTGAGCCAGGTTCCAGCAGCACGTCGACAGATGGAAACAGGTGGAAAGCACATAATATGGCTCAATATTAGACCAAGCAGTCCATACATTTAATGCAAATGATTTTGTTATGGAGTATCATTAGTTGATTGTTGTTGCAACACCATCAAAAAATCATCAAGACCTACATCTGTTATTTGATCACATCACAGTTAGCAGTTAAGGAATGCTTCCATATTATTTCATATGTGGACAAATTAGCTGGATTACTTTCACATAACCACATGTGTGTGTGTGTGTGGGGGGGGGGGGGGGTAGTGCGTGCAATATATATTTATGTGTGTGTGTTTTTTTTCTTGCATTGATTGTTATGTGTATTATAAACGCAATAGTTAACATTATTATGATTATATATATACATTTATCATTATCAGCTGTTAAGGCCACTAGTAGAGGAAGTATTGAAAGACTGGGTGACTCCAGTTATGGTCGTGAGGAGGTGGTGCCGTTCTTGGAGGAGAAGGAGAAGGAAGGTGTGTTGGCCTCATTGAAGGAGGAGGTGGAGGAGAAGGAACCGAATGAAGCAGGAGCTACTAGTAAGCAGACTTGTACAGATTGTGTTGGTCTGTTGTACTGGGGTCGGCAATTGTTCTGTATTAGGCGTAGAATTAACTGTTACACAATCATTTTATGTTTATGTTCCAAGTACAATAAAACCGGAATTAGGAGCCTATTCACTATTGCAGTAGTTTTGGTGGCCTGATGAATTAGACATCTATGTTCCTTTTTAATGTTATTGATTAGGCCTACAATGTTTTTGGTCATCCGGATCTAACAGTAGTGTCACCAGAGACAGGCAGAGTCCAGCATTGTGACAGCTCTAAGCCAAGAAGCCAAATTTGATGTGACTCTCAAAGAGCATGTTAATGAATGCATACAGAAAAGCAAAAGCCAACATGAGGCCGGGTCTAAAGGCAGAGGATCACTTGTTACGTTGTTCTCCAAGACATATGTCAACAAAGTCATTGACGTGATCAGCAGATTAATAAAATAATCGATTTCTAAAGAAGTAAGGGAGGCAGGTATGTTTTCTGTGCAGATTGACACCGCACAAGATATGACCTCTACAGACCAGTGTGCTGTGATAGTAAGATATCTGAACCATGAGAGGCTCATTGGAGTGGTGGACTGTGAGTCATCAATTTTGTGGAGATACTCAGGATGGGATATGGATGTGTTTTTTTCTCAATATTTTTGATTTGATAAAGCTGCTTCTTTTTCCATTTCTTCTTTTACTGAGTACGGCTGTTATTGGTTAATTGACGTATGCTTTGTTCATTGCATGTTCAGTTTTGAAGATTTTGGTATGGTTATCTGATTGACATTTTGTAAATTGACAGGAGTTGGGGGCTTTGTTTCGTGCGCATCGAGGGCCTTGGATGTGCGAACTCAGCCATCATGCCGTCCCTTTACTTTGACGCCCCACAATTTAAAAGAAAACAATAGAAAAAAAAGGCCCCAGGAGAATGGTAACCCACTTGCACACAAAGCTGTTTTTGTACTTAAAGCACTGTGCAAGCCAACTGTGATAAGGATCTTAATTTCCTACTTGGGGAAATTGAACTTCTTTGCTTTTGCTTTTATTGCCAACAGCATTTTTTAAGCAAAGGATTAATTCAAAAATCAATTTAAGACCTTGTAAGTGCACTTGTTAATGAACAAAGACTTGGTGAAAAATCAATGAATGCACATTCTAAACACAAACTCATCTGAGCTGGGCCCCAACCGACAACAGTTCTACTTTCTGCTGTGTTGCAGACTGTGTACGGTATTATACTTTTAAAGAGGAATACACAATTTTTGTTTAAAATAATTATTGTTTTCTGGTCTGAACCAAAGCAAATAAATAAATCATGGGGAAGGGGATAGGGTGCCATGCACTGTTAAAAAAAAGAAAGAAAGAAGAAGAAACTAAAATAAATAAAGTAATATTTAAAAACATAGCAAGTAGTAAGTAATAGTGTTTTCACTCAGAAATTCAGAGTAACTTTACACATTTTTTTGAGTACATTTCACCATCCATCCATCTATTTTCTTAACCGCTTGTCCTCACAAGGGTCGTGGGGGTGCTGGAACCTATCCCAGCTGGCTTCGGGCAGTAGGCAGGGTACACCCTGAACTGGTTGCCAGACAATCGCAGGGCACACAGAGACAAACAACCATCCAACTCACAATCACACCTATGGACAATTTAGAGTGTTCAATTAAGCTGCCATGGTGGAATGTGGGAGGAAACCGGAGCACCGGAAAAAATCCCTGCTGCTGCTCCACCCCAGCCAGGTAACTGTGTATTAAATCCAGTGAAATTGTTTTGTTTGTTTGCCCTCTATTCCCTACCTACACTCGTTTTGTTGTGAAGTAGCACAAGCAGCTGAGCATAAATTAGCCAAATGGCCACCTAATTAGCTAACAGTTTAACACTATACGCTAATCAATAATAGATAACTATATGACGGTGAAAGCAAACTCTCTGGTCAATGCTTTGAAAAGCTGTGGACTTTGGGTCATTGTAATTTGATTTGTGGGGATTATTTTGACTTCAAAAGGTGATGAACTGTCGTTAGTGTCTGGTTTGTATTATGCTAGTAGTCACAGGCAAAATCTATCCAATACGTCGTTGGTGGTCAAAGCATTTGCATTGAGTTGCATTGCGGAAATATCAAAAATGTCCAGATGTTTGGAATTGTTAATTTTCTGTGAAAAATACCCTTTTGCCTTCTGGTAATGACAACGGTCAGTCTTATTCATTCTCATGCCATTGGTCTGTTTGGTTACAATTGGTCTATTTCTTTACTGATTGTAGCGTAATGCCTAGAAAGGAGAAGCTGAAAAGGGAAAAAGAAAAGGAGCTATATAGCAAGCAGTCAAGGGAAGCATCTCTCTGCTCTCTTGGATGAAACCAAACACACATGAAGATGAAAGGTCAGAGTCAAGGCCAGAGAGAGTCATGTTAACAAGCACCTTTTAAAGATACAATTTTAAATTTGATTTCCTCCTTAAGGTTGATTTTATTGAAAAATCTTAAAAGCTGTTCATATTTTATTGTTAAGTGGTTTGTACTAAATCAGCAGGCATGAAACTATTATTAGCTAAATTATTAGCTATTATTTTGTACAAACCTTATTACAGAAAAGTTGGGACACTATACAAATTGTGAATAAAAACTGAATGCAATTATGTGGAAGTGCCAAATTTCGATATTTTGTTCAGAATAGAACATAGATGACAGGTCAAAAGTTTAAACTGAGAACATTTATCATTTTAAGGGAAAAATATGTTGATTGTAAATTTCATGGTGCCAACAAATCTCAAAAAGGTTGGGACAGGTAGCAATAAGAGGCTGGAAAAGTCAATTGCACTTACACAATTACACCAAAAAACAGCTGAGAGACCAGTTACCACTAATGAGGTCCATTGGCAACTTGATATAAAAAAGAGCTTCTTGGAGTGGCAGTGTCTCTCAGAAGCGAAGATGGGTAGAGAATCACCAATTCCTCCAATGTTGCGCAGAAAGACAGTGGAGAAATATCAGAAAGGTGTGAAAAATTGCAAACGGGTTGAAGTAATCATCATCTACAGTGCATAACATCATCCAAAGATTCACAGAATCTGGAACAATCTCTGTGTGTAAGGGTCAAGGCCGAAAAATCCTACTGGATGCCCATGATCTTCGGGCCCTTAAACGGCACTGCATCGCAAACAGGAGTACATACTGTAAGGGAAATCACAGAAAAGGCTCAGCAATACTTCCAGAAAACATTGTGGGTGAACACAATCCACCGTGCCAGCCGCCGTTGCCAGATGAAACTCTACAGTACAAAGAAGAAGCCATTTCTAAAGCAGACCAAGAAGCGCAGGCGTTTCTCTGGGCCACGGCTTATTTCAAATGGAGTGTGCCAAAGGGGAAACCTGTTTTGTGGTCAGACGAGTCACGATTCGAAGTTCTTTGTGGAAAACTGGGGCGCTATGGACAAGGACAACCCAAGTTGTTATCAGCACTCAGTTTATAAGCCTGCATCTGTGATGGTATAGGGTTGCATGAGTGCGTGTGGCATGGGCAGCTTCCACATCTGGAAAGGCATCGTCAATGCAGAAAGTTATGTTCAGATTCGAGAACAACATATGCTCCCATCCAGGCATCATCACTTTCAGAGAAGATCTTACTTTTCTCAACACAATAATGCCAGACCACATGCAGCACCAATTACAACATTATGGCTGCGTAGGAAAAGGATCCGGGTATTGAAATGGCCAGCCGACAGTTCACTTATTTCACTTCTATAGCACATTTGGCGCATTATAAAGGGGAATGTGCAACAAAGAAAGCCCAAGACAGTTGTACAGTTAGAGAGACGCGTGTTAGACAAGAATGGGACAGCATTCCTATTTCTAAACTTGAGAAACTTGTCTCCTCGATCCCCAGACATTTGCAGCATGTTGTAAGAAGAAGAGGGGATGCCTCACAGTGGTGAAAATAGCCTTGTCCCAACTTTTGGGGGATTTGTTTGACACCATGGAATTTAAAATCAACGTAGTTTTCCCTTAAAATTATAAATTTTCTCAGTTTAAACTTTTGACCTGTTCTCTATGTTCTATTTTGAATAAAATATTGAAATTTGGCCCTTCCACATAATTGCATTCAGTTTTTATTCACAATTTGTAAAGTGTCCCAATTTTTTGGGAATTGGGTTTGTACAAACCATAACTGTAAGTTATTTCTATGCTACAAGTCTTGCAGTCATGTTGCCCTGATAGGCTGTTATTAAAACTAGTTGTGGAGAATTATTATTATTATTATTTGTGTGTGTAATGTTTTTTTTTAAACTTGTATTTTGCCTGTGACTATCATACAAGCCACACTGATTGTTATAGTAGTCAAACAACAAATCAGACCAAGACCAAATTGACCGCCATCTTGACTCATGACGTCATCTCGGAATTAAGGTCAATAAGGTATTCAATATGGGCAAAAACACTGGAACACTTGCTCCCTAAAATGTCTGTGCACACCACTGCCAGACACAATCAATATACTAACACACAGCATGGCTCAGGTGGTAGAGTGGTTGTCTCCCAAGGTTGTGGTTTTGTTCTTTATCCTTGAGTAGCTTTTTGGGAAAACAATTTTTATTAAACTTTTTTTTATATATATATATATATATATATATATATATATATATATATATATATATATATATAAACTGGTCAAATGTCCTCAAAACTCCTTGTAAAATGTACTTAGAATATATGAGTGAAAAAAACGTTACTAGGATTTTCAAGTAAATATTAATATAATATTAATATTAATGAAATGTTAGTTTATAATCATTCACTGTTCTGGTAGTCCCCAACAAAAGTAATGTTTTTCCTTGTGAACTGTGATGGCTGTTTGTCAAAGTCTGTCAGGGTCATATTAAGTTCATAGTGTATCCAATAAAAACAGTTAAACACTAATCATAGACTTTACCTGCTCTCATAACACTCTGATCTAAGAATCTCCACTGCATTGTGTTGCACGTCTGCATTGTGTTAGCTGTCCAATCCTATTCTGGCACAGACAAGATAAACACCTCATACTTTGCTGTTCTCTCCCATAATCCCACTTGGCAGCCATGCAGTCATGGATGGAAAGAATACAGCTCATAACCAGATAGGCTATAATAAGGCATGAAATCTGCTGCACACTGATACTGTCAAACAGAGTTATGTACATCCTCAAACACACAGGGAACGCCTGAATATTCACATGATATGTCTATGTCGTGTTTGATCTTTGATACAGTCTGGATATTAGTATTCACCCACACACATTTTTTCAGATACTAAAGAAATATGTGGTAGGAGTTTTAAAACATTTTCTTAGTTATTATGCAACACTTCAAAAAGTGACAAACAACAGTGACACACAATCACCACACAACTCGCATTTGATAACAATACAGTCTGCAACAATAGAAAGGTCATGTTACTCTGTAAATTATTGCGACTGCTAATGCCTCAGTGGCTGCCCATAGCTTTCTCATCTCATCCTTCCTCTCTTCCCACTGCCAGAATGTGTCTAATGTTACATTTTGTTTTCTCAACTTGCTGTCTGCTCATGTCAACCGTGTCTAAACAATCAAAGTGGACATCTTCACTTATCATGGTTGGTAAATATGCGGCACAAAGTTTGTCAGAAAGCTTCTTAATTTTGCGCACTCAGGCTGCGCAATCTGACGGTGCTAGAGCAGAAACACATTGACAGGAAGATATATTTCACCGTGAAACCTGTTGATGTTCAACTCAACTGCAATGATTTATTTAAGTTGAATACAGTAACTCAAACAACCTAAGTATTTAAAGAGCATTCAATTTCAATAATTATTACTCTAAATCTGCACCTTCCACTTGTATAGTGCTATGGACTCTATGCACAAAGAGCTGTGACATATTTTTGGGAAAATCTCAGATGGCACCACCTTTTCCGGTAGTGGCCATTGCAGTTTGTTTTCCTTCAGAGAACCTCGAGCAGGTGTCAGCGTTTTGGAGTATTTTTTCATCTTTTTTTTTGTATGAGCGTGATTGCGCGCATTTGACAAGACATCGAAGAAGAGGAGAGATGACAGTACGCCGAGTGATTACTGCTGTGTGCCCACATAGACAACAGTTGTTGTAACTTGTTAACATTCGCAGGGATAACTGTAGTTGTCGACCACACAAGGGCGCCTTTTGTTTCTGCCTTTTCTGGCGTTTTGACTTTTCATGTGCCTGTGTGTATATTAATCATATGCTGCCATTTTATTGTATTAAAAAACAAAAATATTTATATGAGTCATTATTCTTGCACCGCTGACAATGCTGTCAGATTTCCAAAGCAACCACTTTTCAGCAAGGCATTAAGAGAAATGTCACCATGGGCTGACATATAAAAAAAAACCTATACTAATAAAGGCATTACATTTGCTTCAAATTTTTGACAAAGCAGAGATCGTCGGATCCCGTTGGCAAAGAGGAGAAGACTTGGCCAAAGAGGAGGCTACAGACCAGAGAGTTGTTGTTGTTAGCTGGTTGGTTGGTTTATTGAACATATTAACACATTACAAAATCTAAGTTGAAGTTAAAATAAAAATTTAAAGAAAGAAAATTTTCATCAATTTCATAATTTACATGTTCAAAAGGAGTAGGAAGCACAATAACTTATCTAATCCTACTCCCTATCAATTATATCATGTACATGTACTAATAAACTATTCTTAGCCAATAACGTATTATTAAAATAAAAAAGACAATCAATAAAATAAAAAAGGAAAATGAACAAGTTATGAACAGTTAGCTGGCAGGTTCCATCTGAAATATCCAACACCTCAACCTTACCGTCTTACTGGTAGGGGGGAGGGGGGTACTGTGTGGACTCCAGTAGTCCAGAGAGAGGAGCTACAATACATAATTTACATTTAAAAAATTTAATAAACAAAATAGCTTTAGTAGCTACTCAAACGGCTTGTATTTACGTGTAATAATGATTTTAAGCAATTATATCATTACCAGAGCTCAAGCCGTTAAAATTACGGCTCTGGGTGATATAATTAGTAGTTTCAAAATTCTGATAGATATAGTGTTAAAGCAAGGAGCGACTCCTGTTCTTTTTCAGTGGGTTAAAGATTTAGGCTTAGAGTTTTAAATCACATTAACAGTGCGCTCCGCTGAAGTCTCCCCGCACCGAAAGGTTGGGTGCACTCATACGTGCGGACAAGCTTTGTGCGTATAGTCCATTCTACCTTCAAGCGACTCAAAGTGCCTTAACATGATTTTTCAGCACATTCGCCCACTGAAGGCACAAGCATCAGGAAAACTGGGGTTGTTGGGTACTTGAAGGCTCTTCAAGGGGGAAAATGAGATTTTAAAATACATTTATAAAGTAGCATCAATGCAACAAAAAAAAAAAAGAGCTTGATCACAGCACTTGCCTTCCTACCATTTAGCTTGGTAATGTTGCCAGTTATTTATTTATTTATTTATTTTTAGCAGGATATAAGTTTTTATTTAAAATTAAGTGAATGGTTTGTTTTTGTGATCATATCCTTACTATGGTCCCAAAGGAGAACACTTTATGTTACTAATTATTATTATGTGCAAAAATCTTTAATTTTAAGTAAGTTAATTCTTTATTTCTTTGTGTCTTTTTTCCCCCAGTTATATATTTTAATTTCCAAATACTTCTAGAGCAGGAGTCACCCCTGCGGTCCTCGAGCACCCCTATCCTGCATGTTCTTGATGTTTCCCTCCTCCAATACATCTGATTCAAATGATCAGGATCAATATCAGGCTCCTGCAGAGGTTGATGATGAATCAGGTGTGTTGGAGGAGGAAACATCCAAAACATGCAGGATATGGGCCCTCAAGGACCGGGCCAAATTTTTATCATACTCATAATATTGGAGTTGCTATAAATTCATCTTTGAGTTGGGTTGAGTTGAGTGATTGAGTTTTACGGGTATAAGATATGCTAACTTGTGATTTACAAGTTACTTTATTAAAATGTACTTTTGGGTTTTACGGCTGTCTTACTAGGGATTTTAATTCAACCACATTCTCTTGGCCAATTCATTTTCTTTTTAAAGGGGCAAATTAACGATGAATTTAAGTCATTCCACCTCAACAACAATCTACATACAGTATTTGGCACTTGTGTGGTCTGTCGTGTGAGTGCCTCCTCATCCTCTTACCAGTTTCATTACCGTCAGACAGTCTTAACATTTTTAACAACTTCCCTGAGTCATGAGAAGAATGAGGACGAAAAGAAAGGAAGCTTTGATGTCTGATCCTCTGTTGTGTTTTTATTTTTCCCTGTTTACTTGTTTGCTTGCTGTCCCCGGTCTTCCTTCAAGTCCTCTTTCAATCCCTCACATGAAAAAAATAATGAACAGCACAGCACATGGACAAAAGTCTATTGGCCAACATCTTCCTTAATTAATTAATCAAAAAGTTTTTTGGGTATGTACACACATTCATCCCTCCAAAATCTCTAATGTTCATCTTAAATGTTCATCATCAGACTGACTTCAACATTGCTCCTGCAGATGTCATCTTATCTTGGGTTTCTACTTTCTCATTCTCACCCTCCTTCGCTCTTGTGAGATATTTACTGGGAAGCGTCATTATTGAACAGCAAACCTTACTTCACTTTACAGCATTAAGGACATAAATGGCCACTTCAATTACTCCCCAGGGCAGAATATGACCAAATTACAAAACAAGAGCAAATCTGATAGGAAAGTCTTAAAAGACACAGTCACTGGGTGATAATATTAAAAAGATGAATGAGAGCAGTATGCAGAAGCAGAGTGTATCTCAGCTGACAAGTGACATATGAAATGCGTGCAAAAAAAAATACATCACCATACTGAAGTAGATTAGCGATGTGTGACTTCCGCCGGACAATTTCACTTCCCCACTCTTTCCAATCTGCTGTAGACATCCTGTCTGAGATTTTACTGCAAAAGCTTAGTGGGGTCAGTGCTGGGTTTTAGCCCAGCACTCACAGTACTTTCTAATCAATGTTAGCATCACACGCACCCCACTTTGAGAGGAAAACGCTTTGTATTAAAAGTACTGAGACACACATAATATGTAGCTACTGTATATGAAACATGTCTTCAACCAAGGACACATAGACATTTGGTTTTAATTTAATGATTTACTTTAATTAAAAAAAAATCTTAAGGGGACAGGTTGTGTCTTATAATCTGTTAGCAACACATGGTTGTGATGATTTGTGACTGCAAAAGGTACGACTGCACTTCATAAAGTTAATTGCTATCTAGATATTATTAGACACATCCAGACACGCTCATCAAGCAAAAAGAAACGAGCCAGGAATCATTCAAATCTTGGTCTTCAAATGGAAAATGGCCAATGAACCAGGCAGAAGTGGCAATAAAATACTACTGGGTATCAGTACATTGACCTTCATCGCAAACAAACTGTCTAAGTGAAAATGTGTGCGCCAGCGGCAAAGCTTTTGAACTTTCAAATTTCATTTGTGGTAGTATTTCTCTGTGAAAATCTGTGAATTGTTATGAGCCAGACTGAAAGTAGATTCATTGTGAGACTTGTTCCAACCTGATACTGATGTAACCTTCAGACAGACAACTGCTCGTGCAGAAGGGAAAACAGCTTTTGGCGACATCTGTCCTTTTGTGTTTTCCTCTGACTAAAATAAACTAATAACTTTCTACATTCCAATGCGGTGCAATGGCAGAAGATTCTTTCTTTTTCACTCGGCAACTTACCAAATTTCACCTTTAAATTACTTTTTTTTTCTTTTATTTTTTTTTCTAAAAGAGCTCAGTATTGTTCATTCGGTAATGTCATCATCATTGCTCTTCTTTTTTTTTTGTATGTGGGTGAGTATGTGTATGTGCGTGCGTGCGTGCGTGCGTGCGTGCGAGTGTGTGTGTATTCGTTAGCTCACCAAAAACCTATTAGAAAAAATCCCATACCGTCCACCTAAACCGAACACCGCCGTCAGGAGACCCGAGGGGACCAAAGAAAACAAAGGAAAGTGAAATCCAGCACCGGCCATACACCACCCACCGGGCCACCAACCAGAATTCTTCACCAACCCCAGAAACATCTAAATTCCAACTAAGACAAAAAATCAGGGAGACCTCAAGAGACCAAAGGAGAGACTGAGGAAAGGAAGGAAGGACAAACGAAGCAGAGTGAGATCCACAGACACCAGCCTCCACCGATTCAATGACCTGAGGAGGAAGCAGATTGTGTCTGAGTTTCGATAGATGCTGGTGTGGTGGATCTGGCATGCATGAAAATCTCCACCAAAGAGGGGAGCCGTCGACCCCTGCCAGGACAGAGCAAGCGCAACACCTCAGGGCCCCCCAGGCCGCGGCAGCGCCAAAGGACGACCCCCGCCAGGGCCACCGGCCGAAGAGCAAACCCAGGAGCAGGAGCGCCCCCCACCCCAACACGGCCCGCGCCCCCAACCCAACGCAGCAGGACGGGGCACTGCAGGTCCGCCAGGCACCCCACCGGTCCACAGCCCCCGCTCCCCCCATGACCCCCGCCCCCCATCCACCCCCACCATCCACCCCAACCCAGCCCCAGCCGCCCCCAATCCCCCAGCACCAATCCCCCGACCCCACCCCGACCAACCGGCAGCCCCCCAGCCCCCGGGGACCCCCCGCACCCAGGCAAAAAATTCTATATACGTAGATCATGTTTCTTTAAATTTTGACATTTGGTTTTTATTTGAGGCAGATATTTTTTCCATTAAGATGTGATTTATGAGGAGGTTAGACCATTGGTCGATATTCAGAGTTCGTTTATTTTTCCAGTTAACAAGAATTGTTTTTTTTTGCGATAGTAAGGGCTACAAGTGTAGATTGAAATTGTTTATGTGGTAAGTCAGTTGTTGTTAAGTCACCTAGCAAACACAAGTTTGGAGAGAACGGTATCCTACAGTCCAAGACAGCGGAAAGTTTTTCTAAGACTTTAGTCCAGAAACACATAACCGGAGTACATAACCATAAAGCATGAAAATAAGTGTCTGTAGTGTTTTGTAAACACTGGAGACAAATGTCGGAGTCTGAGAGTCCCATTTTCTTCATCATATATTGAGTAATGTATGTTCTATGAATAATTTTATATTGGATAAGTTGTAAAGTTGTGTGTTTTGTCATTTTAAAAACGTTTTCACAAACTTGAATCCAAAAGTCAGATTCCGGAGCTATAGACAAGTCTGTTTCCCATTTCGAGATGGGTAAAGACGTTTTATCAGTATATTTAAGTAACTTATATATTTTTGAGAGTTTTTTTTGTTGTTGTCGGAGAAAGCTTGGTAATATCTTTAGCTAAAACACGCGGTTGGAGCGTACCCTGAAGTGTTGGAATTTGTTTCTTTGTCATCAAATTACAGTTTTTTTCCCTACTTTGATTTGCTAATCACTTAGCATGCAGTGTTTTGACTTTCTGACAGATATCAAAGTTTCATGTGTTTAATAAATGTCTAACAGGTAAACCTGACACATCTTATCTGCAATTACGGAGCACATTAGGGAAGGGCTCTGCTTTCCAACAGTATGTTGGCAACTAGACAAAATACAAATAATCCATTACAAAGGCTATAGAGATTTTACATTAAGAGCACTGATGAGAAAAGTCAGACATGGGTTGGACCGAAGAAAGGGCCGCCCCCAAAATTCTGAGATCACAAAGTGATTGAAGTGATGAGCTGAAGACAAGCATAAGCACGAGAAAATGCAGGAAGAGAATGAGGGGCAAAAAGTTCATTCTATGATGCACTCGTTTTAAAGCTCCATACTTAGTTCATGTTGTTCTCATTTTCATTCTCTCACGCATATCCCATTTTCACTCTACTCTTCCGACATCTTCGGCTTACTTTATCCTTCCCTTTGCACACTTTCACACAAACAGACTCGGGCAGGTGAATGATGAGCGTATGAGGGAATTTTGGCCCCTCTCTAGCAGGGAGAAGCACAGAGATGGAGCATTTGAATTAAAGATGACAGGAAGACTCTCAGTGCTACCAGACTTCACTCAGTAGCTGGATAATATGGGAATGAGTGAATGTCGGGAAAACATAAAGGCAAATCAATTCAGTCATAGAAATACAAGTCAAGTCATAGAAAAGCCAACGCATGGAATTGTCTCACTTTCCTACCAACTGGTAACCCCCCCCCCCCAAGTCCTTAGGCAACTGTATGTACAGTGGTATAATAAATCGTCCCCAAACACATGTCGTTACTGTATCTTGCCAGGTATCAATAAAGTGCTGTGTGAATAAGGGTTGATGGGTAGGTGCTCTGGTCTCAATGGAGCGCAGTAGCCCCCGAGGACAGCTTGATTTCTCCCATAATGCACCACTGTCTTTCTTCTGTTGTGTTTACCTGATATGACCACAAACAGAAATGCCCAATTCCTCTCAGCGAAATGTAATCTTGATAATGGAAGCATAAACACCGTATTTTCAGGAAATGTGTCCTGCTTGCTTGCCTCTGTATCTGTTTTCCAGCCTTGTTTACAAAATAATCTACCAAAATGCATCACTCCACTATGTTTTTATCCTCTTTGCAAATTAGTTCCATCATGCCGACAACATCATGCAAAGGTTTTCAACATCCCTGCAATCAGACTTGTGTATGCACAAATCTTTTGTCCGAGCTTATTCATCCTTTTTCCTGACCAGCCACTGATCTCCTCCTGGGATCAAACTCTAAATTCTTATTTTCAGGCCTTTTGGATAATAAGGTCCTCTGCAGCCTCACTAAATTCTCCTGGATCACACCCTGCTGCTATCAGCCCTCTAGCGCTATGTGTCTGCTCATACCAAAATATATGCTGTCGACAACTTCAGAGCCAGTGTCCTGCGTGTACACCCACTTTGACTGTCACACATCTGATTTTTTAATTTCTGCTGAGACATTAGTGCGTCTGTTTGCTTTCCTACAAGGTTTAAATATTGTGTATTTATTTTACCCTTATTGTGCCCAAATCTGTGGAGAGAATAGAGGGCTGATGTCAAATCACTGTGCTACCTTACTTAACCCTATAAAGCCAAACATATCATACAAGACATTTTGAGCCCTCTATTTCATATATCCCCCCCCCCCCCCATTAAAACCCGGACGTATATGATCTGACACATGCATTGCACGGATAATCCATTGGAGGGCAGTATCACCCAACTGATGGCTTTCCAGCGACCTTGCAAGATCGCCCCAATTGAGAAAGGAGAGACACCTAAACTTATTAATGGTGGGAAATATTCTTTCTGATTTTTGGAAATACTAATATGTTTTATTATATTTGTGACAGTTATAAATGTACGAATTTAAAGCATTTATCAAATATGACACAAATCAAAAGTCATGTGAAATTTTTTGTTTGTTTGTTCAAAACGACGAATAAATACTCTATTTACAAAGAATCAGAATTTTCTCTCATATATTTCATATTTCAGGCTTTATAGGGTTAATTCATATTTTGTATTCATACTAAATGTGCTTCATTGATATTTAATTTCTGCTCACTAATCACTATCATAATGAAATACTGAATATTTATCTATATAGTTTGTCGCCAGCTTAAGTAAATACATATTTACAGCTGTTTATTTGTGTTTAAAAGTGTATCTACTTGGCTGTAAATGTGCTTACAACAGAGGTGGGCGTGTCAATGAATTCTGAGCATCCGTCATTCGTCAATTGTCAACATTTGGGACACCCTTCCGTCAATATTTCAAGCCGACCCGCATTGTAATCATCCAGCCGTCACTCCTCTATTCTTTTCCTCACTAATGTTGCCACATATAGCATGTGCACACAGTGGTAACTACCGACCGCCATTATCAGCAAACAAACAAGTAGGCCCTGTCTCAATACCCACACTACACCCTACGCTCCACATTGACGCGTGCACGTAGTAGAGGAGGTGCACATAGCGTTTGAGTGCAAGGTTACAAGTGTGCAAAAATTGCAGAATTGGGACAGTGCATGTGACATCATTGGCTTGCTCCACTGTAGTCGATCTGCGTCATCAAACATTGTGGCAGCGGTGGTTGTTTTGGCAATTTTGCTGCTTGAAATAATATCAAAACTGCAGTAAAGTAGTAGTCAAGTAAAAACCCCAGTTCATGGCAGCTATGGCTCCACGCCTGATTTGCAAAGCATTTATTTGCGGCCTCTGCATGATATGCGGCGCATGCACAGCAGATCACTAAGTACGGCAACTACACTCGGCCAAATATGTAGATGACGTCTAAACTTCGATTAAAATTACACTTATACAACTGATAAAACGAATAACACTTTAATACTTACACTTGAAAAATCTAAACTTTTTTTTTTTTTAGACAGGCATAGGAATTGCCATCCAACCCACTCTTTTGTTCAAATCGTGTAAAGGGGGCGGGGCGACAGCGCACTTCGGAGAACTGGGACATCCTACACACATGCATCCATCAACGGGAACATGCATTTGAGGGGCACAAGGGTTGAAGTGCGAGTATTGGGACAAGGCAGTAGACTACATCTCCCCTTTTTAGGACCCCTGTTCAATAATCTGCCTGATTTAAAATGAAGCACCGAAGGACCCTTAGCTGTCTAACAACATGCCTGATGAACATGTCAAATAAACGAAATAACTCTAAACTAAATTGTGGTTCACGTGGAAAGATTTTAAAATTGTTGGCAGATTTCCCAAACCCTAAGAGACCCCACACACACAGAAAAAATCTTGGGTATGCCGGGTTTAAACGTACAGTGTGTGGTGTGCAGCAAAATCGACGAATCATGCGTGTGCTTCCACCGCCCTGATTTTAATGGCAATGAGGGGGAGCCGCTTGGGAGTCAGCTGCATTTCATCGCACCAAAATGAGGACGTGCTTGTTTTTATGTTGACTGCATTGTGCGCCTGCGTATGAAAATGGGGCCCGAAATATCTTGTCTTTGTAGAGTATTAAATTATTGGTTCAAAATGATATGCAAACATTCTGTTTTATATAAATTTTACACAAGGCCCCGAATTCAGTGGAACTGGGTTTTGTAAATGTCAATCGGATCAAGGAACTTAATTAAACAACAACAAAGATCAATGTTTTTTGTGTGTGCACGAGTGTTTATGAGTTGCTTTTATGTGACTTGATGGCTCTGCTAATGTGCACATTTACATGCGTGCTTGTTCCTTTTGTGAGCGACACAGTAAAGCCATTTCATTATTTCTCCAGTGTTTACTGACAGATACTGGACAGGCCTCAGTGAGCATGAGGCTTCGTTATCCACGCTGTTATGGGTAGACAGTTCACGGGATATTCATGCCCAGTGCTCACACACGCAAAAATGCACGCCTACACGCAAAACACACAGCTTTTGTTTCCAGAAAAGACTTTGGTGGAGTCCATTTTTTTTCAGTTAATATGGTTATTACAGAATTGCTGAAAATATAATGGTGACCTGAACAAGTTGCACAGGACTGGATATTCAATGCATGTTGATGTTGTGTAACACACTCACCCTGTCCTCTTCCTCTCTGAGGTCAGGCATGGTGCTGATACACAAGCTCACCACAGTCACTGCTACCATGATGACAGACAGGCAGGCGAAGATCTTCCCCGGTAAGCCAGACTGCGGATTCTCGACCATATCCCGAAGCCAGTTCATAACTTTTTGATACGTCGTCTCCTCCACGGGAACACGTTGCATGGCGTTCCTCTGCCTGCGCTCCTCCTCCTGCCGTTCTTGTTCGTTCACCTCCTCGATTCGTGTGTACATCTTCCTCTTGCAGCAGCGCTCCATGTACGCCATCTCCACGCCCCAGTAGGTAAGCTCGTCGTGCAGGGAGAGGATGCACATCTCCTGCAGCAGGCGAAGTTTACCTGCGGCCAGGAAGTTGAGAATAACCCTAAAGGCGGATGGCGAACGATCAAAGAAGAATTCCTTCCGCGCTTCGTCATAGTCGTCACAGACGCTGGCAATGTCCTCAGGTGACCTGCAGCCACACAAGCGGCCAAGTCGAGTGAGAGGGAACTGCTGCAGAGTGGTCCAAGGGAAGGTGTAGCGGTTCCCCCCGACGTTGATCACTGCCAGCAAACGGTGGTCTACGGAGACGAGATCCTCCGGCTGACGGATGAACTGAGCCCTTTGGTAGTAAACACCCTGCGGAAAAGTGTATGACTTGTATAGCAACTCCATCAGAAATATAAAACATTTACTGATTTAAATATGGTTCTAACTTGACATTGTGTATCATTCATAAATGCTTAATCATTTTAAAAGATGAAAGTTGAAGGAAGGCGCCTAGGAATACGATGGGGAATACCTAATACTTTTTATTTTAAAATACACCTATATGTTCATCATTATAACGGATTTTATCCACAAATATGCCTGCTGCTCAAAAGGTTTCTTGAAGAAAAGCCTAAGTTGGGTATTACACCTGCTGAATTGTTCGCACTTGCGTTTAGTCCATTTTATCAGAAATTACCTTCATAATAGAATAAGACTGGCGTGTTGTGCGAGCAAGGTGATGAAGGTCATGAAGACTTTGATGCCTGGCTGCTCTGTCATGCGCCATTGGCACAAAAGTCTACTCGAATGTGTGCGCTAGGTCACCTTCACAAACATCTTTCCGTTACCTGAACCGTTAACAATATCACGTTTCGATTTGGGAGCCCACTTTCCCAGGGGAGCGCACAACTCATCTACTCTTATACCTATCATTGTAATACCTTAACTCCTACATCTGCAACACAGATTCATAGGTATTGTATGTGCCTGGAATAATAAGCTATTGGAGATGCAGTATAACATAAGGAGATCAAGGATATGCCAAGGCACCGGATTGATGGCACAACTTGTCACCCATCAGTCAAACAATCATTGGCATGTGCTTGGTGCACCATTGATCGCACTATTGGAAATTTAAAGGGATGCTGGATGTGCCTGTACTTTGCAGATAGCAAGCTCCTGCACATTCCAGAGTTGAGTAGAAAAAGAGATTCATTATCTAAATATTTATGAGCAACACAACATTTGATCTGTTTTAACCAAGTTACAGTATGTAGTTATTGTGACAACTTTTAAAGGAGAAGTCAACACCAACATTTTCTTTACAAGAATATGTAATATGTGCCCCCTCTCATCTAAACACGACATTCTGGTTAGTATTGCATTAGTAAAATATGAGTTAAGCAGCAAAATCATTCCATTTTATCCATCTCGGGGAGGGGACATTTTCCCACTTGCTGTCAATTGAAAATGACATCACAGTTGACCAACCATGACTCACTTGTCTTCTGAAGCTGAGCCGTAAATTGGTCATCAGGCGGCAGCAAGTACCAAAATGGCCAAACCATGAGATGGATAAAAATGGGTGGATTTTTCCACTTAATTCATATTCCACAAACATAATACTAATCAGAATTGTTTAGAACTGTTAGGACTGGTGGGGCTGGATGGAACATATAATTATATTGTAAAGTATCTTTTGAGTACCAGAGACATGCATTTGCCTCCTGGTTGGGCAGAGCCAGTGAATCAGAGATCGCTGAGATTGTTGTGTTCAAAGCAGAAGGGGATTGATTGCCTCTGCAGCAGATTATCTGCAAGTAAGGAAATGAAATACTTTTTTCTCCCCATTTTCAGATCGATGCAATTGCCATTCAGTGGACACAGTATAAGAGTAATGCATAATTGTGTCCTGCAATTCTTCGTTCTACTCTCCTCTTCTACTAAATAAATAAGTTTTTATTAGTTTCTATATCCTGCAGCAGTACCTGTAATTGGCTTGGGTGCTGTGTTTGTTTCAGGCTTGTGCCTGGATCAGACTACAAGACAAATTTGGTCTTTTACAATGACTCTCTGTCACACTATTGCCACAAACAGTCTTGGCCTTATGACAATATCATACATGTTTGACATTATCGCAAGTCTTTCAGTCTGTGTGTGACGTGACACAGCGAACAACCAATAGATGAGCTACTTTGCAAACAAACAGGAGAGCAGCATGACCGAATGGGAAACACCGGCAAAAATGCGCCGCTACACGTCTCTGCAGTGTTGAAATTTGATTTGAAATCCACTTAGGTAGGTAGACTCCGGCGGGGGGCGAGGGGGTTTACAGTCCTGTTATTACTTCTCTTCTAGCCTCATGATCCACAAAGTGACGGCAAACTAACATTACATGTGGTATATCCGGTCGCGACACGTTTTTTTTTTTTTTTTTTTTTTATATATATTTTTAATACATTTTCTTGAAAACTTCTTGGGTGGTGGCCAGTTTACTTGGGTGGCCCGCCCAAGTATTAACATGGTGTGGGAAACACTGCTCTGTGACTTGTCGTGGCTTGGTGTCTTTCTCTTTATTTGCACTCTGGTGCACTTCTCCTGTTGAAACCAGTTAAGACCATCAGGTCACACATTTTCACATGGGCTGAGCCGCCTCCCCGTGTGGGTGGGCGGCCAAAACGGTATAAACTATTTTGAATAGATTAGACCTTCTTCCGCATCCAGCAGAAAAGGCTCCACAGCTGTCTACTTGATCTTTCTGGCATCCAGTAAATAGTTCAACTGTGAATATTCAGTCTCCTGGTTGTTATTATAAAAGACCTGGGTTGTTCAATTAAATGATTTTAACAACTGTTTAATCCCTAACCGCCGGTTCAATTCTTAACCCACCGTTAACTAACCGACCGTTAAATGTGCCTTGTTCAAAACATGGTTAGTCACGCTGTTAAAGTTAACTGTGCCTTTTACGGCACTGGTTAGCACAGATATATCCCACAATTCCTCTTTTTGTTTACTTTCGGGTCGGCGAAAGGAATGGATACTATCCAAACGACCAACCAAACAAACATTAAGTTTTTATGAAACAATGTATTATTATTTTTAATTCATTATAATTAATTTGTTTCTACTGTGTGTATTTTCAGTGGATATTTTGTGTAATATTTTTGCCAATATTTTTGCATAGAAGAGTGCATGTTTTTGTTTGATTTTGTTTATCATATTATTTTTGCGTTTTTTTTTTGTTTAACATAATTGTATTTTTGACTGATTTGTTTTTTTGTGAAATATTTTTGATATAATTGCTTTTATTTGTCTTGTTTTTGTATTTACATACTTCTAATATGTGTGTATTTTTTATCTAATACTTGTAATGATTACTAATATTTGTAATTACTGTTTAAAATTAAACTTAATTAAAAAAATATTATTATAATATTAAATTTAAATTAATTTAGCGTCAATAATTAGCCGCTATTCACAGTGTTGTTTTCTTTTTGATTATTGACATGAAAGCAAACAAGAAACATTACAGGTAACATCTCTTTGGAATCACCTCCCACTAAATGTTGGGCAAGCCCTCTCGCTGTCCATTTTTAGAACTCATCTTAAAAAACACATTTTTATTCTTTCTCTTCTGACTCAGCATGAGACTTGGCATTGTAGTACTGCTAAGCGGTAGCGTGCGCATAACTCTTCATCTGAATAATCATCCATGTCAAACCAAGCCCTCGACTGACTTTCTTTTTCTTGCGCTAAACGGGCATCATGAAGGCATCATTAGCTGCGAACACAGAGTTAACCACACTGTTGAACCGCCGGTTAAAATTAACTGAGTTTTAAACAACAAGATAACAGTGCCGTTAATGTTAACGATCGGTTAAATCTACTTAACCAGTGGTTAAAGACATAACCGAGTTTCGAACAACCGGGCCCTGGTGAAAATTCCCATCAGAACTTTATATAAGCCCAGCCTTTCTATTCTATCACGATAGAGTGGAGATTCACCACTTTAAATGTCAAGATATTATTACTGAATGTAACAAATGGAGCTGCACTTTAACATTGATATCTCTCACTTATTATCTATGAAACTTTCAAACAAGTCATCAGATGTTCAGCTCAGCACAAAGCTCACACGCTGATTATGCATAGCGGCGTGGGATGAATTCCGCTAATTATTTAAATGCTGATAAAAATATTTTTATACAATAGAATAGTGATGTATATATTATTATACACTAGGGGTGTTAAAAAAAATCTATTCTGCAATATATGGCAATGCTACAGTACGCAATTCTCGTATCGATTCAATATGCGGCCGAATCGATGTTTAAACATCAATTTTTGATGTAAATAATCAACAAAACGTCTTACTCAGGGTTAGGGTTCACACTTTAAGCATGGCAGAATTTTATATTAATGGAACATTAAGCCTTAATATTTTATTTCAGTGCTGTTCAAACATGAAACCGATTGCAACCTGTTTGTTAAATACAGTGGCTCACAGTATTAAGCCTGAAGTTTCAGATAAATACATTTTCATACAAATCTTACAGTGTACAGTACAAGTACAAGTACAAGTTTACTGATTAGTAGCCTATTTTCTCAATTTGAGTTAAATTTTTTTTTTGCAATAATCGATTTATAGATTCGTATCGGGATTAATTGATATAGAATCGAATCACGGTACTCGGCAATTGACACCCCTATCATACACAGTATATATTATATACTGTACATATATATTTTATAATTTGAGCCATGCTCGTAATCTGCTGAATTCACTCTTCTTGTAGTTTTTCAGTTTTCAGTTTCAGTTTTTTTCTTGTTTGACTGGATTTTGATTGATTTTGCAAGGCCCACAGAATATTGTATTCTATTGCTATAAAAACATGGATCCTACTAAAAGAAAGATTAGTCTCTTCTTTCATCAGGAAAAAAAAGAATATTTGTGTCGGTTTCCGTTTTGCAACAGTTAGCATTAGAATGTAGCAAAATTTCATCATTATTCACAAATCTGTTTAAAACAGTGGGGAAAAGAGCCTTTTGCAAAGTAGACCTGGTTGATCTCCTTATACTCTGCTGCGACCTGCTGGCCGTTTTTGTAATTACTACCATTGCTTCAAGCATTCTCTTCAGTTCAGAGGCTGCATAATTCAGTCTGTGTAAAATCTCATTCTGAGAGTAGGCTCAGACTAAAAACTCTATGACTTGTCTTTAGATGTGAGCTAGCGTGAGATGGTAGTTTTGCAAGAGTCTTTTCCAAATCTTCTCACAGTCTTCTGATGTACAGGTAGCATGAGTGAGGTGAGGCCATTGCAAGACACAATCCAATTGGTTGACGTCAAGATGCTATGACACTACTCGGAAAATATCCAATAAAAATCAAACATGCAAGATTGTAGGGCTAGGTAAGTACTTAAAATTTGAGATTCTTTCAAATGTTTTTGTAAGACTCATTGTTGGTAAATGCTGTATAAAGTTCCTTGTTTGTATGCATATTTGTATGAAAATCTGTAACATATTTGACAGGGGCAATCACAGCAAAAAAAAAAAAATCTTACCTTGATGGTCTCAGTCTCAGGAATCTCAGTGAAGATGCGGTCAAGACTGCTGTCGTCACTGACGGACAGATTGCTGAAGTCGTGGTTAGCATTGCTAATGATGGGCATGGCAGCATCCGGAACGTACGCAGCTTAGCTGAAGTTAGGAAGATGAACAAGCTTCTTCACCGGGTTTATTTTTGGTGAGAGTCAGGACAGAGATGCACAGTACATTGTACTTTCCAGGTCAAAGGTCAACACGTTGAGAAATAGACTGTCTTTAGCTTCCTCAAGGTCTTTTTCACCTCAGAGCGAGTCTCCTTTTCAATGGTAGACGATGGATGTCCTTTGGCATCAAACTAATGAAGTAAACCAGAAAATTGGAGAAGGAAGCGTGTCAGATAACCTGCTGTCACATTTGAATGACTTTTGATGTTGCCATCAGAGGATAAAATGGACTTGCCTGCTTTAACAGCAGCCAGCAGCAAATCAGTAGATAATCTTGGAGTGAGGCAAGAGCGCGTTTAGATGGGTCAGTGACTGACAACTGTGGAGAATGAGCGGAATACGTCAATGAGCCAAATGTGGTGCTGATGTGTCCAGAGAGGGAAGGGGATCCTCTGAGGCTGAGGCCGCATTAGTGGGAGACTGTGATGGCAAGATCTGAGACAGATAGACAAGGAAAGAGAAACATTTCAGTGAGGAATTAAGAAAAAAAATCATGTCTCGTATTACATATACTATGCAACAAACTACTAAACTATACCATTTCTTAAATTTTACAGTTATCACTGAAAAAATTATAATACTAAGTAAGTCACACTAGTTACAAGCTCCTCGCACATGCTTACAATTTAGATTTATGACAGGGTCACACATTTTTCCCATTAATCCAACCGAAATTTTGACGAGCAGCAAAATAGAATAGTATTCAGTGGAACCATTTTAAGCGATGTTAGGGGCCACATTAACGTAAAATGAAGTCTCTAGATGGGCAACTTTTAAATGCTGGACGGGGTCACAATTTTTCATCAGTGCTCCTGGGGGCCACGTAGGGGCCACGCACTTTCTAACCAGATGTATGAATAAAATGCTTTAAATATGGACAAAATGCATGCAAATGACAAGTTCTCTCCACTGTCCTAACCCAACAACAAGGGTTTGAAGCAAACCCTTCAATAATAATAATAATAATAATAATAATAATAATAATAATAATAATAATAATAATAATAATAATAATAATAATAATGCATTGGATTTATATAGCACTTTTCTATTTAATTAGATACTCAGAGACGCTTTACAATGGAACGGATACATTATTCATGCACTTACACATTCACACTGTGGTGGCGGTTAGCTACTTAAGTAGCCACAGCTGCCCTGGGGCAGGATGACGGAAGCGAGGCTGCCAGTGTGCGCCTACGACCCCTCTGACCACCACCAAATATTCGCACCTTCCATACACCAGCGAGAGTAGCACTGGAGGCAATGTGTGTGAAGTGCCTTGCCCAAGGACACAACGACACATGACTTGGAGAGAGCTGAAGTTTTGTGCCAAGGACGGGACAAAACTGCTGAACAAGAAACCAACATTAAGTGCAAGAACTCATTTTGACACAAAAATCAACTCACTCAACATTTTTACATTATTGAGGTACTATGTTTGTCATGCATATCATTCCAATTTCTCAAAAACAAAATATAAATATATAAGGCCTACTCGCCTTGTAGTACAGTACAGTATAAGAAGAAAGCACAAAGTAAGCACAACTAACACAAGTCTGCCATCTAGTGGTGATCGGTGATATTACAACCTAAAACTACAGTCGAACCCTGCATATTCACAGTTTGGTACCCACAGATTTGATTATCCCCCCCCCCCCCTTTTTAAACAATATTTTTTCATATTTTGTATTTTTCCCAATTTGTTTGGTAATGTACTGCCTTCACAAATGGGTAGAGGTATGGTTAAAACAGCTAGTGGTAACTTTGCACAACACTATTCATTCGCAGTCTGGATGCAAATGTATGATCATTGTTTTTCGTCGAGTCGCTTTTTTGGGAAAATGTACGTCAAGATTGAAGACAGGATGGAACCATTTACAAATCGTGACTCAATCGACCAAAATTCTTCTTCTATCTACAATACAACCTTCGCTTTTTTATATTTGGTGGAGGCAATCAAAAGGAAACAAAACTTACAGGTGAATGGCAGTTTGGGTGAACAGTTCAAAGAAAAAAGGATAAAGAGACAGCAAAAAAATGTGTCTGTGGTGCGTTTTAAAAAAATAAGCTCTTAACGTTAGACACACAACTAACTTTACTTCTAAAAAAAAAAAATCCTTGTCACCCTGAGCAATATAGGACTTAAGAAACAGCAAAAAGAAAGAACATTCATCCTGCTGGTTTTATCATTATGGGTCCTATTTAAAACTAAGGAACAGGCGGAAAAGAGAACATTCAGGTTTAATGGTGTAATTCACACCCAGAGTGAATGCAGTAGAGGCTCAAAATGTGTTTCTTGGCAGTATGATTGCTCTGAAACTTATTGGCACACATAGTGATTGCAGTTGCCCAGAATGGCTTGCCCCGTATCAAGGCCCTAATAGTTATCAACTCCATTTTCTCATTTAAGTTTCCGTAGCTCGCTGCAAATCAAAGTGGCCATTAAAAACTCCTTGTGAATAGACATTTTTCTAGGCTGACGCGTCAAAACAAGGATTTTGCAATTATTATTAATAGGAAAGACAAAATAATAAGTTTGCCCTCGTCAACGTCAAAAAAGTGAAAATGCTGTAATAGCATCCATAAAAAACATATTTGATATTTACTTGAAAAAAAATTGTAACGTTTTTTTTCACTCAGAAATTCTAAGTAAATTTGAAAGAAGAGTTTTTAGTACATTTTCCCAGTCCATTAAAAAAAGAATCTCAAGCGTTGAGGACAAACGCATGACCTTCAGCTTGGGAGACCAGCTGAGCCATGCCACTTTTTCCATTAATTTCCTTTATTTAACCAGGTAAGAAACTCCTTGCGATTAATAATCTCTTTTCCAAGAGTGACCTGGCCGCAGGGGCAACAAAAACACACAAATAGTTACTTTTTCTGTTTGCCACTACACTGCATTGCAGGTGTGTTCAAAATGACAGTCTTGCAGGTATGACGATTCCATGTGACACCAGTAATATACTAACACACAGCTGTAGCGAAATGGCTCAGGTCTTGAGTGGCCGTCTCCCACCCTGGACGTTGTGGGTTTGTTCGTAAATAAATTGGTAAAATGTACTCAGACTATCCTTGTAAAATTAACTTGGAATTTTGGAGAGGAAAAAAAATGTTCCTCGTTTTTTTCCCCCAAGTAAATACTCATTCTTTTAAAGTGAAGAATGAAGACCATCTTGAAAAGGTAGCATTAATTTAGTGATAGTGTGGAAAAAATACAGCACTTTTCTGCAAATGCTATTTAGAACAGTTTAAATACATTCGATGATTTACTGACAATCTAAATGCCATATACTGCAAACATACAATTTTCCATACATTAAGTTGTAATCGACACACTGCAGTTTGGCATGTAAGGCAAACCTGCATACTGACAAGTAGCTAGTTGTGCACAGCACAATCTGATATACTCAGATTACATATGTTTGCTTGGGTCTACAGTCAATACGTGACACTCATTCAGAACCAGGAGAGCAAATTGCATTAGGCTAAAGCAATAAATCACGCCTGTCATAATGTTGGTGTTTCATCACCACCTCGCAGAGATCATGATCAACTATTTAAACATCAATTTGAATTCTCTGTGGATATGATGGTATTTCCTTGCCGGAGGTTAACCCTTTAATTGTTGATGGTGGCTTTGGCAGTGCGCTGGCATCCAACAGCTTTGATCATCCTCAATCTTAAATTCAATTAAATTTATGAGAAAGTTCAACCAATTCCAAATCAATTCAAGCCCAATGGAAAACAAGAAACACATGCAGACGCGAGCCATTCATCAATATATGATAATGTGGAATCACTGAGCTGAGGCCACACTAATGATTGAGAACTTCAACAACGGGTAATACCTAAAAAAAGACTCAAGTAAGTCTTGTACATCTTTGGCATTGGCAAATCTCAGAGGACTTGATTTTAGTGAGCATCAAAAGGATTAGCTCCAAAAGTCTGTTTACTTTTTCTTTGGCGTGTTCACAACCAACGAGAATACAGAATCAGAAATGGATACCGAACATGGGAAAGCAGTACACGTGTCTCTGCTCAGTATCACCTCGGTACAATATTGCATTCATTCATTTTTTAAATACCTCTTCAGTCTTTCAGGCTTGTTTTACTTTTTCATCATCAAGACCGGCAACCTATCATACTCACAATCACACTGTCACTGAGTGGAAACTGAACCCACGCTCATGCCTATAGAACTTCATGTACTCTGGAACGTGAGCTACATTTAATGTTTAGGGCAATTACCCATTTTGTTCCTGCAGCAACAAAAATAGTAGTCTCGTGCACACGATTGGTCATTTCATTTGTGCACTATGACTAAATCAGCAATAATTCATTCATGATTAAAAAAACAAAAAAAAACAGAATGGATTAAGTTAACTGGGTGGGATAGTTTGAAAATTGCAATCGAGAATTTTTTGTATGAAATGTATGTGGGGTTTATATATTCATCATACATGAAAACAAGTGCTAAAATTAAACTAAAATATAATTAATTAATTATGAATCTGATCGTTTGATAGATAAGTGTCACTGCAATGCTTCTGCAGTTAGAGTGCAGGGGGGGGGGGGGGCAATCACACACACTCGTGTAGCCTATATTCCACGGGACATGCGACTATGCGAGGAAGTTAAACGAAGCTAAAAGATTTGTAATTTTGTAGAAATTAACGCGCATTTCAATTCGATTTGACATGTTCAAATTGCACGTTAATGCAAAAAAAAAAAAAACCCCGCAAGCACAAAAGCACAGCTTTGCATTGAAGTGCAAGGAACACATTCCAACTTCCACTATGACGCCACCGCTAACATCATTCGAACTTACCATCCCGGGCGCTGAACTCCTTTCCACACGACTGAGCTTGCGCTTGTGTCGTTCCTTCGCTCAACTGCAAAAGCACGAACATGCAAATGGCCGCTTGGTGATACCGCGGACGAGTGAACCTGTCCGGCATCGGCGCATGGCGCACTGACAATGGGAGCACACCGCAGCAGGATGCGCCCACAAGCTTGGGGAGCTCAAAGTGTCCCGTTTCAGCTCGGTTCGTGGTGCCGCAGGAGGAGGAGGAGGAAGAGGAGGAGGAGGAGGAGGAGGAGGAGGAGGATGGGGAGGAGGAAGAAGAGGAGGAGCGGCACAAGAAGTTTGTTTGCGTAAAGGTGTCCAGAATCTACATCCTTGCTGAAGTGTACATTTTAACATTTAAACTGGATGTACTGTACACGTAACCGCTCTACCGTTCGTCTTTTAAATTCAAGGTCATTCAGTCTTTATTGTAGATTTATTTCCTATTCACTTTTCTGTTCATTACTCCTCCCAAACATACTTAACAGGGGATCGCTGAGTCGCGGTCCTCGCGAACCCCACTTTCAGTTCATGGATGGAGGGATGGTTCATCATGAAACCAGTACTGACATGTGGGTATAGTGTAGTTCCAACAACTGGAAAATCCATTTTTTAAACGATGAAACACAGCCTGGCAAACTAATTTCCCCACTCTTCAGACTCATCATCTGAAGAACAATTCTGGCATACGTAAACAGAGTTGCCAGAGGTGCATTTTTAATTGGCCCATTCTTTGCGTATGTGACAAAAAAAAAAAAAAAAAAACTCAAAATGATTGAGACTGCCCCAAACTACCAAATTGGCTAATACTTGCTCCAGTTTAAAGTTATCTTAAAAAACTAAATGAGGCACGACAAGATGCCTGAATCTCTCCTCTAAAGGAGTCCACTAGAAATTGTCTATGTACGACACCTGTTTCAAAATATATGAAGTTTAAAAAATTTACTTTGGGTTGTGCAAAACATAACTGGCACTCATCACAACTCATCTCGGACAGTACACAACCACCCTGACCATTTATATGAAGAAAACTAGTAGCCTATTCCACTTTTTAGTTGCGCCCTCTGGTGGAGAAGAAAATTGCAATGTGACAACTTACTTGTGATACAACTAGACCAAGACATCATCGACCGGCTTCAATCTGACGTCACTTAACAATGGTGACCCCCGTAGATAAAAAGCCCATGAATGGCAAAACATAATTTACACCATTATAAAGATATTTATCTATTGACTTATTATACCGTTCATTTAGTTTTTTTAAAATAAGTAACTTCACGTAACCGACCGTGATTACGACTGACTGTGTTTACCAGAACAACAAACAATTTATCAGAATCAGCCGTCTTTGTTGTTTACATTCACCTTGAACGCTTTGAAGTCGGGACTGGGAAAATCAAAGTGGAATCTATCCGACATCCCACCTTTCTTAAATGCAGCCTTATTTCCATGGTTTCTTTCTACCGTTGTCCATTCATTGTGTCTGCAGCCACTGTCAGTTGTCACATCCTCAAGTCGATGTAAATCTTGCTTTTTGAACTTTTGTTGATTTAGTATTTTTGATGAATCCCCATATCGTGTTTGCCTTCTTGTTCTTATGAATAAACAGCCTTCTCTGGCAAGAAAAATACATCTGCTCCCCAGTGTTGCCTACCTGCTTCCCTGCACTTGGGTGCTTAACCTTGCAAAACTCTGACATCATCATTGCATACAACAACAAAAATATATTTTTTAAGTGCAGTTTTTTACTCCTCATTTCTGCTCTCTCTGAACAGTATAACAAACACTTCGACCACAGACATATAGGCCGTATATGATGGACTCACAATAGGCCTACCGTCTGCTCGCCGTAGCGAGAAATGAAGCCACCGGCAGCAATGTTGCATTATTTCCTGTCTTCATGGGGCAAATGCCACAATGTGTGGCGCATGGTTATTATTTACCAATAAGACTAGGAGAAGCACTACATGCGCATTTTATTGATAAGAATGTGATTATTAATTTTCTCTTCCAGATATATCTGCGAGTGCTACTCAAAGATTTGTCTATATCATGTTATCAAAACTATCAACAACAAAATGTAAGCAAAGCCCATGAGGAAAAAAATCGCAGTGAAATGTATACCCAACTTATTTAAGGGACGAGTCACGATACCCTGAATGGTTGATGCAAACAGTAAAGCTTGTTCTTTACGAGGCGCTTAAAGGTTAAAGTACCACTGATTGTCACGCCCATCTAAGTGGGGTGATATTCGTTCTCCGCATTTGACCCATCCACTGAGGGAGCGGTGAGCAGCAGTAGGGGCTTGCGCTCGGGGATCATTTGGTGATCTAACCCCCCAATTCCAATCCATAATGCTGAGTGTCAAGCAGGGAGGCAAATGGGTCCCATTTTTATAGTCTTGAGCCGACCACGGATTGAACCCACGACCTCCCAGTGTCAGGGCAGACACTCTACTACTATCCACTGAGGTGGTGATGAATTTCAGAGTTCAGTTCAATGGATGAATTTGAATTTAAAATGACTCCACCCCAAAGGATGTTAAATTTGGAGAATGTACTGAGAATGACAATAGGACCCGAAGTGTTAAAATGTTATATCCTTCAGTGAGAATATTATTGGACTATTGCTGGTGTTAGGCCAAAACCTCCTAAGTCACAATTTGTTAAATTTCATATATTTTTAAAAATCCATTCTGTTGGTCAGTCCACACGTGTGGCTCTTATAATTATTATTTTTATTTTATTTATTTGTTTATTTATTTACTATAAATTATTGTCCAAGCTAAAATGTTGAAAATGGCATGCGCTCTTTGGTAATGCATTGTCAATGATTGAACAAACTTTCTGTTTTGGGGGGTCTCCTGAAACTGCTTTAGATGTACAACTTATTGGGCCAAAGCCAGTGCTTTGAAACGATTCCATACAATGAATGAATGTTTTCTTTAACGTCCTGCATATACAATTGCACCTTTAAAAATCAGCAAGATACAGATACTTCAACAATAAATAAGAAGTGGTGGACTGACCAAATGACAACAGTGCAGTGCGACACAAAAGTTTACAGTTAGAAAACTAACATCATTATACTCTGAAAATCAACTAATAGTGTGACCTGACACACCCACTTTGTCCTTGAGAGGATCGTCATTTGGTCGCCCCTGCCTCAGGGAACAACAAGGAAGCACTTTTTGTCTCTCCTGGGCCGTATGGATGCTAACAGAGCGAACAACACATTAGCAGGAGTGGAAACAGATAGTGACTGTCTGTGTGTGTGTGTGTGTGTGTGTGTGTGTGTGTGTGTGTGTGTGTGTGTGTGTGTGTGTGTGTGTGTGTGTGTGTGTGTGTGTGTGTGTGTGTGTGTGTGTGTGTGTGTGTGTGTGCGTGTGCGTGTGCGTGTGCGTGCGTGCGTGTGTGAGAGAGAGAGAGAGAGAGAGAGAGAGAGAGAGAGAGAGAGAGAGAGAGAGAGAGAGAGAGAGAGAGAGAGAGAGAGAGAGAGAGAGAGAGAGAGAGAGATATTCAAATTATTGAATCCCTCCATCACTATTCATTAACCTACAGTGCAGCTTTTGCCTGCGGCTGCCTTGTGCATGCAACATGAGACTGATCACACATGCTGAGCTATTAGTTTTCAGAGATCTTTTCTTTTCTTTTTTTGCTGCAGTTGAATGGATTAACTGCCCTGCAGCTTGCCTCTTTGTGACAGTAACAGTGAATTCCTTGTTTTTATTCAATCTGTTCTTTTGTTTTATCAGGTTATACATCGAAAGAAACAAGATGACTGTGTACACGAAACAGGTGCGAGATTGGAAGATCCGGAAATTCATACAGGAAAATGTTCCCTCCACCATGCACTCTGTTTTCCTCCTAAATCGTTTTGTTATTAATGTCACGAACCGCACACACATGGTAGCACACACATCAACACACATCAACACAGCGGCAAACAAAAGAAAACTGCAGCCTGGTCTGCACAAGCAGGCCTCACTCTGCTGGATTAAGAGTTTAATCCCTCACAGGCAAGAGGGGATGAGATTAAATCACGGTAGCCAGCCTGCTGGGGTCTGCGGCGATGTGAGGTGCATGCAGGAGAGGTGCAATGAGTCACCGAGCTATTTAAAACAAACACTGTCACTCCCGTGTCCAGATGAAAGCGCGTTGCTTTCGCAACCGACTTTTAGCTTCCATTTGACTCTTATGTATTTGCAGTCCTCGCTCAGGGATTCCCTCTCCTTTTAAATTTGTTCAATCTATTACATCTTGATCAGGTTAATTCCTCAGTCAGACAAAAGGGCAAAAAGAAAGATTAACCCTCATGACCCAAATGGATGCAAGTGGAAGCTGCATTGGGAGAAATGGCACTTAGAGGGAGCAGGATTTGGGATAATGGAAGGTAGTGGGGAAAGAAATTGATGGAATGTAAGGAGAGGTAATTTACGATGGCTGGGAACCTCACAAGATGAATAGAAGTGGAAAAAGACTCTGTCAATCACTGCACTGGACATAAATGAGGGCCCTTACAGGATAGGCTTTTTTTCATGATTGTAATTTATAGAGAAAGCAGAAGATTACTAAGTACTACTTAAAAAAAAATATATATATATTTTTTTGCTTTAATTTATTTCTTAGATGTGAGACATGTTTCCCTTTTCATTACTTTCTTCTTTTATTCCCACTTCGCAAATGATGTGTAATTGTTGTGATTGATTGAGTGGTCATTTAAACGTCTAACACACTGGAGAAAATCATCAGCCAGACCACTAAGTACGCCTGCATAATCTAATGAGCCAACAAAACACATTAATTAGTGACATTATGGAAACATGATGTTGTGCAGTTTGAACAAACACGTTCTAGCAAACTATAATCACAATAATATACATATTGTTAAATTATATACTCAGAAATATGAACCGGGGACCGCAGCACTGCTCTATACCGTGGTCCCCAACCGATGGCACCCCCACAAGCCCCCCCCACCCCCCCCCCCCCCCCAGTTGTGTGGTGCATTAAAATTGGAGGGGAGTTGTAGGGTGAAGGCGGTGTTTCCACCCAACCCCACCCCCCAAAGTGTGTTATGTGCCCTATATGTCTATAAAAGTGTATAGACCCCCCAACCACCCCACCGGGACCCCGGCGGGCATATGGGACCAGCCCGGCGGGGCGATAGGGCTCGCCCCCCGGATACTGGGTCCCGCCCGAGGTGCCAGGACGCCCACCGGAGCGGGGCAGGCACGACATCAAACCCCAGCCACCCCCGCCGACCCCTGGAGCACCGAGACCCAGGGGAGGGGAAGGAAGGCGTACCGGGGAGGGGGAAGGGAGGGGGGAAGGAGACGACAAGAAGGGCAGGGGGCAGCGGCAGGGCCGCAGAGAGAGGGGGAGAGGAGGAGGAAGGGTGACGAGGGAGAAGGGACAGGGAGGCGGAGGACGGGCGGGGAGAGGCGAGGAGGGAGAGGCAGCAAGGGGGAGGAAGGGGGAGGGGAGAGGGAACCACCGGGCACCCCGACGGCCCACAGGCCCCGAACCGCGTCGCCGGGCCCAGAGCAACGGACCGCGCCGGAACGGCGCCGCCCCAGACACCAGGGAAAGCCCCGCAACGCAGCACCCCCCAAGAGACCCAGGGAACGGCCAAGACGCAGCCGCCACCCAGCAGCCAACAGAGGGGCAGACCCGCCCACGCCCAGCCAGGGGGGACAGCACCCACAGAATTAACCCACTGGCATGCCGTTAATCCGAATATCAACCCCTGGTGCCCATCGGAGGCGAATCCGCTCGATCCCGCTGGCAGCAGCCGTGTTCCTGACTATAAAAACACAACCATTAGTTACAAATTGCCAAATACAGAAACATCAATGCAAGTTATCACGCTGCTGTGGCTCTCGCTAACAGGCAGAATTAAGTAACCAGGTTTAGGTTAAACAGTTCTATATACGTAGATCATGTTTCCTTAAATTTTGACATTTGGTTTTTATTTGAGGCAGATATTTTTTCCATTAAAATGGGATTTATGAGGTTAGACCATTGGTCGATATTCAGAGTTTGTTTATTTTTCCAGTTAACAAGAATTGTTTTTTTTGCGATAGTAAGGGCTACAAGTATAGATTGAAATTGTTTATGTGGTAAGTCAGTTGTTGTTAAGTCACCTAGCAAACACAAGTTTGGAGAGAACGGTATCCTACAGTCCAAGACAGCGGAAAGTTTTTCTAAGACTTTAGTCCAGAAACGCATAACCGGAGTACGTAACCATAAAGCATGAAAGTAAGTGTCTGTAGTGTTTTGTAAACACTGGAGACAAATGTCGGAGTTTGAGAGTCCCATTTTCTTCATCATATATTGAGTAATGTATGTTCTGTGAATAATTTTATATTGGATAAGTTGTAAATTTGACCCGCATTTTTTTCTGCTGAGCTTTTTTACTGATTTTAACTCTTTTCCCACATAAGAACAACATGGAATTTTTGGGGGGGTTGTCATGTTTTTATTAGTTATATTGGACGCCAGGATAGTATGACGTAACGTTTTGTAAACTTACCAAGCTTATGTATAACATTTTTAAGGTGAACATCATGCAAATCAACTTGTGATTGTGATTGGTTATTTAAGATCAATCATGAACCAGAAGTGTTGGCATAATCCAAATTATGCATTTTTATTGCTTTAGACTTGCAAATATGTCATGTCCACTGTAAAAATCTAAGGCAGTGTTTCTCTAGTGTCTGGTGTGCCGTGGGAAATTGTCTAATTCCACCTAATTGGTAACAACAAATTAATTATTATCCACAAATAGTGTGTCGTTGTTGAGTAACTCAAGAAAATCACGCAATATCGCACAACAACACACAACTTTGTCCAAAACCCGCAACTTTCCCACAGTTACATCTATGCTAGTAAATGTGTTGACATTGACCACAGAGAAAATGCATAGCATTTACAATATAAAAGCTCGGACCCTCGTGAGGATAAACGGTTTGGAAAATGGATGGATGGAATTACAGCAAATTAAATGACCGCACAATCCAATATTTGGACTTTCTGCACAAAAGCGGTGGTGAACTACATGTCGTCCTTCGACAAGCGTTTCACGGGTGCTAAACACGTTTGAAAGAAATATGCAGTCTTGTCAAATCACACTCATGGAGGCGATGGAGTCGAGGTCAGTCGGGAGCACCGAACGAATTAAGATGAGAAACGGTGGCACTTATATAACATTTGAATGTGAAATTGTGAGTGATGCATGTTAAGCCTAGAGTTGGGCAGTTTCCTAACGTAAACCAATTATAAAACATATCTTTAAATGTGTAGAATTATAAACTGAAGATATATCACCATACTTTATACAATATATACACATTTATACAATTGAAAGTGTACAAAAGTATGTTTTTCAGAGAGATCAAGTGGAAGCTGATGATTTTGACGGGGAAATTATGTAGTAGTTATAGCAATGATGTTGGCCATAATAGAATTAAGCACTGCATATTACTTAGCATTGGCAATTTATTTGATATATTTTGATTATAATGTGCATAATAAACCTGTAAAAATATTTGCACTTTTGATTTTAAGAAATTATTTGCGCTTTTCCAAGTTATGTGAACTTGTTCAATGATATACAATGGATATAAACGTTAAAAAGTGAAACGCCATAGCCATTTTAGTCAGGATTTTATTTTATTTTTTTACATTTTCAATGGGTGGTGTGTCCCGAGATTTTTTTTATGAAAAAAGTGTGCCATGGCTCAAAAAGGTTGAGAAACACTGACCTAAGGGTCCAAAGGAACCCCGATTGTAATGACAAGTTTATGCTTTATTATTTATTTGGTTGTTACTAACATAACTACGAGATTCATCTTTCAAAAATCCTTTCCAGTTTGGACGTACGCCGCCATTGTTATTTACGTCGCAACGCATTCAGTGTGTAGTGACGTAGAATGGCAGCTCTCTGCCGAGCAATGTGAAACGCGTATAAAGAAAGCAAGGTAAGCCTCCGTGGTGTTCCTAAAGGCAGAGGCGGACTTACCATTAAGCAAGCCTAGGCCTAAGGCCTCACGTTAATAGAGGGCCCCATAAAATTCCTCATACACTAATGGCCTATACAGTTTTTACTTATTTACACACAATAATTATGTTTTTGATCCAAATAATTTCGCTAAAATGCCAGCAGAAGGCTTCTTGTGTCGAATGTCTCTTAGGTGTAAGGAGGAATGTAGTACATGTGCCTGTAGTGTGTGGGCTGTGTCTCAACTGCATTTATACCAGGACTTAACTGATAAGCTGGTCCTGGTCTTCCTTCTCTAGACGACCTTCTCAAAGGACTGGGATTTGGTCTTTGGCTTTCCTCCACTTGGTGCTGTACTTCTTGGTCATTAGTCAATTCCTGGTTTAATGCAGCGTGGGTTTCATTGTCTGTTCCTTGTTCCACATAAACATTCTCCTCTTCTTGTTCACACACTATCCCATGTTTTGTTTCCTGGAGTGTCTCACCAAGTTCTGCCGTGTTTTGTGCTTTAGTTACCATTCTTTGATCTGTGAGCTGTTGCTCTGTCTGTTGGGTTGCCACTGGGATCCGTAGCCAATATTGACATACCTCTTCCTCTTCATCACTTGGGTCATTTGTCTCTGGCATGCATTTCTGTCCAGTGGGTTTTGGTTGCTTTGTTGGTTTCTTTGTATCCCTTCGTGAACTTTGTCTGTCAGTGACTGGGTTCTGACGTGGTTCAATTCGCAAGTCATTAACCAGCAACAAAAGGTTTTGGTGCAGCATATGAGTCTCTTTACCTCCTGACTCAGGGCAGACTTTGTAAACAGGATTGTCTCCTCATTGTTCTCTCAGTTCCACAGGGGAATTTGAGTTAATGCTCCCCATGGCTTTTTTCTGTTTGATGCATGGACATTTCCTGGTTATGTACTCTTCAATTTCCCTTTTCATGAAAGGCCAGTAGAATTGCTCTCTTATCTTTTCAACACCAAAATGGCCCATGTTGTTGTGGAGGTGAACAAGTGATGTTTAAGTGGCAGGGAGTACTAGTACTTGCCTTTGATCTGTCTATAAAGAACTACATTTTGGTGTAGCCTTGTCCATTCCCTCAAGAGCTTCCGTGTGTTTGCATCAGTTTTCCCTCTATCGTATTCTGTTGGTGGTTTGTTCTTGTCTTTCAGCTCCATGACTTTTCCAATTGCTGGGTCCGCTGTTCGACTAGCTCCTCGTAGCTTATTTTCTGTAGTGTTTCCATGTGCGACTGGCTTTCAGATGTTAAGTCGAGAGCAGCCACCCATGCTACATCTCCCTGTTGGGCTCTCCGACTAACTGGCACCAATGTCTTCCTGTGACAACTCTTCTGAACACGCTTTCATCAGAGCATCGATATCAAGGGGACACCGGGACAATGTGTCAGCATCGATATTTGCTTTGCCAGGCCTGTACTTTATGTCAAAATGGAAATCAGCCAGCTGTCTCACCCAACGATGGCCTGCTGCGTTGAGTTTGGCAGTGTTCAACACGTATGTCAAGGGATTATTGTCCGTGTAGACTGTAAAATGGGGTCCATAAAACAAATAACTCCTGAATTTGTCACAGACCGCCCATTTTAAAGCCAATTCAGGCTTCCCACTGTGCAAGTAATAATTTTGTTCTGCAGGAGATAGCGTGCGTGAGCAATATCCGATGACCCTCATCTTTCCCTCCTGGTTTTGGTAAAGAACTGCTCCCAGGCCTATTTGGGAGGAATCCATGTAGAGTGTGAAAGGGGCAGTGAAATCGGGGTATGCAAGCACTGGAGGTTGTGTGAGCATATCAATCAACCGTTCCAAGATCTCTTGGTGTTCTTCAGTCCACTTTATTGCCGTTCGAGTAGACTGCTGGGTAGCCTTTGTTCTCCCACGTGTTGATCTGGGCTGTGGCATGTCTGGTTTCACCTGAAACAGGTCATAGAGGGGCTTGGCTATTTGTGAAAAATCCTGTACATATGTCCAATAATAGCTAAAGAACCCAAGCAACTGTCTTACTTCTACAACATTTTGTGGCCTTTTGCATTTCAGTGCCTTAACAGCTTTGATGTCTTTGGGGTCCACTTTCACACCTTCTGCAGACACCAATCGACCAACGTAACGGACTTCTTGGCGAAACAGCTCACACTTTTCTGGCTTCAACTTTACTCCATGTTGCTGTAGGGCCTGAGAAACTCTTGGCAACACCTGTACGTGTTCATCAAATGTCTTTGAAAAGCATAGGACATCATCAAGGTAAGGGATGCAACATTTGTCACAAAGCACATCAAGCATTTCTTCCATGCTCCTTTGGAAGGCGGCAGGGGCGTTTGACAATCCAAATGAGATTCTGACCCATTCGTACAGTCCCCAAGGAGTTGTGAATGCTGTCAGGTACCTTGATCCTTCCGCAATGAATCCCTGGTGATATGTCTTGCCTTTATCTAGGATCGAGAACCAGCTGTACCCACCCAGTGAGTCTGTTAGGTCCTGGATGCGAGGAAGAAGATGTTGGTCCGGTACCGTTTTGTTGTTCAACAGCTGATCATCGATATACAGACGTAATGTGCCATCCTTCTTTCTCGCACAAATTACTGGAGTAGCATCGGTTGACTAGGACTTCACAATCCATCCCTTGACTAACAGCTCTTGGATGTATTCTTTCACTTATCGGTACAGGGGTTTCGGGATTGATGCATAGGCCTTTTGCACTGGAGCTTTGTCTTTGACTCTTATCTCCATTTGCAGAGTGTGGATGCACCCGATGTCACCGGTGTCACGTGAAAATGCTGCCGATTCCTTGCAGAGTACTTTCTTTACTGCTTCCTGCTGCTCAGGGCTCAAATGACTGTTATCGACAGGTGGTAACCATGACTGGGTAGCAGGGTTTCTGTTAGAGGTGAGGTTATTTACTTCAACTGTTGTTCTCTCAACTTGTAGCCGATCACTCTGTTTGAGGTCTGGTGTATCTGTCTCAAGAATCTTGTCAATGTGCTGAATGATGCCCAGTGAGGTCCTCTTCGGCAGTGTGATGTCATGTTGTTAGTGGTTGGCAATAGGTACCTTCCCATAAGGCCTTTCGGTGTTATGTGTTTCTAGAATACCTGCTCCTACATTTATTATTATTTGTATTATAGTCTCATTATTGTGCTCTCCTCTTCAGGTTCATAGAGGACGATAGGGTCTGAAGTGTCAAACTTTTGAGGTACTCTGCACAACACTTGTACCGTTCTTCCGGATGGGATGCTGATGTTCTCTTTTCCTACTCTCACAGTAACTGGATCATAGTGTGTTTTCTGGGGGACCTGAATAAAATTTACAATGGCTGCTACTTAATTTGCTTTAATCTAAAAAGCTCTGCATAGGAGGTTTATGATTGTGGCTACTGTGTCACTAGTTAGTCCATGCCCCTTGACAATTGCTTCGAGTACATTTGCTCCTACAAAGCAAAGGCAGAGGTAGTGACAAGTTGGTGACTGAGAATGGGACTTAAATGGTTAAATTGGGATCATCATTACCTGCCAGATTTACTGTGATCTCGACCCATCCATCATAAGGGATGGCTTGGTTGTTTACAGCATAGACACCAAGGTCCTCGTCGACCAGCTCCTGCAGTGGTCTCACTGCATAGTTAGGGATGTAAATGTCAGCCTATTTACGATCAATTATGCTTACTTGCTAGCAAGAGTCAAAGAGAACACTTTGCGGGTACCCACCAATCAGGCACTTGAGTAAGCTTTTCTTTCCAACTAGAGATACTTTGGAGTTCTACTGCATGCAAGTACTTTTGGTTACTGTGTGAGGTTTTGGGGTTCTGGGAGATGTTCAGATGCTCGACTTACTGGCTGGTACTTGGATTGTGCATTGGTCTCTGGCTGTCCCTCGTCAGAGGCCGCATCTCATTTAAATGCTGCTTAGTCCGCTCTAAACACCCCACTGCCCGATGGCCGGCTTGTTCACAAACAAAGCAATGATTACACTCGGGCCTCTCTTCTTCAGTGCACTTTGGACAGAAAGACGATTTTACCGTAGCTTGACTTGGAAGGCTGGGCTGGTGGGCGCTGAAGGTGCTTATTGAAAATTGTCTGAGGAGTTAGCTGTGGCTGAGCTGAAGCTCGGGATGGTGGTGCTGATGAGCTAGTCCCCTGATTTCCACTTGCCTGCTGCTCAATTAGGGATGCCACCATTTGCGTCAGCGTCTCTACCTGAGTAGTGAGTTGGTGTATGGTGTGTTGGGTTTGGTTGTTTGCAGTGGTTACCCTCTGATTGTTATTGTTTAGCCAACCTTCAGTCTCTACCTTGGCACCATTGGCATGTGTTGTTCGTTGTCGGGGTGCCTGGCCAAGTCTGCGCTAGTGTTCATTTTCATCATTTATTATTTTCATAACCTGACTGAGTACTTCTTTGTCACTGACTTGGTTATTTGAAATGATAGGCCTAAGTCTCTGCCGCAGGTTTGTATGTTTTGCTCCAAAGCCCTGGTAAATGGTGTGGAGAAAAACCTCTTGAATAGTCTTTGGGTCATAAACAATGTCTGTACTGATCTGTCTTGATTGGAATATGGGTTTATATGAGTCCAATCATGCGATACAGGAACTGTTGGGGTGACTTGTTCGGCCTGCCTTGCACAGATTAGCTCCTGTAACATATCAGTCGTTGCTTTTTCTCCTAAGTAAGACCTGAGGAAGCCCTTGAGTTCAGAGACTGTCATATCATCTTTGTTTGCCAGCATGTCCTTAAAAGTACCTGGTCAGACAATTCTCAACATGCCTCGAACTACTTCTGCCTCTGCAAAACCCCTTTTAACTCCCTCGTCTATCTGTTTACTTGAGTTTTTTTTTTAGCTGTCTGAATTTTGGTCTCCTATTTGACCCCCATGTATCTTAAACTCACGCCTTTGAAGTTATGCAAGGTGCCTTAGGGGTATCTTCCCCTCAACAATTGGCTGTGGCGTTGATGTGGTATGTGGACTAGTTACTGTTTCACATTGTCTAAGCCTTTCACCTAGTGGATCATAATTTTTTCTAAAAATGTCAACTAACTGCGTGGTGATGTTTGTACTTATGTTGAAGCAAGGTTGTGATTGTGTGTCCGTGTTGTGGGAATGTGAGTGTGGTGGTTGTGGTATGTAATCTGGGACCATATTAGATCGACTAGGACATGGCATCACATGTGTTAACACATTACTTTCTATGTTAACTGGTGAGTCAGCAGAAGCACAAGGAAGCAACTTGCATATTTTGTCATTCAATATCAATAATTGACTCATACCTTCGTCCTCAAGTTCTAATAGTGTCAAACTGTCAAATAGTCAGCGCAGCTCTCGTCGTCACTGAAGTTGATGACGTCTTAATTTTCAGCTGCAATGCACCTTGCGAATTGTTGGAGGTTGGTACTGAAGAGAGTGAACAAGTTATTTTTGATGCTCTGCATCAGCTCTTTGCGTATGGTCGACATGGTGCTTTCAGGAGTGGATGTGCGCAATGTTGCTGTTCAGTTATATTTCAGTTTCAGTTATATAGTTCGCTTGGTGGCTGGTGGACATCTAGCCCTTGGTTCAGCAGCGCGGTTCCCTCTGTGACGCTCTAATTTGCTCACCGTGGACACCCACTGGTGTGCTCTTGGACTGCAGGCACACCTTGTCACCTTGTCTTCGTGGTTCTATTATCACTGGATCAACTCCTCCGTCGGTTGTGGATGAGAGATCCCGGACGAGCCCCAACAATTTGTTACAGGTCCCAAAGCCTTGGAATCCCGGATAACAAAGAGATTTTTTTGGGTTTCGGTTTCTAAACGGCAGAAAAACACAGGTAATGTGAAAAAGGAGTGAAGACATAAACCAGCTGCGTTTCATCTAAAAAAAAATCTGAAGGGGGGGGGGGGGGGGTCGTGAGTTACTTCACTAAAGTAGGAACCTGGTCGAAACAACACGTAAACACAATGGTTCCGTTCTTTTGTTTACTAACCCACATTAACAGAAATGTGAAAGATACATTTCCACTCAATTATACATTTTGTATATAAAAAATTTATCATGAATACAAAATATGTTCCCATCAACAAAATTATTTGTGACCACATATTTTTAAGAATTATTTATTTTTTAAAGTTTTGTCTTAAGAAGTCACCCCGCAAAATAATATTCTTTCACGTTAAGCATTAAATCATCATTTTGGGGGTACAGATTTTCGCTGAGCAGGAAGGGTTTGAAATATAAAACCAGCAACAAATCTTACAGTGCTCAGGCGTAGAAGACTACACCCCCTTTGAAAAGTAAAATTTTAACAATATCTCAATGAATACAAAAACAAGTGGCAAAGTGTTTTCTTTAAAATTAAATTAAAATTAATCAAGTTTGAAACTTTTTTTTACACACGACTGCCACCTCTGGACTAAAGTGTAAATGCAGCCTCCATGATGCTCGTGCATGAGCCGCGCAGGCCTGTACGAGCAAGAGCGGACAAAAACTCCTCTGGCAAGAGGCCACTATTTACAGACAAGCAAAGATGACTTCAACTGATAGAATGATAGAAAGATAATGATAAGACAATGATGGAGCAATTCTGAATGAATTGCTTGCACAGATAATTTAATTTTATACCGTGATTATAGCCCAGTTGCTTGCAAGGAATTTATTATCTAGTAATATTTTATGCCATGATACTGTAGTTCAAATGCACAATAATGCTCACATTCATTTATTCCTCATAATACATCAAATCAAGCAATTAAAAATGAAATCTTTATTTGAAAATTATTCTTGAAAACATTGTAAATGTGTGTCTGTTCTGTTTGTATAAATTGTTGACTGGAAAGACGCTGAGGTTGCGAACAATACTGTGACGTCTCACAAGAATGCTGCCAGCAAATATGGTTAGTAATCTCTCCTTTTTATTTGTCTTCACACAACCGGCTAGTAGTAGCTTGTTGGCCGCGACCAACGCCGGAAACAAGAAACTAAACGGCATTCCAGCAATCCATGCAAATAAAAAAATAAATTAAAACAACAACATAGAAGTGAAAAAATAAATAAATATTGGAAACTCTACCCGGAGACAGGAGCACGCATGATGTCACATTTTTAGCGCATTCGCCCCAAATGCCTCTATTTAGAAGCGTTTTATAGGCTTATTGACACAGTTGTTGTAAACACGTTAGGGCTTGCTCTACACATCAGGGCATTGCTTCTGCATATAGATGTGTAACAATCTGTAATTTTAACATTTAAACTTCCTTAATGCAGCTTTAAGTAACACCTATTCAAAATCAGCTGTCTGCTTGACACCTGTGTAATGAATAATGAGACTCACCTGTAGACGCTTGTAGTCTAAAATTTGGGCATTTGGGGCTTTGCTCCGACGTTTTGTGGGGTGTACTAGTTTTCGCAAAACCCTTATTTGAGTAAACTAGAAATTCATATTACTAACCTTACTTTCATGTTATAAGTTAAACAGATGTTATATAAATTTAGTCTTGTCATCATTTTTTAAATTGTTTTTGTGTTCATTGACATATTGTTTAAAGCGTTATTTTTCAAAGGGGGTGTACTCATTTATGCTGAGCACTGTACAATAGTGGTAGTAGAGAATGCAGTGTTTGCCTCACAGATACAGCGGAGATTTATTAAATATTTGACATGACTCTCATTCCTACCGGCAATTGTTTCATTTGCATTGGACTGGAAAATAAACAGCATATAAACATTATTGACTTGTTAATGTTAAAATGTAAGTAATTCAAATGCATCGAAGTTTTATTTGCAAATGAAATACATAAATCGTTTGATTTAGCTCTAAAATTGGCTGTGAGTATAGTATGAGTGTGTCACTATGGATCAATTATTAACATCCCCCAAACCCGTAGAGTTGTAGCATCCATGGGTGTCCAAAAGTCCAATAGTTAGCTTTTTTTGACTGCTTGCACTATAAAAACAGTTGGGTCAAAAGTAACCCAATTATGGATCAAAAATGGACCGGTCCACTTTATTTTTGATCCAACTTTCTGGGTTGTCTTGTACAAAATGACACAAAAAAAATTACCCAAGTAAAGGATCTGACCAATATTTATGAGTTGTTTTGCGCTGAAAGACAAATTTCTTGACTCAAAGTTGGGTCAAATCGACAATTCCATTGTATTGTGCACGTACAGTATATTATCTGTAATTCACTGAAAGACGTGAGAATTTTCTTATGGGAATTTCGTCTTCTCCTCACTTGCTGTGTCATATTTAGAGCTTGTGCACATATATTTACTAAACAAACACCATTTGGAGTGTTTATCATGGGCTACAATAGGATTGTATTAGTTGCCGTCTGCGTGAAAAGAGATTTAAGAATAAAACAATACATCGCAAAATGACTCATGACAAGACAGTGACTCACAAAAGGCTGGCATTTCATTCTGGACAGCTGCTCTTAACTGAATAAAGCGGGGCTAAATGTGCAGCATTCTGTTTGCGATTCATCTTTCTTAAACCACAAGTAATAGCTGATTTACAACCCAAACATCATAAAACATAAAACCAAACACTTGGATGAGCTGAACCGTTCCAAACATGCCAGCAGTGTAAAGTAAACCACATTCACATTCAGAGCACTTTGCCCTCTTATCAAGGTTCCCGAGTGACTTCACAGTCTGTCTCAGCGTTAAATGAAACCAACATTTCTCCACAGCAGGACAACAGACGACTTGCAGACTGCAGTCTTCTCACTGTATCCATTTATGTCACCATTTTTTAAGTCCTATTTTTTTATCCTTGTTTTAGCCAACCTATTTTATCCCACTGAAGTTCAACCTGCACTTGAGTCATTACCGGTAAACGAATGCGTTTGTCAGAAAATCAGTGTCAAGCCTGTGCTGAAATTGAAATGCACAGAAGTGATGTCTGGTATATTTCATTCCCCATGGCGTTTAAAGGAAGTCAAATAAAAGCTATTTTTCTTCCTCCATCTCACATTCTCAGAGGGCTGGTAAGTTTAAGAAGTCTGTCAAAACAATTAAGAAACTTGTGAAAAAAACAAAACACTTAACTTTTTGAAAGCTTAGCAGCTGCATTTTGCAGGAGCCCTCAGATGCTTGCAGCTCTCTGATTGAGTAGGGAAGAAAAAAGAGCAACTCACAACATTACATGCAAAAATTCAAACAGGTGCCCAAGTATGATAAATGAGATACTCGTGAGGGAATTTAACGGCGGAAACAAAATTTTGCAAAGTACATGCCATCAGATTTTGTAGTACCAGTATTTTCACAAAGGACCGATTATATTAAAACACTATTACCTGAGGATGAACCATGTAATTAAATGAGGTCACCTGCATGTCAGAACGTTCTGGCTATGTACTCAGATGTTTAATCATCTAGGAGTGTTGTTACTCCTCGTTGATCTGATGATCAAAGTTTTCCTTCCATAAGGACACAAAAGAAAGTGCGGCCAGTCAGCTGGAAACATGAGGCACAAACCTGTCTAATTACCTTCTCAAGGCTCGGGTATTCGTCTATCCTTTACAAACTCATGACTGGGTAACAGAATATACACCAATGAACCCTAGGATCAAAAGGGAGTGCGTAATATGGTTAAGATGAAGAACACAAATCCCTTGATCAGTTATACAATCTCACAAGATAGTTTCAAAAATCTGACTTTGAGAAAGCCAGTGTTAAAAAATATCAGACACTTTAAACTTTTGAGATAATGAAGTGGTTGCGCGATGCCCTTTAAGCTTCCAGCACACTTGGATTGGCATCCAAGGGAAAGACAATTCTTTTTCTGCGAAAGCTAAGTGTAAATCTCTGGCATTGCTAATAGAGGCTTGTGTGTGTGTGTCTTTGCTATATTGTGGGGCCCATAGACGTGTGTGTGCGTGCGTGTGTTTGTGTGTGTCTGTACGTACGATTTTGCTGGCCCGCACAAGTTTAGACCTCTTTTTTAGCGTCTAGACTTGGTTTTAGAGTTTAGGTTTGAATTGGGTTATGGTTGAGGTTAGGGTAAGGAATGGGGTTAGACAATAATTTTTGATAGTTGGGGTCAGGGGAAGGGGCTAGGAAATGAATTATGTCAATGAGATTGCCCCACAAAGATAGTACCGTGAGAATGTGTGTGTATACAGTACACACGCACACGCCACCCCCCCCCCCCCCCACACACACACTCTCTCTGTTTCATCTATCCTTCCTTTCTTTCTTCAGTCTTTCCTTTAGTCTCTTGAGGTCTCCCTAATTTGTTGGAATTTAGATGTTTCTAGGGTTGGTGAAAGATTCTGGTTTGTAACCCTGAGGGTAGTTGGTGGTGTCTGGTCGGTGCTGGATTTCACTTTTCTTTCTTTTCTTTGATCCTTCCTCGGGTCTCCTGACAACTTCACCACTCTAGCGGGATTCTGAAGTCTTTGATTTAGATAAAGGGTATGGGATTTTTAATCGGTTTCAGGTGAATTAATGAGCACAAACTCACACGCACACACGCACGCAGGCACGCAGGCACGCGCACACACACACACACACACACACGTTTGTTTTACTATCTTTCTGGGGCCATCTCATTGACATGCATTTCCTAGCCCCTTCCCCTAACCCCAACTATCAAAAATGATTGCCTACTCCTATTCCTTACCCTAACCTCAACCATAACCCAATTCAAACCTAAACTTTAAAACCAAGTCTTGACCCTCAAAAAGAGGTCTAAACTTTTGGGACCCAGCAAAATGGCCCCACATGGACAGGTGGGCCCCACAACTCTGTGAAATCCTGAAATGTTGGCCCCACAATGTAACAAAAACAAGACCACACACACACACATATATATATATATATATATATATATATATATATATGAGAGAGAGAGAGAGAGAGAGAGAGAGAGAGAGAGAGAGAGAGAGAGAGAGAGAGAGAGAGAGAGAGAAAATTGCCATTAATTTATTGTAGCTTTAATTTTAAAAAATGCTATATTGGGATATGTACGTCTTTCTTCAAAATAATCTGTAACTATATTTTAGGGAAATTTTATGTACAAGTGGTATCGGTGAGACGGTGACTACATGATGTTTTAGAAATGATAATTTAAAAATGTGAACACTGTATAGAAATAAATTCTTGCACATTGAGTTGATCGATTCCCTAATTAGTATGAGAAATAATTCACATGATCAGTGTCTTCACAAAAATAAATACAATAAGTAATCGCATACAATAGTAACTTTTCTTAAGATAATTTGAGTAAATTTGTTACATCAGAATTGTTACAGTATATCAAATTGCTAGTCCTTCTCACTTATTAGTACCTAAGAAGTGTCTCTCGGTTTTAAAAAGGTTGGTGACCCCTCTTTTGCCACGTCTCCGTCATCGCCTTAAATACGTCAGCCGGCGGCTATTTATCAGTTGGATTTCCTGCTTGAGCAGAATTTAGGCTACAGTCAAGGAGGTCAGAGGGAAACTTGTGGTGAGCTTTTTCAGCTTCCAGCACTTCTCTATCATAGTGTGGGCTCCAAACACACATAAAAGCAGAAAATGCAACAAAAACAAAAGTGTGTGTCATGCAGATGCCACAAACACATTCGACAGGGAGCGCCATATTTGGCATTAGTTGGTCATTATGTTGGTCACTCATGCATTTATGTACAGTAGTACCATTTAAATCGGCATCATTCAACTCGAAATTAAATTTCCCTCAAGCATTACATTCAAACGCTCAAACTCAAATATTACAGGAAAAAAAATTAGTTGAGATCTAAACCACTAGCTAAGACATCACATCGGAGCATAGCATTCCCCAGATATCATGCAAATATGTCCTCCAAGGGTTGTGAGACCGATAGCACAGCATCAGAGAAAATGGAACAGTTTGAAGCAACATCAGATCTACTAACTCATACTTGTGCATGAGACCAAACATAATGTTTTGAGGTACACCAGATGAGTATGATTTCCACTGAGAGCGATGTAAAGTGAAACTGAAAGCCTTTTAAACACTTGCTCATTCTTTGGAAGCTGATGATATGATAATGACATCACATGAACATGCTTGTGGCTTGTGATGTCATTTGTTGGCCAGGTGCTGAAATGCGTGCTGCTGTGTCTTGCTGGAGGTCTGTTTGCACTTTTTCTGTTTAATCTGTGCAGCCTGGTGTGCTAAAGCCAGCTGTCCTCATGGTTCATCAGTGTCCCCTCTAAACATGTCAGCAAGGTATAATACAGGCAGAGTGGGTATTTTTCTCAGCTGGTTGGGTTTTCAGCAGGTTCAGCCGTGCTCTCCATGCCACAGGCACACATGCCATCAGTGTGTTGACAGGTGGAGAGAAACTGAGGCAAAAATGTGCTAACTGGAGGTGAAAACTGAGAGTTTATTGAACCCGTCAATCACTGTGAGGTGGCCAAAGGCGCATAACATCTGACCACATCTGCTAAGTATGAGGCTAACCACACACATTGGACCGTTAAAGCAGTCACATTATCTGAATGGATTAATTGCTGACAAGTCATTTATTATTTTTGTTCGACTTATCTGGTTTCCCTTCATTGTTGCCGACTAATATGTCCTATCTTCTGTATATTGAATGAGGAAATACTCATTCATTCACCCAAAAGCCTCCTGGGAATTAACGCAACACAGGTTAACTCAGTAAAAGACAATATCCATTTGCAGAAAAAAGTCAATAGATTACATGGTTGACATGCCTCTTTTGTTATTCAAACTTTCATTCAATTTTAAAAACCCACTATTGATTTCAGTAATATGCAAAAAAATATGTTCTATAATATCAGCTTACTTTATTTTTAATTTTTTTTATAATCGTAGGTCTAGTAATCACTACTTATATTACATGGCTGGAGCCTCACCTTACAAGAGGTCGACATGTTTCACCGCCATCTCCCTGCTACGGATGCCCAAAGGGCAACTTTGCGAACGTAGTGGTGCTTGTATCTAGTGTTGGAGCCAATGGGTCGAACACCACTTACCTTCCACAACTGAGGCCTGCAGGTGGCCGTCACTGAGTCCCGTAATTCAGGCTTCCATTGCTTGTCACATTCAGTTTTTTTGTTTGTTTATTTTTACTAGCTTGTCACGCTAGCTACTCTTGGTTACCGCTCCAGCCTATGGCTCCAACTAACTCCCACTAGCCCCTCTTGTTAGCTGCTCCGGCTAAATCCGTCTCGCTCTGTCTTTCGGCGTAGCTCTCCGGGTCTCATGCCGGTTGCCAAGTCACCATTGGTCGCCGAGGTGCTCGTTCCCTCATGCAAAATAAGGATTGGTGGTTGCAAAGTGTTACTCATACTCACACTGTCACTTTAAAGCTACTGAAGGTAGAATATTCAATTTTGAATCGCTACTGCCACCTGCTGAAAAATGAAACTGCACATACCCATCTTCACATACACACCGCGCAACTGACGTCACATCCACAGACAGGGCGCGGCAAATTCAAACCCAAATTCAGTCTGAAAACTATTGGCCAGAGGCTTACAGGAGTACCCATTGTGAACAGCTAAGGTGTTAATCTACCAATTAGAAGACATTTCAGTCATAAATGGTCAAATAAAAAAGCTACTGTAAAGTTTCATATTGCAGCTTTAAGTAAATAATTCGAAAATTAGCAAGTTTAATTAATACATTTGTCAATGGTTGTAACTTGTGATTGGAAATAACTTTTTCAAAAATGCGTAAATGTCTGTCCCGTTAACACAAGGCAGTGTCGAAAAAACAGTAGCCTACACGTTATATAAAGTAAGATATGTCATTTTAAACACTAGCTATAGTAGTGCATTTCTTAACATTGTCTTTTAAAAAGCTTTTGTGTTGATAAAGATCATTTAATAAAGTGAACATTTCGTCCTCCAAACAATATGTATATTGTATATTTAATGTTCTACCTTAACTATTCATGGCCCATTTAATAGAAACAAGTAAAATATATCCATCATTTCCATAAACAACAGAGCGGTGTCAATGTTGTCAATTTAGTGACTTGGTGGCTATATTCAGAAAACTTTCTGACCCCTCTAGGACTATTAAAAAACAACTATATTGTAGTAACTTAAATTTCTGCTAAAAATCACACGTTTCCTCGTGTGAAAGTATGGACCATTAAAATTGATACAACATAGGAATGCATTTCAAAATAGACTATAGAATAAAATAGAATATAACTCCTGTTTTGAATTCCTTCAATTACTGAAGCCCTATTTCTGTGTTCTGGTTTCATTATTGCTTTTAATAACAGCAAAACATCTGGATGCTCTACAGGAGGACACAAAGCCTCCTAAGGTACATGTTTTCAGAAACGAAAGGCAGCGCAACCTTCTCCTGAACCACAGCGTTAGTAATAAGGCCACAAAAGCTCAAGCCTGGACCTCCTGGAGCTTTGCATTGCTTATGATTGTCAGACTCAAGCTGTCCTCCCAGCGGCTGCCAAATCATTTCTACCAAGAAAAAGTGATGTCACAGTGAAGACCAAATACCTTCAAATACCTTCAAGACTTTCTGTAAAAGAATTATGATAGAATACTGTATTGAATAGTGGAATCATAGCTTAACTGCACGTAATACTTTCACAAATCTTATATACAAGCGTGTCCACCACCATCTGTTGTGATGAATAAAAGCCCCCATGTCCATACATTCTCATGAAATCCCCCTCAAACTGCAGCACTAATTAATATAGATATAGTGGAGAAGATGTCATGGTGAGCCGAGTTGGCCAAGCAGCCTAAGCCATGTCAGCCGTGAGCAAAATAATAAGATGAGGGAAAGCAAAGAAGCAGAGAAGACTTTCCCTCTTTGTGGTCCTGCTCGGTTGTCATTGAGGAATAATTCAGCAATGGAAGACTGTATATCCACACTCCTGCTGGAGTCAACAGATTACTTCTGAACTTCATCAATTATGCATCATACATTGTATCCACAATTCTCTTTTTCAACTGATTCAGATTAATGGAACAAACAAAAGACTCTGAGAGGAACTGAGGGAGAGCGGGAACATTTGATTGACATTTGATCCTCGCGTTGCCTGTACATGAATAGCCCGCTCATCATCAACTACAGTACTATGCAAGATTCACTGCACTGCTGTATGTGTGGTAAGTAATTGTTTAGTGGCACTGACACTACAACTGAAAGAAACATGTAGTGATTTGTCTTTGACATACTATATGTAGTCTTAATATTGTATATTTCGATGTTGGTTGGCTTGCTAGTCTGTAAACCAGTTTCTAATTAACTTTGGAGAAGGGTGGCCTGTGTAACAATGAAGATCACAAATCAAGGATTGGAATATTGGTGTGGATACAGAAATTACATTTTACATTATGGGATTTTGTCCCAGTCTGGAATGAATAGACTGTAGTACAGTCATCTGACTGCTACTATTAATTTTCTCCAGCTTCCAGAAAGGAGCTACAGAAGCATTTTAGCTTTAGAGATGTAACTTTGCCAACTTCCCAAAGACATTTGATGAGGATCTTGATGAAGGTGCACTGTCTACAGGACCCCAAAATCAAAACAAATGGAGGCAAATTCTCATTGGTTCCAATCAACCGGCCCATCATTGTCTTGAGTTTGTAAAGGTTGCCACAGTGGGCAGTGCATGCTATGTTTGAAAGTGCGTTGCATTCCAATGAGTCTTAAATTCAACTGTTAAGCAGTTAGTCAATAAAGCCCAGCTTGGCAGTGTATATACCCTTTTGTTTACTGGTTGTTGACTTCTCACGTAGAGAGACGAAATACGAAAATATTCAGGTTAGCTTAGCGCTAGCTAGCAACTGGCACGACACAAGTGGAGGAATCTAAAATTGGTCCCTGGATGATGTCATTGGCCAGTGTACAGCAAGGGCTGTGGGAGGTTAAAGAAAGTTATTTTAAAGTAAAATGTGTAATCCGATCAAGTTGTGCACTTCACTTGTATTCTACCTGTAGTAGCAGTTTTTGTCCAGCAGAGAGCAGAAGAAACTAATGTCTAATCAGTCAGAGAGAGAGAGAGAGAGAGAGAGAGAGGAAGTGACGCAACTATGGCAGTCAGTAGAGGGCCTCGATGCGCAGGAAACAAAGGCCATTTTTTTTCTCCTCCTGCCACGTTCCAACGTTCCAAATACAAAAAAAATAAGCGGCGACAGTGAATTTAGGTCTCATCATTTTTGTGGTACAAACTGAAGAGAATCTTATGACGTTGACCTTCAAAGCACTTTAGGATGCCATGTTGATGACTGCCTTACTACACTTCGTATGAAAATCTTAACGTTGCACTGCCACTGTCATGTCTGGGAAGATCTGGTTTTGGTTGAGTGTCCCGATTGGTCCTGAGTGGGTTCCAGCCCTTCCGCGGGTTGACCAATCCGAGCCCTCAGCCACTTGTGCCAAGTTCGAAAACAATTACACGTTGATATTTGCATGTTTGCATAAATATAAAGCCAATATGCATATTAACTGTGTTAATGTTTGGTGGTGGTCGCAAGGGCCGTAAGCACACAGTGGCAGCCACGCTACCGTCAGCCTGCCCTGGGGCTACTTAAGTAGCTTACCGTCACCAGAGTGTGAGCGTGCGATTAATGTGTCTATTTTGTTTTTAAAAAAGCGCTAAATAAATATAATCTATTATTATTATTATTATTATTAATAATTGTTATGACAGTGATGGGGAGGAAATCTCAATAATTTTGTGTCTAGTACTAACTTCACTGCTTTGAATGCTGATTTTGGTTATGCAATTTAAACACATGCTGTCACGTGAGGTTGGGAATTAGAACCCAAACGCAGACAAGACAAAAATACAAAGTAAAAACAGAGCAGGGCTGGATTCAGATGAGCTTAAAGAAAACACTTGATGGAGAAACCTTGAACACATGGAAGAACATCTTGTATTTAAAAGCTGCATGGAAGAAACCTCAACATGCTGAGAGAAAACCTTGGCTACGGAACCTTGACATACTGGCAAAAGTGTCATTCAGTAACACTTGTTAGGGCAACAGACAATACTTTACGACAGAATAAAGGCCTATATAATAAAATAAGAGCGACTAGATGACCTAAGAGTGACTAATATAGGCACATTGCAAATGCATAGCAGCTGACCACATTATCACATTATCATCATAAGGGACATAACTGCATAAGATTAGACAAACAAAGAATTGGCTACTACATTTTTTTAAATTATCATACAGTATCATCATACGTTGCATAGTAACTGCATAAGCAAGTTACAACATCAACATCATATGACCTAACCCAAAACACAGTCATAACACATGCCCTGACATCTTGCAATAGCGAATAACCTCATGATTGATGTCAATATCCAGCCACTGTCTGCATTTGTACATGTGATCGTTGAACAGGCCAAGAGTCAAATAACACACGCTTAAAATGATATGTGGAATGGAGTTGAAGATCTCTAATGATCCCATGACCCAATGACTTCCGCTCTGTGAAGCTTTCTCTGTGCAACTGCCAGTAAATGCACAATTGATAACCTGACTGGTCATTCAGGATGCTGCTATCGTTTCGGCACTTCTTACCAAGCTCTGGCTCCTTTGGTAGACAAATTATTGCATTTTAAGGATTTACTCCAACTATACCTATGTAACTAGTGACCGATTTTCAGTGTTCTTTCACTCAAACAGTTGGGTCAAAAATAACCCAATTTGGGTCAAAAAGGGACCAACCAAAATGTTTGGTTTAATCATTTAAACCCCAAAAGTTGTGTGAAATGAATAATACACAAAACAACCCCAATAATTGGGATTTGGCCTATTCTTTTGACTCAACTTTTTGTTTTACATGCATAACCCAAAACGTTGGTCTCAAAAAAAAAAAAGGAAAAAGAAAGGGTTGTTTAGTGGGTCATTCGATCAACTTTTTGGTTTACAAAGTAAATAACCCAAAACGTTGGGTCGATCGCCCCAAAATAGGTTATTTTGTGGGTTATTCATTTTACCCAACTTTGTGGTTTAAATAAATAAACCCAAATGTTGGTTCAGTCCCTTTCTGACCCAAAAAATGTTAACAGAACCACGCAGAGCAAGCAAGACAGAGTAATGGAATAAAGCTTACCTAACCTTTTTCTCCATATATCTGATGAAAAACACATTCAATAATACAGAGCTATATAATGTCTGTCTTGATACTATTTTGGCTGAAGACTGGCCATTCAGTAATGTTTGTGACTTTTTGTGCCCGCTAGTCACGGTCAGGACTAAGCAAGAATCTAAATGATCACAACAGCAAGCGGTCAAGAAGATCACAAACCCATTGGACGTATTTCCCCTCAGGCTGAAAGTCTTTGTGCGGCCAATGAAATCAAATACTGATGCTTTCAAGTTGTGTATGAGGAAAATAATAATCTTACTATGACTGGAAAATCTTATTACAAATAAGAAGCAGCAAAAGTGAAATAGTCACCTCCTTATCTCCTTAAACTTACACCCTGCAAATTATTTGCGATTAATTAGTGTAAAATGACAAAAGTTGAAGTAATGTCAACAAGCTAGTCACAAACACATCTAAAGAATTTCACAACTATCCCCGGCCCATCAGTAACCGCCTGTAATGGACTCCCCGTACCCATCAACACACCCAGTACACTCTCCGCGAGTGCTTACATGACTAAATGGAAAGTGGGAGGCAGCTAAAAACAAAGTGAAGCTCTCTTCTTTTAAGTGGAGTGAGAGATTCTCAAGTCACTTGTCTGGGCTTGTAGCGTGGTAGTTAATAATTCACACTGGGAACTAGAGGTCCATAAAGGCGGCGATGATATAGCACAGAAGAGGAGCAGAGGAGAGCTGGTTTAAAAGCGAGTGTGGGAGGAGAAAAGTCTACTCTTTCCTGCTCAACCTCTTTTTCTCAACGCCGTGTGTCTAAAAGGAGACAAGTGAAAAGAAAGCACATTAGACGTGTGTGTGTGTGTGTGGGTGTGTGTGTGGGTGGGGGTGTGTGTGTGTGTGTGCGCGCGCGGGCACGTGACACAACCATGCATGTCCCACAGTGGATGGACGAATGGAAAAAGGTCAAGGAGTTGTTTACCAGCAGACGGTGGGCTTCCCCCGTGTGATGTTCGTACATTGAGATCTCAAATGCGAGCTTTGCATTTACAAAAATAACACAAGTAGCCGTGCAGGTATTCATTAATGTTTGGTTTGGCGCTTTTGCAAATGTACTGCATCATACTGAAGGGGGTTCTGTGACTTGGTTTTCCATTATTTAGCCTCAAGAGGAAAAGAAAAATATTGATTTATTGAACCCGTTAGGTTGTGCAAGTGTAGCAAATGCATGCATTGGTAACTACTTGTTCAGCAATATTTATATATAGCACAATTTACTGTATGTTATGGTTGTCATTATACATTAAAGACACAGTGTGACTACTACATGTCACTCTAGCATAGCATGCAGCCAAAGCACATGCGGTTAGAAGCACGCACACAACGGTGGCTCAGAGAGACCACACTCTGCAAGCCTACCACCCATTTTTATTTTGCGTGAGCAAACTAGCATCTCGGCAAGCGACGGCAACTTGGCATCAGGTGTGAAGCCAGAGCAGCTAACAAGAGCGGCGAGCGGGAGTTAGTCGAGCCATAGGCTGGAGTGGCTAGTAAAAAAGAGAAGCTAGTAAAAAAAAATGTTTTTTAAAAGCTAGTAAAATCTTGCGAGAGCAAAAGAGTTGACAAAAGTTGACAAAAGTGACGGGAACCGGAATGACGGGACTCGGTGATGACCACATGCAGGCTGTGAAAGGTAAGCAGCAGTCGACCCATTGGGTCCGAAACTAGACGCAAGCAACTACGTCCGCGAAGTTGTCCTTTGGGCATCCGTAGCAGGAAGATGGTGGCGAAACATGTCAGCCTCTTGCAAGGTGAGACTACAGCCATGTAATTAATGATTATTAGACCTACGATTATATTATAAAATGTATGTTGATGTGATAGAACTTTATTTGTGTGCATATTATTGAAATCAATAGTGGGTTTTTAAATTGAATGAATTATTAGTTCCCCACTATATGGCACTAAAGACTACACACTGTGGCTTTAAAGAAGTACTAAATACGTGGGATGGGCAAGTACCGATACCAGGTAAAACTGTTATTTCAAGGAATTAGTACTCGCGACAGTGTCAGATACCAGTGTCGGCACCCCTCTTGTGGCTGGTTTACGATCAGGAACTAGAAATGAAAAGTTTTGTCTCACGCTGCTGCTGTGGCAATGCGCTGTTTGCAAAGAAAATAATGCTGTTTTTGAGGGCCAAACCTAGGCCGAATACTCATGATGAAACTTTGCACCCAGGCCTGGCAAAAACATTTTCGAGGAAATTTGTCAGTACCCCAACGTGCCAGTACCCCAATGTGGCCAGGGTTGCGACGGCCTTCATACAGTAGCTGCTCACAGCTTTAGTACGGAATTGTATGCTTTTATCTGACTTTGACTGATCAGATGCAAATTACAAGTTATTACAATTAATAAGCGAAGAATGTAACTAGCCTACTTATTTTGCAGCGTGAAAATATTAGATAAGAAAAATTTCATTTTTTCAAGTACATGTTAAATATCACAACAATATCAGTATTGCATTATTCAACATCTATATCGCATATCGCGTTTTTCCAATATTGTGCAGCCCTAATCCAGAAGTACTAGTGGTATCGGTGACTACTCAAGAGTTGAGTACTCGTACTGGTATCGGTCTGAAAAACGTGGTATCAAACATGACAAATAAATATATGACAAATATTTCTGGGAGAGCAAGCAAACTTCACACAGCCAAGTTTTGAACTATGCGGTGCATGTGCTAAACACTAATCCTCTGTCCTGCCTGAAATGTACATATAAATGCCTAATCTCACTATGATAATGTAATGGCAATTTTTTGGGAGCTATAATCCCTCTTGGTCATTCATATTCCAAATACTGATGAGCATACATTTTCAGTGCACGAGCAAAAATGACATTGTTCCACTGAGCTCCCGCCAGTTCTAATCTCTTAAAAGCAGCTTGATTAACAAAGGCAAAAGGCCTCTTGCAATTCTATCCATATAGAACGTCTCAAATCCTATTTTAGCTTCTTGTGGGTGCCGAGTTAGTGGCGGAAATCATACAGTAGGTGTCAAAGGGGAGGTTGAAATTAATTTGACTTGTCTGTCCAAATCTGTCAAGTCAATACAATTTTACGCTTTAAAGGGTTGCCAATAAATATGATTAGCACAGATTTTCTTCCGTGAACATGATATACAGGTTTTTGGACTGTGGAAGGAAACATGCCCAAGAGATTTGAACTCTGATTTCACCGAACTGGTCTGCGGTGAAGCAGCAGTGCTTCAGACATGTGGCACTTCCCATCCCATATTGTAAGAACAGGCAACGTTTGGACGTGAGTGTACCAACTCTGCGGATCAATTTGGTGAAAATAATGTTCCTGGAAAACTGGTGCTTCAGTAAAGGCATCTGTAAACGATTCACTGCTACACCGAACTGAACATTAGAGAATGATTAATCAGTTTGGTACAAGGCGGTGGAATAAATGTGAGTCGCACTAATGAGGATAATTTAGCATCACTATAAACATTACAAACAGCACTACAGGGGATGTAATTCCAGAGTTTGCAAACATAAATACCGTACTTAAGAAAATTAGGAGTACAAGGGTGTGACTGAACATTAATCTGCACTGTTAACAAGTACTCAGGCTGAAAAATCTAGATTTACGGTAGATGAGAAGGCCATTTGTTAATCTATCCTACAAAACTTTAATGTGATGGGGTAGTTGCTATTAGCTTCACCACCGTATTCCTGAAAGACTGATGAATAATGAAGCGGCAGAACTATACAGGAAGGAGACGGGCCAATGATGCATACAAAGTATTCATACACTTGTGTTGATAGCCTTTAACCTCCCTTCCTTTCATTATCTTTTCGGCCCAACCATCATCACGTCTCTTCTCCTTTCAAGTCTTTACCCCCCTCTTCACAGTCCAATTCACCATTTTTTCTTTCCTCATCATCCTCTAAGCCTCTCAACCCCTCTCCTGTCCTCCCACCCCGAAGCCATCAGTGCTCTCCCTCAGGGTGAGAACTGCGAGGACCTCGTTGCCCTTGGATCTCAAGAGCGGCGCCAACATCTGTGCCTGGAATTTTACTTTCCCACTTGGGAACACTAATAGAGCTTACACATTGTGAATGCATTGCACTGCTCACTAATGGAGCTCAATTCAGTTCAGGGCTCGTTATGTATGCGCTGATTTTTATTTTTTTTCCGTTATCCAGGAAGTTATGTTTTGTCTGTCTGTTTGCAAGATTATGCAGAAACAACATTGCCCTGCAGGAATTCCCTGCTTTCGGAGGATTATGGCACTTTGGGGAAATAGAGCTGCCTGGGTGGAGATTGCACTCTCTAAATTAAAAGGAAAAGTCTGTGTATCTGAAAAACTACCAAATAAGCTTTAAGATTTTGTATAGTCAACATAATATTCATTTTATTTAATCTTGTTTATGAGATCCTTTTCAATCCTGGATTAATTGAAATAGCAAACGCGTTTATTCCCATTTCCTTGTACCAAACAATGAAGTCGCTCTGAGGCATAGGTGGCTTTACCAAATGCCTTGCCACCCCGTTGCCACCCCTATTGTTGGCTATGAATCTATCAATACTAAATTTTATTATAAATGTTCAAGTTCACATTCAAATGTCTCTGTCACGTGAGGTGCGCATTTAGAACCAAAACACAGTCAAGACACGGCGGTTGGGAAATTGAGGGTCTTTATAAACAAAAATTAAATGGCGAGAGGGTTGAGGACCCAAGTGCAGGAAGACAAGGCAGGATAATGCTAAAAAAGATTTTAATTCCAAAAAGCAAAACAAACAAGGCACTCTGGAATCACGAATAAACTAAATCAATGTCCCAAAAACACAAACCAAAGAAACACTCAGACGAACTTACAGGGTGTCCATAAAGTCTCTTTACCATTTCAAAAATTTATAAAAAATGCAATTGATTAGATATTTTATTCAGATTTGTTCTATTGTATTCAGTGTTCATTAAAGTTTTTTGTTACCTCTTTTAATACACTTCGACATGGGCACCATTAGTTGCACGAAGCACATCAAGACGGTACTCGATTTCTTGCCATGTTCACTGTAGCATAGCCCTCATCAATTGTGGCAATGGCATCAGTAATCCTTTGCTTAAGGTCAGTAATGTCCCTTATCTTTGTTCGATACACGATATCTTTAACATAGCCCCATAGAAAGAAGTCCAGGGGAGTGATATCTGGTGAACGTGGCGGCCAAGGAATTGGCCCATGCCTTCCAATCCATCGGTCTGGAAATTCAACATCACCTCTTTGACAAACAGGATCCCTGAAACACACAAATGCAGTGTGATAAAACTTTAATAAACACTGAATACAATAGAACAAATCTGAATAAAATATCTAATCAATTGCATTTTTAATAATTTTTTTAAACGGTAAAGAGACTTTATGGACACCCTGTACATTAACATGGAGCAACAATAAGGGACATATTGGTCATTTTACCATGCACCAAAATACGACCAAGTGTCACTTATTGTCGTTTAGCAACCTCTATCGACCATGTTAAATAGCAAAAAAAAAAATACAAAACTAAGTCTCAAATTCGGATCCTCTGGTCGGGAGCTTAACATCCAACTTACTGAGCTAACAGTCCAGTAATGAGTTTAGTATTTATTTTTAGTGTTGGCACGTATTTCAATTTGTCGTCACGAACTAATGATTGGGGTTAGGATGAGGCACAGTGAGGTTGTAGATCTACAAAACATGTAGTCAACACTAACAAAACATGTAGTCAACTCTAAAACATTTACTGGCCAAATAGTTCAGTCAGATAAACAAGCGTCTTCCGACCAGAAGGACCCAGGTTTGAGTCTCGATTTTGGATTCTCAAAACACTCACAACACTAGCAAACATGGCGCTTGTGTAACAACAATAACAAGCGAACTTGCTTTCTCATCGCTGCACAGAACGGTACACAAAGCGACAGTGGCAACTCTGGAAGAATACAAAAAAAAATATATATATATATACATTCGTACATTAATATCTTCTACAAACAGATAGATTACTACACATTAATTCAATGTCTTTACCGATACAATCAAGAAAATGCTTATGTGGCCCAAAACGACTTTCCCGCCAGCCAGTCTCTGTTGAAAAAGTGAAAATGTCCTTCTCTCGTTCTCCTCCTCGCGAGACATCAAGCTTGTGCAGGAAACAAACTGACTTCCCGGTATAACTAGAAATAAATGGGGAACTAGCACCAACCATTGACACAAACGGGTATTACATTGGTGAATTTAACAATGGGGTTTAATTTTTGTGTGTGTGCGTGTAGTTTCTTAACAGTTACCTCTTTTTCACCTGGTTACATTTACTTTTCTTTTTTTACCCACAGAGTGGGTTTAGCATTAGCATGATATTATTAATTGGCAAAGATGAAAACAAAGAAGATTTTCACATTAATTATAGTTAGTTTCAGTTCATTTTAGGCTAGATGTAGTTTCACTTAGTTTTTATTTTTAGTGACAAAAATGTTATTTCAATTTTAGTTTTAGTTTATCTGTATTTCTAAACCTCCTGCCACCAATTCACCACCCCAGGTCAAACTTTCTACAGCCGCCAGAGCAAAGCTTAAGACACACTTTGTCATGCTGTGAAATGAGAAGTTGCATCCAGATTTTTGAGCATTCCTGTATAGTGGAAAGGTAAATATGTATAGAGTATGTATAGCAGATGCTATTAGAGATGATGTTTTTTTATTTTCTCCGCAAATGGTTGGAAAAATGAACACTGTTCCAACATGACTCTTCCCCAGCACACAAAGGAAGATCCATAAAGACACAGTTGGACACTTGTGGTGTTGAAATATTTGAGTGCCTTGACTGCAAGCGTATGGCCAATTTTTGAGCATATAATCTGATGTAATAAATTACAAAAATGCCCTTTTGTTAAATGGCCACTAGCTGTGTGCTTTGAGATGCTGTAACGCAAGAGTGAAACAATGAAATGACGCTGGGTGTAATGTCGATTGGCAATGTTCAATGATGGTGTGTCAACTCGACGGGGTGTGAAGCACGGCCATAGTCTGCCCGGCTTTTTCCTCGAGTGATTGCTTTGCTGTGATGGCCATGAGGGTTATAGTCCATATAATCATCCTCCACACTGTCGTGCACCCCCTCTTCTTTCCATCACTTGTCCTATACGTCATCTTCGGCCTCTTTTAGTCCCCTTAAGTCATAAGCTTCTTTCCATATACAATGACTTTATGATTACAGAATTCCAAATTGAGAGGCCAAAATTAGCGACAAAAGAGTTCCAGCGCTCACTTTAAAGGCAAGCTCAGAAACTGATTCATTGACAGTAAATTGAAGCGTAAACGGAGAAAAGAAATTGCAATTGATTAAAAAAGTGACCCAAAATGAGAATGCGGTCGACCAGAGACTATTCACCTCAAGTTAATCCTGAGCTAATGGCAACGGGAATAAATGAATCAAGCGCATGAGAAGGCTTGCGAAAATCCCTGCTGTCTTAATCTAAGCCAAGCGAATGAATGTGTGTGAGGGCAGAGGAACCTCCAATAAATACACCGCTGAGGTATCCCCTATAGCACCTCGCTTTGCTGCTTTGACTTAGCGCTGAGAAAACAGCTGCTGTGTGAGTAGATGAGTTCATATGGATGTGCTGCATGCGCGACATTACATCCCGACCGATGACTAAGAGGAGAGAAAGTAACGGAGATCTGCACAAGCACTCATCAGGCAAAAGGATTCAAAACCGCACATACAAATACACACATACACCAGCGACAGAACATATGGGCAAAGGACACGAAATGCTGGCGACTCTGTTTCAATTTGCGGGCCAGCTGTGGCTCTGTGACATGGTGGATATTTCACTCGCACTCTGCCCCACACCCCATTAAGGTAACTTATGAAGTCATTTGACATTTTAGAGGAGGAGGAATGGGAGAAGACGGGGACGGCCGAAAAGGGATTACATGTTGTTACAGTGAACACAACTCTAACCTATCTAATGGCCTTAGTTTAGAACGGTCACTTTTACACGTCTGACCAACCATGGTAAGGAATGAAGGTTTGTCATGGTAAGAAGACACATTTTATTTGAGAAGAGAGCGGAGGACAGCACGAAAATGAGCTGATACAACAAAGTCGAGACCTCGGAGGAGGGATGGGGACGGGATCATTGACTCACGTGACTTGCGACTGCACGTAGACTTGTGGGTTAAAAACATCACTTGAGACATGATGTTCATTTAATAAGGCTGGTCTAAAGATGAAACAAAAATTACGTTACAACATGTCGGTATGCGAGGGCCCACTGGAAACAACACTGTTCTGATAAGAGGATTATCCACCCAATCAAACACCTGCCTCTCATCCAAGTAGGTTTAAAGTGGAAGTCAACCACCCCAATTTTTTTTACTATGATATGTTCTATGCACCCCCTACTAGTCTAAACACAGCATTCTGATTAATATTGCGATTGTGGAATATAATTAAGCAGTCAAATTCACCAGTTTTTATCCATCTCGGCCATTTCGTCACTTGCTGTCAAGTGAAAATGACATCACAGTTGCTCAGGGCTCACCTGTTTTCTGAAGCTGAACCGTGATTGGTTGTTACCCGAGACCTGAGCAACTTTGATGTCATTTTCAGTTGACAGCAAGTGGCAAAATGGCCGCCCCCTGAGATGGTGAAAAACAGCTGGATTTTGTTTCTTCGCTCATATTCCACAAATGCAATATTAATCAGAATGCCATTTTAGACTAGTAGTGGCACATACAACATCACATTGCAAAGAAAATCGGTGGGTTGACTTCCCCTTTAATAAATTGATGAAACAAGGCTTGGTTAGAACTGCATCAGCCTAAGTGGGTGTGGCAAACAGAGGAGGTGTTGGTGATGATGATTCCTCATATACAATGCAATCATTTCATCCATCCCAAAGAGATCAATTGTTTTTTCTCCAGCAAACAACAAAAAATCCCCAATGACTGTAAAGGCAGTTAGATCCACTACTATCTCAGTGTAATATTAATAACTGAATGTCCAAATCAAAGACTTGTTGACAGACAGATGTCTTAACGACGGTTGTTTTGAATTCCAAGAGAATTATACTATTCGTAGTTAGGGCCAAAGCCTCGCATTCACCCATTCAAGACAAAGCAAAAGAATGGCTGACTCCTCAATCACAGGAGCACTGATTCATTGCCAGCAACACATACCGCTTAAAGTAAAATGAGGAATGGCACTATCCTCAAGTTCGTAAAGCCATCTAAACTGATGCACACAGCGCTCTTACAGATGTCTTATGTCATTTTTCTGGCTTGGAGTCATGTCGTTGCTTATCTGTTTACTGGATAAAATGTCATCTGGCTCCTCAGTTGAAATATAAACTAATACCGGTACCTAACGGAGGCTCCATGTAATATGACACATGCAGAGTATAGCAAGTAGAATTCTCCTCCATGATTTACTCACAGCGTGGTCTGCAATCGCACAACGCTAACACAGAGAGCAAAAAAAAACTTCCAAAGTGGGCATTGATTTAAGGCCGTTTGAAGAACATGTCCCTTTTACTGGCTGGATGATCTACAGAATATCTGAGCATAAACAAGCTTAAAAAAATAAAACAAAATACAAATTTGACCATCTGTGTATCTTTAGATGTCAAGTGAAAAAAAAGAAGTTGCCAATTAGAGGCGGGTAATGAATGTTGTAGGAGCCCTTAAAACGATATTTTTCAGTAGCTCCAAGTGTACTGCGGTCTGATGGACTCATGTTGTGTGGGCGCTGTAAAAGTTTTATGATCTATGCTGGACCGCTGACATTCTGATTCTTTGGGTAAAGTCGCTGACTAGATAACAGAATCCATCCAGATTTTTCCAAGTCATCAGCAATGCGATACTTGACACACTCATAATTCATTTTAATGCGTTTTAAAAACACTAAAGCCAAGTATAATGAGAAAAAATTAATTTTGGTTACACATTGTATTCATTGGACTTTATTTTTCTGTCCAGTCATAAATTGACATCAGTACATATTCCATGTGTTCAACTGGTTTATGAACACTTTTAAAGATCAGTTCATATAGAAAAGTGCATTTTCAATGATGTTTGAAAATTAAATTGAGTACAGAAGTATGGGTCAAAGTCATAAATACAGTGGAACCTCAATTTAATAGACCAAAATACCTCGGATTAAACAGACAGAAAATATATCCTGTCCACATAAAATGCCCCTTTGTTTGTTGCATAATTGACCCCCATTATAAGAGACTGGTCAAATGTTTCTTGCTCCACGCGCATTCTATTCCTGGTTGGAGGCCAATAAAGTAGAGCGCGCTAAAAAGCAGCCAATGTGGCGACCATGTTGGCAGAGCCAACTTTCCCATCAAAAGCAATCGGGTGACTGTAGTGTATGTCATGATGTAGTGAATGACATTCCTGAATGTACGTCTGTTACGTGATGACGTGGTTGTAAGTGACGTGTACTGAGGAAGAGAGAGAAATAAAAAGGCAGTAAAGAGGATTTTATTCATGACCAAGTGATTGATAAATGTACATCAAACACATTACGCTCAAGATTGCTGAGCGAGAAAGACTTAAAGCTCTCAGGGCTTCTTGAAATTGCAAGAACAATGGAGGCTGCAAATCAGCAAGCTGCAAAAATGGAGAAATTAACAATCAATGCAGTTGCACATACACTTGCTAAAGGGAGAGGAAAACCTGTGAAACCCAGATTCAGTGCAAGTCAGGAACAAGCAACCCATGGTTACAGTTGTGGCTGTGAAGATATATATATATATATCTATATATATATATATATATATATATATATATAATATGCGCACACAATAATTTTGTACTGTATTTAGCATTTTTAGGCTAAAAAGTAAATTTAAAAAAATAATAATAATAAATTGCAAAAAATAAATAAATAATAATACTTTAATGTAACGGATGACCTAAATTAGTCCTCTAATTTAAATCAAGGTTGTTCTGTACCTCCTAATATTTGGTGAAATATCCCATCGCAAGTTTCACCTGGACCATACACAGCTCGCCATCAACTGAGATATGGCATCATTGGAAATGGAATTCACACAGTTCAGGCTTTCAGTATTTTTCAACATTTATTTCACGTTTTGACAAAAAGTTTCATTTTCAAATTATGTATCGCTATTCTCCATACAAGTACTGTACAGTGTATCCAATCTTTGAAATGTATAGCTTTTTAAAAGTCGGTACAAGTTACCAGCATTCTTGAAAATGTTGCACATTGTCAAAATGAAACAAAACTATCAACAAGATATCATATCCAACAACTTCCGGTGTTCTTTCCAGGAGAATATTGTTGAAGAAATAAAAAAAGCAATTTGCACTATATGATGAGGGAGTGAAGCTGAACTTCATCTAAAAAAAAATAGAATCCTACAAAGGTGTATATACCTAATTGGAGTGGGTTTGTAATTGAAATTGTTTTAAAAATGGATACAAAATGAACTGATAGTGTTTTCACATTGCTCTTATGAGTAGTTTGCCATCTGTCTTCACACCTTTGTGTCCTTTGTGTCCTCTGCGGGCTATAAGGGAAGAAAAGAATGCATCCATCTTCACAGTTTAATCATCTCCTGTGATTTCATGTCTGTAGGGGCTAACTGTCCTCAATTGTAAAATTATGACATCCCTTAAAGCTCCGAGTTACACTTTAGTCTTTTCCTCTGGTGATGTACAGTATATTCTACAACATGTTTTGCCTCATAGGGTACATAACAGTATTATTGTTGGCTTTTTGAGGCAAGCAGTTCATGACATCTGAACAGGTACTGATAATCAACTGTCCAAACAAGGGGGCATTGAAAATCCGAAGTACAGGTAGGCAAATATCAAATAATTAATGCATAAAATATTCCAGGATGGTTTAACTGAACTAGGCCAGACATCTTGATTAAATGCATTTAGCATCAGCCCTATTCTCCCAAACATACAAAGGTTTCAGCTTTTGACAGAGATTATTCTAAATTCATTCAAAGGAGAAAACTGACCCTGAAAACTAGTGTGGTGCCAAAATAAAAGATGAAGCACTTTTATAAAGAAAGGTTGTTTGGAGCAATTGGTAGGTGAACACCTGCAGTGGATAACGCCTATTTTCCTATGTGACTGCTCTTGAAAATCATTTGGGGGGGATAAAAGACTGAACCCAAAGTATATGGTTGTGAGTGTTGTTAATCACATACCCAATACAAAGCTGAGATGTATAAAGTCATAACTACTGTGTGTTGCCAGAGTGGGGCTCAGTCATTTCCATGCTATATAACAGTTTGACTTCTACCTTGCTTTACATCACAGTGTATCCAAGGACAGAATGTTTACAACACATCTTAAATAACACGTTATAATGGGAAAAACAACTTTTAATGGACACCTCTTTTTTATATATATATTTTTCAAAATTAACCATTAATTCCAATGAATACCAGCAAAATGTATTACATGCTTCTTACATGCAATAGTCACAAATTAATTGTTGACGACGTGTGAAGATTGGGGTGTGAGGGAATAACAAGGTCTCATCAGTAAAAAACATTCATACTTCTATTGAATCCGTATAGTATCCTCTTATTCTCGATTAGTGTGTCTGAAATCAAAAGTGGGTTGGGGACCCATTATGGGTGTGTCTTGGAGAAACAGTTTATGGTTTTATATTTTAACGTAAGCCGTGTGGGTTAGTGACAGAATACATCACATTCCAAGTTGAGTACAAATTTGTGAATCTCAGGCCGGACTTGCATTTTATTTGGAAAATAACATTATTTTGTCATGTCAGAAATGTTATTACATGCAGTTTAATGACGCATGTATTCACATTGTATTGAGTCCGGGCTTTGGCCTTCCTGGGTGGAGTTTGCATGTTCTCCCTGTCTGGGTGGGTTTTCTCCGGTTTCCCCCCACATTCCAAAGACATGCATGGCAGGTTCATTGAACACTCTAAATTGTCCATAGGTGTGATTGTGAGTGTGGATGGTTGTTTGTCGCTCTGTGCCCTGGATTGGCTGGCAACCAGTAAAGGGTGTACCCCGCCTACTGCCCGAAGCCAGCTGGGATAGGCTCCTGCACCAACCGCGACCCTTGTGAGGAATAAGCGGGTTAAAAAATGGTTGGTTGGATGTATTCACATTGGATACGCCCCTCTACCATAATAAGCTCCCACGTGAAATATATGGTAGGGAATAGGAAGTGTAAGTGCTCCTCAGTGCAACTCAATACCCTACTGTCATCCTGACGTGCGATATGGTTTAAGTCTGTTCAAAAATTGGTACAGATAAAACAAAACTAGCAGAGTGCAAACGGAACTTCCAGCAACATCACTCACATAAAACAAATGACAATTGTGTTTTTATGGCAGAACATTTCGGACTGTTGGAATTTTTACTGTTGCACTTGTCAGCATTCTTCCATTCCTAATGAAAAAAAAACTAAACATGTTGTTATGTTTAAAAATATGAAGTGCGTATCATTTCAAAGGATGATTCAGAACAATACTCTGCTCTTAACTTCAATACAAGTGGGTTGGTGCTGAGTTACAGCAGGAAAGGGCGGTGTGAACCACTCACCTAAACTCACCTAAACAACACTGTATATGCAAAATGCAAATTCAATCTCGTTTGGGATTGTTTTTTTGTTTTTTTACTTACCTCAATTATTTTTGAAGGTTTTTTTTTGTGCTTATCTGCATCAGAAAATATGAATTTCATGGTTAAATGTATTCCATCCCTGTGCAAGATGTCTGTTTTTTGAAGTTTGTAGCAGTTGTGGTATCAGTACTAAGAGATACTGTAAATCCAATGTGAATTAATTTATTGTTTTTCAGCTACATAATTTTCTGACCAGTAGCCATCAGCAGTAGAAAGCTATTGAAGAGAATCTGTTTTCAAATACAAGAGCTTTATGTAAGGAAAACTAAAAGCAGACGATGCCTTACTTGATGATAAACTCTATTTTCACACAATGATGTTCAAGTATCTGAAATTAGATCATCTGAGCCTCTGGGTTTTAAAGTGGAGGCGTTCAGGTACAGCTCTATAAATAACATCATCATCTAAAATCAAACCAAAGCAGTTGAAGATGAGATCTATTTTTGTGCATCTGCTTTTGAAACACTGTTCTTCTGGTCTATTAGAAGCCAAGGCCGGTAAAGAGACAACATACAAGTGTTACCTTTAACATTTTGACTTGAAGTTCACTTAGCATGGAAAGATAAATGTTCTGGTCAGGAGTTGAGTACAGCAAAGTGCCACACACAGTCGGTCCTCATCTGTAAACCATAGAGACGGTCCCATTATCTACAGTATCCAGTTAAATATTTCACTGTCTGCGCTTCAGAACATGCCTCAGCAGAGATGGCAGGCTGAGAGAGATGCTGTACTACAGCTTCACTGAATAAATGAGGGCACACACACATCTTAATTATAACACCACTTTTACTCGACACATTTCTGCCATGTGTCCAGCAGCAGGAGCAGCCCCCTCGTCTACCCCCAACCCCCTGTGAGTTATAAGGTTCAAAATGAATGTCACTCAATAGTGTCAAAAGACAGTTGCTTTTCTGTATGTTCAGAGAGTTCGACCTTGAAAGGATCACAAGGTTTTCCAAATCTTGCTTAAGTCCAGCTCGAAGCTGCGGCGGCAGCCTGGTGAGCCCAGACAAGCTGTTTGTCTTTCCATTGTCATTGTCACTGTTGCATACAATTCAAATCACACTACCAGGAACAACACAAACCAGCATACTGCGATATAAATACTTTATGTTGGAAACAAACAACACCATCAATATTTCAAACATACAGTCTCAAGAAGACATTCATTAAAAAAACTGGACAGTCATTTTACATGGTATCCCATGACAAATGTAACATGAATAGGCATCAGAATCCAGTTGAATTTACTCTCAAGAGGGTTTGGCTGATTTGAATTACGAGTCAATTCACTATAAAAACATTCAAATCAATAAAAGTAACATTCTGACATTTTTCCATTATTGTGTGTACCAACTATGCACATGAGGCAGGCATTCTTGTCGATACTACTTAGGTAAAATAATTTCTGTTGAGGAGGTTATTGTTAACCTCTACTGAGAGGATCAACAATGCAGCATATCTGGAGATTATTTTTTTCTGTGTTTAAAACAGGACACAGAAGCTGCAATGGAGCTGCAGTATGCAGGCCAGAGGAGATTAGACACATTCAGTAACCACGTGTAAAGTGAGATACAAGGATTTGAAAAATGCATGTACACAATGATCCCTAGTGCACATAAAACACAGAGAGCAAATAAAGAACACAAGGTCACAGGCAAACAATGCTGACAGCTGCAGTATTAGCCGGACATCTGAAAAATCTATTAGCCGCTTGGACACTTCTATAAATATAACAATTTGATGTTGACATGTAAAGCCCAAGCGGGGATGCTTTCATGGCTCATGCATAATGTGGCACTGTTCATTCATGCAAAGTCGACATGTGTGACGGGGTCATATATATTGTCACATACTGTACAGGGCTGCAGGCTGCAAATGAGCACAGATAGAAATGGAAGACGTGTCGCATATTGGCCTTTTCACAAGTAGCCAATTCTAGCATGCCATCCCATATGAAATGTTTATTATTTCACGTTGAATATACAGTGGGGTAAAAAAAAAGTATTTGGACAGACGAAGAAAATGGTAATTTTGTTAAAATTCAACTTTGAGAGACAGTGTTAAAAAAAACATCCTGACAATCACGTTGTAGGATTTTTAAATAATTTATTCGTAAATTACAATGGAAAATAAGTATTTGGTCAGTAACAAAAGTTTGACTTAATACTCTATAATGTAACCTCAGTTGGCAAATACAGAGGTTAAACATTTCCTGTAGTTCTTGACCAGCAGTGCATTACTTAATGGTACCCTTTGTGACTGTGGTTCTGGCTCTCTTGAACACGACCCCCCACTCTTCTCAAAATAAGCGATATACCATGAGGTCAGATGTTGCATGGAGCCTTCTCACCAAGCTGCATGCCTATTTAAGAGTGGCTCATCCCAGTTTTGGGCAATTTTGTCCCTGCTGTCCTTAGGTACTGTCCAGACGGAAGCAAAGCCGGCTTTGTTCCTCAAACAAATCTTGTACACACAGTAGCATTTCAAGACTTGCGTGTGTCCAAAATAAGACGCTGAGGACGTTTAACGGCTGTAATGTATATGCAAAGTCTGGAGTGGCCCTGTAGCGCAGCCACAGGGAGTTGACGGAAAGCGTAGAAGAAGAATCAGCGAAGAAGACAAACACTTCTTTTTTTTAACTGTATTGCAATCTACAGAACAAACATGGCTTTGCATGTATCGAAACATGAAAGAGACAAACACATTAGAAGTGACAATGGCGGGTGATTCAAGTACAACACCGCTTGTTGAACGTGGGAATAAAGAAGCAAAATATTTTGCTGCAAAAGCATAGGCAAGCTAAGGAGGCTGCACAAAACGACTATGACACGACCATCCGCCATTGTTGTTGACAGACTGACGGTTTGCGAGCAGTCACGCGAGAATTGGAGCATACGTCATTAATATGCGACAATGCGTCGTCATCGAGCTGCGACCATTAACGTCATCACTGGAGGAGTATCCTGCATATGGTGTGCAGACGGAAGCGTACGGGGAGCGTTTTTGAAATATTTCCACTCTGGAGCCCGGTTTCAAAAGTGATTGATTTCAAGCTCTGAAACCGCGCCATCGTGTGGATGAACGGCCTGAACGGTAAGAAACTTGTGAGGATACATTGAAACTGGCTTTCGTGTGGACGGACAGGGCCTTAGAAAAGGTAACAGGCTGTGAGAGCCGGAAGACTTGCTGGTTGGGAGGTGTCCAAATGTTCCTTTTATTTCAGATTCTGTCTCTCATAGTTGAAATGTACTTTCTTTACAATAAAAATTACATAAGCTCCACTGTACATTATATGATTAGTTGTGTCACTGTTGTATGTCCATGTCATGGGATGACAGTTCATCCTAAAATGGCAATAACAAATTCCATGTTAGGACTTTGTAATTGTGCTAATTAGTGATTTTTTTTGCCATGTTTCCCTAAAAATTTAAGAAATATGAAAATTGTATTCCTGTGAAGGGAAAGTAATATCATAAATTTAATATGGGTCCACTGAATCATAATATAATGTACATAATGTACATATTATTCTTGGCATCGCACATTCTTGAACTTTCTTGGACTTGCATGTTTTACAGTTCTTTTACAAGCTATACATATTGCAATTTCCTAAATTAATTCTTATATTCACGTGAATAATGCAAAACATACACCCTGTGCTTTGTGTGTTATAAACGTGTTGTATGCACACGTTTTAATGCTACATTTACGTTTTGTTCCTAGCAGTCACGGCAATCACATTTCAGGCAACTGTGGATAAAACGGGATGGACGTACATGTAACAGGTGATTGCCGTGCATGCAGGGCCAGATTTGGAAACTGTACAAAAAACAAAAATAAATTGCTAACCTCAGAAAAACCTGAAAAACCTGGTTGGCCGTAGTCATATGGGGAGAATGAAACAAACTATGACAGAGCAGTGAGTGAACCATGTGTATTTCACTGACATCTCATGTTTTTTTTCAAGTTTTATCGCGTTTGGTGTACAATTTCTGGGAGTAGATATAAAGCGGGGCACATCGGGGAATTTAATTCGAGCTTGCAGAGGACACAAACAATGTCCACTTTTCATCCGTATAAAGCTTTAGTAGAAAGTGTAAAATGTGTCAGATCATGACCATCAGCACCATACCATCACAGAGATTGTGATAGATCGTAAGGAAAACTTGGCAACAGAACATTGGACTGTGTATGGAGACAAAAAAGTCCTACAGCGCATTTTGGGCAATCGGGGCTACAGTGGCTGCCAGGAACACAGTTTAAACCAGCAAGTGATTGGTGATTTAAAAGGTGACTAAAAACATACTGTATACACTAATGAAGCAATCAAGCAGCATTGTTATGTTGGCATAGGAAACACTTCTTGATTGGGTCTCATTAGATTGTGCAGGTGTACTTAATTAATTGTAGCACCTAAATGTTGTTTGTATGATGTGGTGATTGACTAATTTCTTCTCCATAGCTCTAGGTTAACGCATAATTATCTTCTTAAGACAAAAGTGTTTTGCTCATTACAGCCAAGTGCTTTGAAATTATTGTTCATTCAATTGAATGGTACAGTTTAAGTACATTTTCCTAAACACCACTTGAATTGAGTGTTAACACTACTCATAGCACAGTAGTTACGTATACATATAAACACATATTTGTGTTTTACACTAAAGAAGTTCAGTCCTTGTCAATCAAGCTCATAGGTTGAGTCCTAAGACACAGACTGTTGGACTTTGCAGAGACCAGCTGTACATTGTGGGACCTGACTTGGCACTGCTAACGGCAAAAATCGAAATTGGCTGTGAGCACACATCAGCAGGTATTCCAACAGTTCCATACTGTCTGTAAAACACACACGTGCACGCACACATTGCATGACATCAATCTGGTGAGGTATGAAGTGGGAGACTCATCAGTCAAGCGATAGAGGCCAGTGGCTGTCCACTGGCGCAGCACTGCTTGTTACAGCTGCCATTAGAGCGATACAGACCTGCAGTTAGGGAGCTGCCAATGTGAGTAATGTCTACCTCTTACACTCCCTATGTCTACTAAAAACAACTGTCTGATTCAGTCTCATATAACTAAAAGAAACACCTAAAAGCACATCTAAATGTTGCTTTTTTTCTCAAGAAAGTGAAGATGGAGGTGCTCAAAGATAAAATTGTTCCATTTACAGATAAAGTTTTCCCTGAAAACAGCACCATTTCACTTACGGTTTTATATGATTACGCCTGAAGAAAAGGTTCCTGTGTTGTTAAGCTTAGCCTAGCTTGATACGCGTGTCCTGGCTGTAGAACAGCACCTGAAGGAGAATGGCCACATCAATAAGGATCTGGACAGAACCACACACCCAGAATTGAGCTGGGTTTTGGTTCATCACAAAGTAGGATGTCTTGAAGACGTCTCCGGCCGTCCACAGCAGCACCATCTTCACACTGGAGACACAAAAAGATGAGCATAGTTCATACAAATGAGAAATTATCACAGTAGGCATTGATGGTAGATTAAGGAGCAGTAGTTCGTCCTTCAAGGTCTCTATCACTATTACTGCTTTCAGCTACTCTTCAAATATGATGATCTAGTTGCCATGGTAACACTCCCCCGCTGGACCTTCATTGGTCTATGTATATTTGGGTTGAATAAATTACTATTGTAAAGAAACTGCAGGTAAAGGATTAAGAATCCAATATACCTGCTCTCAAGGTCAAACGGTTAACATGACAACATAATCAACAACAACACCGCATTTGCACGGCTCCTATATATATAAAATAATAGACATTTGTTTGCTAACAATTGCCATACAGTATAGATGGATCGTACTCTAATTTATCCACAAGCTGCATGAGAAGAGCCTACAGTAATCTGCAGTGCAAGCAGCCTTATGCAAGCACAGCAGACAGAAGGAAACACTCCAGAATGAGTATGAAACATGTTCTTTATCTTGCATCACAGCTTCGCATTATGCCCCCCCCTCCCCCCACACACACTTGATGTCATCTTAATTGTATCTCATCCCTTGTTTCGCTTCATCTTTGTAATATTCAAGCGCCCCTTCCTTTCTTTACATTCTGTGTCTGTCTGGACTCACTTAATGTCATGTTCCTTTACTTTGTTACCCTTCACACACAATTGTCTTAGCACACTTCTGCTCCACCAGCTCTGCTCTTTCTCTTCTCCACCACAATCCCCTGAGAGTGAATACCCATTGACATGAATAGAACATGAGTTTATACTTTTTATTAGAGCTGACTGAGCCCGGGAGGAAGAAAGCCCATCAGTCATCAAGGAGATATATTCTGGGGGTATTACAGAGGTGGGGGAGAAAGGATAGTCCGAGGACAGCTTCTATCCGGTGTGCAGTGGCACAGCCAGGAAACCGCCAGAGAAAAAGATAAGAATGATACGGATGATGAGTCTATATGGGTTGGGAAGCAGCCTAATGACCACAGGGATGTATGGACTGTACTATCCTTGGGCTGTCCTTGCAGAGCCATGTCAAACTCCCATTTCTCCCCTGGGGTCCCTTAAGGCACTGGCAAGGAACGGAAGCTTTGGCAAGGAAATTACGATACAATTATGCTCCATATAGGATGTCGGTCCAGACAAAGCATGTGAAAAGGAGATATGCTGGCTACTTGCTACAATTAGGTAAAACGGTAAACCGTGAGAAATATTAGTAAATATAGATAACACAAATTTCAAGATACTGCTGTTGAGTCTATATTGTTAATATAATAATCTAATATACATAATGGTCATGAAAAAGTCATCACATATCAATGCAATACCCAGAAACCATACAAATACACCCCTTATAAGTCAATGATGACATCAGAGCTTTCTGATTGGTTGCTTAGATCAGAGCTTTCTGATTGCTTAGTAAGAGCAGTGGTCTTCCTGCAATACTACGATTGGGAGAATGCTCCCTCTGCATTCACATAATGAGTTCTCTAGCATTGTTATGGGTTGCCAGTGACAGGCTTAGTCAAGTACTGTAATTGCACTTTAAAATAAGGACCTTTAACACTATTTAGTCCACAAGACTAGTATTAAGCCTTTTCCTCCATTGGGGGCCACAATGCGTAGGAGTTGGAGCGTGTAACAAACCAATCACAACATAGTTGTTTGTGGAATTGCACATCACATCAACAAAAATGCAAACAGAGTAACACAGACCGGATCTCTAAAATGGAGGTGAGGGGGAAGTGAGTCGTTAAAAAAAAAAAAGGCAGCTATTATTACTACATTTAGACCTATTTTTTTTCTTTTCAAATGTTTGTAACTAGCCTCTTTAATGGGCATTTAGTGACAGGTTACAAGTGTGATAACAGTCTTAAGCAAGAGATGACCGTTGATAACAAAACAAACTTCATTATCTTCAACACTTGCCGCCTGCCTTCATTGTCCTCTACCTCCAGTTCCTATCATGTCAGTATCAGTCTGCTTTATCTTCCTCCTACCAAGGCTGCCAGAGGAGCACTTGTTTATAGCGCATAGTATTATTACTGATTGTCTGCGACTTTAACAATTTAAACTTTTGGGGTAAACATGCTTTTACTGTAGCTACTCCAAACAGGTAAACAACAGAAATCTGTCTCCTGTTATTTTTGCTTCTCCATACTTTCTTAAATCTTATATAGAGCTAACTTATACCTGAATTTAGAATTGAAATATATCACTTGCTATGTACAGCAATTTACCATCATACTGCATACTGAACACGTTGGAAGCAGATTTCCCCCCCTCATTTATTTTATGAAATGGCCAAGCGGAACACAGCTTCGACGATCACTGGGCATGGGAGAAGTTCGGCAAGGCCATGGAAAACGACTTCCGGACAATTTTACGGAAATGCTCAGAAGTGTGGTTCTTTGCTGCAAGAGCGTCATGTTTGAGTATTTCCGGTGGGTTACACGCCAGATGCACTAACTTATATACTTGTATTTAATTTATGTGTATATAGGCACAAAATGTGGCATTTTCATCGTACAGACACAAAATAACGTGAGAACGCAGAGGAGAAATCAATGTATTTAAGGCAGGCTCCTTTAGCAAGTAGGACAGAGCTGCACATACTAGTCGTGACGACATAGACCAAGATTCCTTGCAAATCAAATAAGCAAAGAAGAAGAAAGGAAGACCAAGAAGAAATTAGCAAGCAACTGCACAGCAAAAAAAACATTGCCTCAATCGATCGAGGTATTCCGAATGCGTTTATATGAGCAAGAATTCTGGTTATGAAAGGAGTAACCCAGGGGTCTTATTCGGATTTAATAAGAGCATATTCGGGTTATTTAAATTTTCATTTACTAATATATGGATCAAAATGAAAAAAAAAAATCTGTAATATACAAGAGTTGGTGGAAAATCGGCTCACATTACAATCGTTTGGGTTTACTCATACCATAGTCATACCATTCTTGATTACCCATTGTAGTGTCTACTTGATCTCAGTAGCCATTCCAACTATGATGCCAAACTCTGCAGACCTTCTTTAATCCTCCTAAATTACTCCTCTCCCTTTTGGTGATTTCATTGCTCAAGAGACAACGGGACCATTATTATTAATGATAATTAATAAACTTAATTATCATTAACTCATTAACATTGTAATTACAGCGGGCAGGCCACCCCGGCAGGTCACCCGTACAAGTATAGTCTCAATTGCAATGCAGTAGAAAGGGGACCAAACACTATTTGCGGGTCATATATATTTAGCGGGCATGCATCGAATTCCCACATGATTTTACTCTTTATCATGCTTAGTCTCACACAGCATTATGTGACAGAGGTCGCATTTATAGTAGGCCTTGATGGGGTTGTGCTGACAACTGATGAAAGACTTTGAGAACAAATTATTTAATTTTGAGAGTGATGCTTTGTATGCACACAGAGAGGAAGTGATTATGGTATTGATTGAGAAGACCGAGTAAGTGGCTACCACAGCTTATTTTAACACACACGCATCAGTCATCAACCAGCAGTGTTTACTTTTATTTGCACGAGAGACAAGCAAACTATAAAATGAAGAACGGGAATTAATAAGCTTCGGCTTCATCCCGTCAGCCTTTTTTTTTTTCGGGTATAATTGTATGTGAAAAGTAATTTTGTGAATTGTCTCTATGATTGTCTGAAAGGAAAAATGAAAAAATAAAAACAAAAACAAACAAATTACATATTAAAACAGTTTTCACACACACGCACACACAAACCCCAATGCGTAGCCGGGTCAAGTTGCATTGATCGGTCCTGACCTGACACCTTCAACTGAGCGAAGAAAGGAAAGGGTAAGATGGTGAACTGGATACTTGAGGGGTAGCTGTGAAAAGAGATGTTGTGTAGTGTATGGAACTATAAATCTCGAGAAAGGTGAACCATAAAACCACCCTGAGAGTTAGAGTGATGGGGCATGAGTGAGCTATGAACAAACTGAGGGAGGTCTAACTATGTACTAAGAAGTGCTGCACCACATGCAGGCAAGCCATTAATTGTGAAAAATATTGATTGGGGCCTTCAGGATGACTGCTAGCTCTTGGGCTCAGCTTGGGTGGACTCATGTACAAGATGGGTCTGAGTGGCATTTAGAAAGTTACTCTAGATGTTGCTCTTGTATAGAGAAATTTGTGCCTTTATTTTCAATTTTAAAAAAAGGATTTGCAATAAAAAAAAAACTTTAATCAAACAAAAAGGGGATTTGCAACCTCATTTTTTTTCCATTTCAAAAAACCAAAAACAATTTGCAGACAAAATTAATGTATTTGTATGGATTTATTTTTTTACTTTTGCAAGCAAGCTTTTAAGTTTTGTTTGCAACTCCTGACTTTTGGTTGCAAGTCTGTTTTGCAGTTGCGAACCTGTTTTGCGGTTGCAAAACTTGTTTTGTCTTGTGTGGGCGGGGCCCTCCGCTCAACTGATGATAGAAGCCTTTTCATTGGTCAGTTTGGAAGCCGCTGCAACAACGTTCATTGGTCAGCTAGGAATGGGGGGGGGGGGGGGGGGGGTGACAATGTCCGTCTGATTCTTCCTGGCTCCTACAGTCGCCACCAGCATCGAGGTAAGCATCTTTTTTTTTTAAACGTTTCTGTTTTAGTTATATCTTATATTTATCTAAAAGCAACCCTTGATTTGTTGTTTATCCGGTGCTTTAGTCTAACCATTAAAATTAGCGTAATCACTCACTCAGCATTGCTTGCCATGCTAGCTAGCTAGCTAGCGCTGGTACCTGACTCATTCATGAAGCTATTTGTTGGCAGTCGAAACACATATATACGGCTCACTGGAATAGCTGTTAGTATGAAATTTTGTTGTTTTTTTACTCATAATGAAACTTTTGCATTCGCTTCACATAAAAGCAGGACTGGGAGTCAAATTTATTTACAGTAGCTGCTTCCCCTCTTGGCTGTTTGAAGTAGAGATTAAATTTGTGATAATACAAAATACAAAAATACAGTTAAACGATATGTTATCCAAAAAGATGGAGTTTATAATACAACAATTACGATACAACAACTTTGAATATAATAACAAATCAGTTAAATTTCTTATAACGGCTATTAAAGGAGTGCACACAATTACCAGAAGAAATTAATCATATATTTTCTAACTATTATCGCAACCTATACTCATAAACTAACAAGCCAAACTCTGAGCATATTGAGGCATTCCTCAGTAGCTTAAATATGCCTCAGTTATCTACTGAATATTAAGATATCTTACTGACTATAAATGAGCTGTACAGTGCTCTAGATAGTATGCCTAATGGAAGAGCACCCAGCCCGGATGGTTATCCGGCCGTATTTTTTAAGCACCTTTGGTCAATGCTTGCTCCACTATTCTTAAGAGTAGTAACAGAAATGAAAACTAATGGTTACATATGTCAACACATGAATACAGCAGCAATTCAACTTTTATTAAAGCCAGAAAAATACCTCAACCAGCGACAATATCTCATTCAATGAGATAACCTTCAACCTAACAGAGATACCAGCTGTTGGCTGGAACTAGAACAGAAGGATTGCAACAACCTCAGACTTTCAGATTTACTCTTGATTACAACATCAATTAAACGACACCATTGTTTAAAAAAAAACCCTAAGATTTCCTCCACCCTGACCGCCTGGTGGAAGGCACTAGAAATTACAAAATCCCAATTGGAGCCATTCAGGCTTTCTCCCATATGGCATAACCACGACTTTCAACTTAACAATCAATCGTTTTATTTCGAAATAACTTTCTGCTATCTTGGACTGTAGGATATCTTTATCTCCAAGCATGTGTTTGCTAGGTGACCTAACAACAACTGACTTACCACGTAAACAATTTCAATCTACGTAGCCCTTGCTATCGCCAAAAAAACTATTCTTGTTAACTAGAAAAAAAAAACTGAGAATATCGACCAATGGTCTAACCTCATAAATCACATTTTAACTTTCTAGGTGCTGCTGTCCCTCCTGGCCGGGCGTGGGCGGCTCTGCCCCTCTGTTGGCTGCTGGGTGGCCGCTGCGTCTCGGCCATTTCCTGGGTCTCTTGGGGGGTGCTGCGCTGCCGTGGCCTGGGGGGCCCTGGGGGGCTGTGTTTGCCCTGTCCTGTCCAGAGTCAACGGCTCCCTTCTTTGGCGGAGGGTCTCATGCATGCCAGATCCACCACACCAGCGTCTACAGAAATTCAAACACAATCTGCTTGTTCCTCTGGTCGCTAAATCGGTGGAGGCTGATGTCTGTGGCTCTCACTCTGTTTCATCTATCCTTCCTTCTTTTCTTCAGTCTTTCTTTTAGTCTCTTGAGGTCTCCCTAATTTGTTGGAATTTAGATGTTTCTGGGGTTGGTGAAAAATTCTGGTTTGTAACCCTGTGGGTAGTAGGTGGTGTCTGGTCGGTGTTGGATTTCACTTTTCTTTCTTTTCTTTGATCCTTCCTCAGGTCTCCTGACAACTTCACCACTCTAGCGGGATTCTGAAGTCTTTGATTTAGGTAAAGGGTATGGGTTTTTCAATAGTAATTAATAATTTAATAGTTTCAGGTGAATTAATGAGCACAAACTCACACGCACGCACACACGGACACACACACACACACACACACACACACACACACACACACACACACACACACACACACACACACACACACACACACACACCCACCCACACACACACACACACACACACACACACACACACACACACACACACACACACACACACACACACGCACGCACGCACGCACGCAGGTTTCTCACTTCCAACACAGGCTGATTCCAATCAACAGGATCGTTATCAGGCTTATGCAATGCTTGCTGATAAGCTGATCATATATCAGCTGTGTTGGAGAAGGGCAACATGCAAAACCTGCAGGACTTCAGCCCTCGATGCTCACCTCTGATCTATAGCATCCATCCCTGTCTATACTTCTAATCTTCATTAGGATGGCGGGTGAGCTAGAGTTTATCCAAGCTGACTGGGTGAAAGGAGTACACACTGGACTGGTCACAGCCAGTCGCCGCAGCGCACCTTTCAACAAACACTCAAATTCACCCCCTACCAATTACCGGTAGCCTAAAATAGGTCTAAGTTTCCAAAGCCCACTTTTCATTACATCAAAAACAATTCCAAGATGGTGTAGCGTAAAGAAAACATGTACATAGGGAACACAATTTTTGTTGAGTTAGGTCTGACAGCTGTTAACAAATATTTGGGTGCAGAATCCAAAACTGATCTAAGTTTTTCTCTATCATGTCAACTTTTTGAGCTATAGGATCACGGTTTGCTGTATCTATAAAAAAGAAAGAGACCCTTACCAAAAAGTAGTATACTTTAAGTACATAATATAGAGTATACTTAAGTATACCTAAGTTTATTTTTCGAGTGTACTTATTCTTGTAGTAAAAGTAAACTTTAAGTAAACTCATTGGGACTAAATTGGAACATTTTAGTACACTTAAAAGTAGGCTCTCAAGGACCGGACTTAGGCACTACTGAACTACAGTATGTAAAATGTTAGTATATATTTTAGTATATTTAATATTAATTAGTATACTTCCAAAAAGTACAAGAAAAGTAAACTGTAAGCATACTCTGCTAATTTTGAGTATACTTCAAGCATACTTAGACATACTTCTTTTTGGTGAGGGGAGAAAGAAATGTGCATGTATGTAATAAAACACTAAGAAAAAAATATTTACAAGCTTTAGAAACTTTTTTTTTTAAATAAACAGCATTAAAGCATTAAAAACAGAGTAAAACGTACGACGGCGTATTAGGGCCAGGTATAAATATATTTTTTTAGAGGACGGAGGCAATATTCCAAGAAAAAAACTTGCAAATTTGCCACTTTATAAAGTAGCAAATTTGCGAGAAAAAAACTGAGAAACTTATGAGGAATACATGTAGCGTAGCTATAGTCTAATCATGTGAGGATTGGTTGATGGTTAATGGGATAATGTTTATAAAATGAAAAGGCAGGTTGGAGACAGATTCATTCTTAAATTGAAACTTTACTCGTCATTCGCCGCAGCTTGAGCGACACACTTCCTGATCCTCTATCAGCTGACTCACACTAACCCATCAGATGCTAGCATACTTTAGGCAAATGCTAGTGAATGACGGAGAACAGCAGATTCGTCACATCAATTTAGATACTTGTACAAAAAACATACCAAATTGTATGAACGTGTAAATAATTATTCTGGAAACATAAATGTACAAGTAAATATACATTTTAACAAATTAACTTAAATGCTTGATCCTCCGGGTGTGGACCTTTGCAAAGTGAGGCATCTTTGTCGCTGGCCAGTGGCCGTACACAACGGTTCAAAGAGCGGATGCTTAACATGATTAGGCTATCTCCTTTTTTGGAAACTGGACCGAAAAGTATTGGCACAAACAGTCGAGTAGTACGCTACGTGTATTTTGTGTAAGTTTTTTTTTTTTTTCGCAAATCTGCCACTATATTAAGTCGCAAATTTGCGAGTTTGTAAAGTGGCAAATTTGCGAGTTTTTTTCTCGGAATATTGGCCTCGCCCTCTAAAAATATATATATTTATACGTGGCCCTAATACACCGTCGTAAAAACGAAATTGAGCTGGTTACAAGGTTAAGAGAGAAGCCAGCACTAATACTGTAAATTCATACTATGCTAGCTTTCTGATTGCAGATGTCAATAGTACTGACCAATTGAAAGCTGCACACACCTCTCACCACACTGCCACTAATCAGCTTTTTTTACTAGTTTATCTGGAGTGTGAGTTGTGGAGAAACCCACCCGATATGCTACAAAAAAAAAAACTGACAGCAATTTTGGAATCAGCACGCCAATTTTAGTTTTCCGTTCCGTTCCGTCTTCAATTCCGGTTGGGTCGCGGGGGCAGCAGCTTTAGCAGGGAAGCCCAGACTTCCCTCTCCCCAGCCACTTCAGCCAGCTCCTCCGACGGGATCCCAAGGCGTTCCTAAGCCAGCCGTGAGACGTAGTCTCTCCAGCGTGTCCTGGGTCGTCCCCGGGGCCTCCCGCCGGTAGGACATGCCCGGAACACCTCCTCAGGGAGGCGCCCAGGAGGCATCCGAACCAGATGCCCGAGCCACCTCAACTGGTTCCTCTGAACGTGGAGGAGTAGCGGCTCGACGCTGAGTCCCTCCCGGATGAACGAGCTTCTCACCCTATCTCTAAGGGAGAGCCCGGCTACCCTGCGGAGGAAACTCATTTCGGCCACTTGTATCCGGGATCTTGTTCTTTCGGTCACGACCCACAGCTCGTGACCATAGGTGAGGGCAGGAACGTAGATCGACCGGTAAATCGAGAGCTTTGCCTTTCGGCTCAGCTCCTTCTTCACCACAACGGACCGATACAGCGTCCGCATCACTGCAGACGCTGCACCGATCCGTCTGTCGATCTCCCGCTCTAACCTACCCTCACTCGTGAACAAGACCCCAAGATACTTGAACTCCTCCATTTGGGGCAGGATCTCATACCCGACCCGGAGAGGGCACTACACCCTTTTCCGACTGAGGACCATGGTCTCGGATTTGGAGGTGCTGATCTTCATCCCAACCGCTTCACACTCGGCTGTGAACCGCTCCAGCGAGAGCTGGAGATCACGGCTTGAAGAAGCCAACAGCACCACATCATCTGCAAAAAGCAGAGATGCAATGTTGAGGCCACCAAACCGGACCCTCTCAACACTCCGGCTGCGCCTAGAAATTCTGTCCATAAAAGTTATGAACAGAATCGGTGACAAAGGGCAACCTTGGCGGAGTCCAACCCTCACAGGAAACAAATTCGACTTACTGCCGGCAATGCGGACCAAACTCTGACATTGGTCGTACAGGGACCGAATAGCCCGTATCAGGGTGCCCGGTACCCCATACTCCCGAAGCACCCCCCACAGGACTCCCAGAGGGACACGGTCAAACGCCTTCTCCAAGTCCACAAAGCACATGTGGACTGGTTGGGCGAACTCCGATGCACCCTCAAGGATCCTGCTGAGGGTGTAGAGCTGGTCCACTGTTCCACGGCCGGGACAAAAACCACACTGCTCCTCCTGAATCCAAGATTCAACTTCCCGACGGACCCTCCTCTCCAGCACCCCCGAATAGACCTTACCTGGGAGACTGAGGAGTGTGATCCCTCTAAAGTTGGAACACACCCTCCAGTCCCCATTCTTAAAAAGGGGAACCACCACCCCGGTCTGCCAATCCAGAGGCACTGTCCCTGATGTCCACGCGATGTTGTAGAGACGTGTCAACCACGACAGCCCCACAACATCCAGAGCCTTTAGGAACTCCTAACCTCATCCACCCCCGAGGCCCTGCCACCGAGAAGCTTTCCAACCACTTCAGTGACTTCGACCCCAGAGATAGGGGGCCCACCTCAGAGTCCCCAGACCCTGCTTCCTCAAAGGAAGGCGTGTCGGTGAAATTGAGGAGGTCTTCGAAGTATTCTCCCCACCGATTCACGACGTCCCGAGTCGAGGTCAACAGCACCCCATCTCCACTATACACAGTGTTAATGGCGCACTGCTTTCCCCTCCTGAGACGCCGGATGGTGGACCAGAATTTCCTCGAAACCGTCCGGAAGTCGTTCTCCATGGCCTCACCGAACTCCTCCCATGTCCGAGTTTTTGCCTCAGCGACTACCGAAGCCGCATTCCGCTTGGCCAGCCGGTACCTGTCAGCAGGCTCCGGAGTCCCACAGGCCAAAAAGGCCCAATAGGACTCCTTCTTCAGCTTGACGGAATCCCTTACCACTGGTGTCCACCAGCGGGTTAGAGGATTGCCGCCCCGACAGGCACCAACCACCTTACAGCCACAGCTCAGATCGGCCGCTTCAACAATGGAAGCGCGGAACATGGTCCACTCGGATTCAACGTCCCCCGCCTCCCCCGGGACAATGGAGAAGCTCTGCCGGAGGTGGGCGTTGAAACTCTTTCTGACAGGGGATTCTGCCAGACGTTCCCAGCAGACCCTCACAATTCGTTTGGGCCTGCCTGGTCGGACCAGCATCTTACCCCGCCATCGGAGCCAACACACCACCAGGTGGTGATCAGTTGACAGCTCCGCCCCTCTCTTAACCCGAGTGTCCAACACATACGGCCGCAAATCCGATGACACGACTACAAAGTCGATCATCGAACTGCGGCCTAGGGTGTCCTGGTGCCAAGTGCACATATGGACACCCTTGTGCTTGAACATGGTGTTCGTTATGGTCAGTCCGTGGCGAGCACAAGTCCAACAACAAAACACCGCTCGGGTTTTGATCGGGGGGGCCGTTCCTCCCAATCATGCCCCTCCAGGTCTCACTGTCATTACCCACGTGAGCGTTGAAGTCCCCCAGTAGAACGAGGGAGTCCCCCGGGGGAGCGCTCTCCAGCACACCCTCCAAGGACTCCAGAAAGGGTGGGTACTCTGAGCTGCCGTTCGGTGCATAAGCACAAACAACAGTCAGGACCCGTCTCCCCACCCGTAGGCGGAGGGAGGCTACCCTCTCGTTCACCGGGGTAAACCCCAACGCACAGGCGCCTAGCCGGGGGGCAATGAGTATGCCCACACCTGCTCTGCGCCTCTCACCGTGGGCAACTCCAGAGTGAAAGAGGGTCCAGCCCCTCTCGAGAGGATTGATACCAGAACCCAAGCCGTGTGTGGAGGTGAGTCAGACTATATCTAGCCGGAACTTCTCAGCCTCGCACACCAGCTCGGGCTCCTTCCCTGTCAGAGAGGTGACATTCCATGTCCCCAGAACTAGCTTCAGTAGCCGAGGGTCGGACCGCCAAGGCCCCCGCTTTTGGCTGCCACCCAACTCACTGTGCACCTGACCCCTTTGGCCCCTTCCACCGGTGGTGAGCCCATGGGAAGGGGGACCCATATTGCCTTTTCGGGCTGTGCCCGGCCGGGCGGGCCCCATGGGTGTAGGCCCGGCCACCAGACGCTCGCCTTTGAGCCTCACCTCCAGGCCTAGCTCCAGAGGGGGGCCCCGGTGACCCGCGTCCGGGCAAGGGAAACGAAAATCCAAAGTTCGTGTTCATCATTGGGGTCATTTGAGCCATGCTTTGTCTGGTCCCTCACTTAGGACCTGTTTGCCATGGGTGGCCCTACCAGGGGCATGAAGCCCCGGACAACATAGCTCCCAGGCTCATTGGGACACGCAAACCCCTCCACCACGATAAGGTGATGACTCATGGAGGGGCAATTTTAGTTTTAATAAGCATTTTTAACAACTAAACTCGAACAACAGAATTTGTTTCAAATGTTTCCCTCATGTTATCCTTGCACGTTGCTTTTCTTCTGCATCCTCATCCTGCTTTCACTCCTCAGACCCACTTCCCACTGATCAAGACATGCTTGGATGTCAGAATGTGGGTTTGAATGACCGCCAAATCGCCCAAATTTCCTTGATACACCACAGAACACGAGATGATGTTCCTTCACTTTTCCTCACTGCCCGTTTGGAGATCAAATGTTGAGTTTTCTAGTTCTGCCAACACAGAGGAAGAAACAAGACTAAAGTGTATTTGTAATGGATGCGAACACTCTCAGTAAAGTAACGACATTGAGCTTTGCATAGCTTGTATTGGAGAGAGAGATTTGGCGGTGAGCAACCAATTGATCGTACTCTGTAAGCGCCCTGGAGCCAATGTGCAGATGTTTCAAGCTTCAATCGCAGCTTTTTTTTTCAGCACAACTTTGCATATGTGCATCAAGATGAAGAGTTTATGCATGCTTGTTTGTGCATCTGTCTGTATGCCCACACACAAGGATGTGTGTAGAGATTTAACAGCATGCAGAACTGCTTGAAGGCCCACTAGCTATGAATAATGCATGTTTATTGATTGCACATGGGAAAATGCAGATAAGTTGTAATACGTGTATGATAATGGATCCTACAAAATGAAACAAAGGTTAGCTGAAGAGGTGTGTCGGTCAGTTTATGTTCAGTACATTTTTATAGAAAACAGGAGCAAATAGCCTGTTGTGCAATTAAATATGTATTAAATGTGGTTACTGAATAAACAGCAAGTTCAAAATGTGTATGAGCAGACAAACTAACATGAATATATTACAAGGCTGTACCATTTTATATTTATAGTTCTATGTGAAGCTTGGGTAAACCGTTGCACGTTTGTTTGACTCGGTGACGGGCAGAAGAAAGTTGTTGTGCGCATGAGCCAATCTTCTAAAGCAATATGGGTTATGTAGTTGATTACATTCAATAGCAATTATTGTGCATCAGCTTTGTTGTAATAAAACATAGATGTTATTTGAAACCAAATGAAACAACATAGACCAAACATTTCAACAATAAATTACAAAATGTATACAGTGCATGTATTTGTATAATGATACATGTAATATTAGCATTATATCGTGATATTATTTTTATCTGTTTTGTTCCAGGTTTATGACCTGTGGTCTTATGTTCTATAAACAAACAAACAAAGACAAACACGAGTCATAACAATGTGTTTGTCCTGCTGAGCCTTTTTGGAGGGCTAAAATAAAAATATCAGAACACTTGGACTAATGTGTCTGCTTGCAATGTTGTTGTTTTTTATTTTATGATTTGAAGACGGCAGAATTTGTACAGAATTTTACGTTTTTGTCTGATGACATTGTTTTTAAAAATACATCTTCATGTTCAAGCAGTTACTCAGTACTTGAGTATTCTTTTCAGCTAAAACTTTTTTTTAGTTGTACTTGAGTGATTTTTTTGATTTACCACTTTTTACTTTAACTTGAGTAATATTATTTTGAAGTAACACTCGCGGTGTTGTACAGACAAATTCAAACACAAGCAAAATCCTTTTGTACATCTGAATCGATGCGGAAATGTTGGCGTACCAGACTCCTCTATCTCCACACCCCCTATATAAATATGCAAATTAGTATGAATAAGGCCTGTCGGTGGGAATAATCACTCTGCATGATCAAATGATCACATTTTGAAGCCATGAGTCACCAATGAAAACAGGGGAACGTCACAAAATATAAAGCGAGATGCTGGTAAACGAAGTCGAGGCCCAGAAAAGAATTTTTTTTTTGTGTGATGAAAATCTTTTCGGCCTCCGAATGTGCATGTGAAAGCAGCACCAGTTTTTTTGTAGGAATGGGCAAGTACCGATACCCGGTATCGGTATTGAACCTATACCCGGCCTTATTTAAAGGTATCAGTACTCGCGACAGCCACCAATACCAGCATTGATTGCCCTCTTGTGGCCGTGTTATGTTTAGAAATGAAAAGAATAGAAAATTGCCATTAATTTATGTTCATATATAGGTTTTTCTTTAAAATTATGTAATTGTTTATTAGAGAAAATGCTATGTATCAAAAGTACTTGTGGTATCAGAACGCTGTATCAGTATCAGTGACTACTCAAGAGTTGAGAACTCGTACTGGTATTGGTCTGAAAATAGGTGGTATCAAACATCCCTAGATTTTTTCTTAGGTATATGTATGCCAGCTTAAACTACATATAAAACTTCAATTCCTATACCACCTAATAGTGTGCAGCGCTGAAATGGCTTTTAGACTGAAAGCCCCTGAATTATTTTTAGCTCAGTAGTCAGCGCTCTGCGCTCCCAAACCGAAGGTGTGGTGGTATGGGTTCGATCCCTGAGTTGGATGAATGCCACAAGAGTAAAAATGTCTAGTCCTACCATCCGTCGACATAAGAAGTTTTCGGGGGCATCGAAACTTGTGAGCGTGAAAATGTGTGTACACCAGCACCCTTTGTATATAAGGCCCTCGTCACTAATCGATAACCGTGGACATAAACAGACATTCAGTATGCTTATTTAGTTTGCTTTATTCTGTAACTGCTGGAAACACATTATGACAAATATTCTGGGTACAAGACCGGTGGTTTCTTTTGAGGTTTCATTTTGTACACTTTGACTTACATCCTTCTGCATGAAAAAGACTTAGCTCCTGTATAGCTTACCATCCCCAAATAAATAAATGCATGAATGCATCAACAGCCTCACTGTGGTTGCTATTACACTTTTGCAAAGACAGTCCATCCTTCACTTTCCCAGTAAGGACTCCCCTCTAGGGAATAACGCTGGTTCATAGGTCACAAAACAATTTGAGGTCATCACCATGTTTGCACCATATCCTTCAGGGCCTGACTGTAAAGGTACAGGTCCCTTATCTGAAAAACGCCACCTCGATAGAAACATGAAACTGTCATCTGGCTGCTATTCACTTCTGCTCACAATGAAGAGAAAGAAATAAGCTGTGAAGGTGTGTCAAGGACGACACACACGTACATACACACATGTTCGCACAGACTGACACCCACTCCTTGAGGGCAAAGAATGACTGTCCCAAAATGTGTGGATGCATGTGAATTTAATCCACACAAGTGATTAAGAACTCAGCTGTACTGTATGGAGGACCAAAACTGCCCAAATAAATGAATAAATAAATGAATGAATAAATGAATAAATAAATGAATAAATAAATGAATAAAAGTGAAAATAAAAACGGATATAAAAAATATAATTCAACAACTAAATACAAAAAAAATAATATAAATGGAATTAAAACAACTATATATATATATATATATATATATATATATTTATATAAAAATAAACAAATGTCAGAGCAGTGTTTTTATTTGTTGATTGATATTTAATTGTATTTATATATTTCTTTTTGTATTTATGTCGACATTTATTTGTTAATCTTGTTTTTTATTTTTGTAATTATTTTTTACTTTTATTTATTTAGGCATATATACATTTTTAGTTGTTTTTATTTCCATTTATATTTATTTTTTGACAGCTAATTTTTGAATTATATCTTTTATATCTGTTTTTATTTTCACTTTTATTCAGTTATTTATTTGTTCAGTCATTTATTTAATTTTTTATTTTGACAGTTTTGGTCCCTTCCATAGTACTGCACACAAATTGTTTGAATGGGGAGGGGGGGGGGGTGACACCAAACCAGAATCCACATCTGACATGTATGTTTTTATAGGAATCATTTTTTTATTGGAATGTGCAGTTCTTTGTGTGCTTTGTTTCAGCAGTCCAAAGCAATGTAATTCACCTTGAATGTCAGTGTGGACAAAAGAGCTGTGGGCAACTGGGATGTAACGGAGAGGGTTGGCAGACAAAACAAATCAAATTGAGTGAAACTGCATTTTTAGGAGTATCAGAGGGAGGGAAAAACAAAGGTATATTGTACAGGTGGTGTTGCAATGTAATTCAAAATCATTCATGGGTGTGAGCAAGTTCTCTTTGCCAAGGTCTTTACTAAAGTTGTTCTCATGAGAAATTTTACAAAAATAGCAGTCCAGAACAACATAATGGCATGTTGAAATACATGTGATTTTACTGAAAAAAACAACCGGGGTTAAAAAACATTGGAATCTAGAAACATGACAAAAAGAAGACACAACTACAAAAATGCGAAAGCACAGGAAGGACAAACTGACCTCAGTGCCAACATGCATGAAGTATATGAAAATGGTTCAGGTTAGTATTTGAGTGAAATTAAACCAAAACCAGATTCAACACTAGTTTCCACACCCATGTTGTCCACTTCTCCTTCCTGAGAGTGGTGGTGTGAGTGCGTGTGTGCACACATAATGCAATGTGTCAATATTGAGCAGACAGCATAATAACAGGTGTGTTCTTGAGCAGAACATGCATCTGTGTTTTCCATAATGCATGTGAAAAAGGTTGCATATTCCTACAGTCACACATGGCAGTATTGAACAAAGGGAATGAGGCTGGAAAAGTGTTTCAGATGAGATGACATGAGGGGATGTGCAGATTTGTCGTATCTGTACAACTGTTCAAGCTAGACTGAACCAAAGAGGGAAGAGTGTGAGTCCATGTGATAGTGACCTGTTTCTTTCATTGGGACAGAAGTAGGGATAGACCAATTATCGGCCGGGCCGATTATAGATGCCAATATTTTGCATTTTGACAAATATTGAATTTGAAGGCCAATAAAGCTAGTATCTCACTGAGCAGTGAATGCTTGCCAATGTAGCGAATTTTGGGTTTTTATCAGGATTTGACATTTCGAACATATTTAGAGAATTTTTCACTGTCTGCAAAGATCTTTTGAAACCTTTTACGAACCCTGACAAAAATTAGCTACATTCACATGTTTGCTCAGTAAGATACAGGGAACGTTTCATTTATGGATTTATTTAAATTTCCACTTGATAAAAAATGATGCTGACACTGGGAATTCCCTACACTTTTTATTTAAAAAAACCCACAAAAAATAAATTAATCTAAGAAATTCTATTGACATTTTGGAAATCTTCATTTAAAATCGAAAACTTTAGCAAACTATTTACTTGCTTAGTTCTTAGTTTAGCTTATGCTAATGATCCTCGAAGCTCTTTTGCAATTTTTTTTTTTTAATATTTTAAACAAAGCTGTCAATTATTTTAAAATAAAAAGTAATTTAAAATATTTTTGACACTAATATTTTCTCTTTTACTGCAAATTATTATCATCTTGAAATATCGGTTAACGGTCTCCTTGACTACTAATAATCTGTATCGGCCTTGAAAAAAAACCCATATCGGTCTATCACTAGGCAGAAGTGCTGAATTTGTACAATTAGGAAAGATGCTGACAACATTTTTTTGCGTGTGAATATTTATTTATCTATATATATATATGCTTCTCATTTTTATTAGGACATTTTTATCACTCTAATGAAGAAAGATTTGGGAATGGTAGGATAATAGCATGCAAGTATTTTCCATAGATATGATTCAACACCAGGCCTTTTCATCAGTCATCTAAGGACCCTAATGTAGCATTATTGCACAATTAATCTTTGCAAGATTGTCGCTCTGAGCTGAAATGATGGTTCTAGAAAGCACAGTTGTCACCCTTGAGGACACTATGTAAAATGGGACACATTTACCAAAAATAACCTTAGGCCATTGAGTAGTAAATTACAGACAGTGACACATCTTTGCCTGCAATGCGTCTTTGAATTAATACTTAAATGCTTTAAAAAAAATGGACTGACACATGCCTAATATGAAGTCATTTGTAATGTCCAACCTGCATAATATGTTCCCTATAAAATATACCCTCTCTCTTCACTGAGATTAAGCAAGGAGGGTAAGAAAGATAGAAATAGAATAGCAGTTAAGCTGCAGCATTACAGCAAAGCTTGCAGTATGTGTTGAAAATATTAAATAGATGTCCTCTTTGCCACTTGTCTGTTGTGAAAAGACCAAAATCTCAAGGGGAAAAGCTGCAGGAACCAAGGCCAAGCTCACCTTCTCTTCTTGGTTCATGTCCACACTGCATCAGGGAAGTATATATAAGGTAACTTGGGGAATTGACAAACAGAAAATAAAGTATAGCCAGCAGCAAAAGAGCATCAAGAAAACATGGTCCATGAAGTCTTTTTTTTTTTTTATACAAACAAATAATAATAATGTCAACAAGAGAATGTGTAAGGGGTGTTAATCTGACATTTTGTGTGAACGTCCGTTAAGAAAGTTCGTTAGGGTGATAATAACAATGATAATAAAAACTCTAAAAACTATTTTATGATGGATTTCTAAATATTCAAAGGTGCTTTGAATATGTGTACACAAATCAACAAGATGGTAAAAAACAACTAACTGCTTACTATAAGGGGGAGCGTACAGGAAGTGTTGTAGACGATCTTGAATAGGTAGGATTTGAGCTGACTTTTAAATGAATCGAGTGTTGGGCTGACGTTTCAGAGCAGTGAGGAGTGAGAAGTTGTGGCAGAAGATGGTTGCAATGAAGTTCAGATTCAGGAGATGGCTGTTCTTCCAGGATTTTATGTCAGTGAGGGCATCAAGAATGATAATTGGTGATGGTTTTGGTGGAAGCAGACAGCGACCAGTATTGTCACCAGTACAGCAGTGGAAGCGTATACCATGGCGAGGGATGGTGTGACCATGTGAGAGGGGGAATGTATACAGTAAGATGATGAAAATAGGGTCGAGCACTTTGTCTTCCACGTGAGGCAGTTGTGCTGTAGGAAGTGTGGTCATAGATGGAGATGTAGTGGAATCTGTCAGATAGTATGAGATGAACCAGGTGATGCCAAATACAGTCGCCGGAGGGGCATTGAGGGATGGATCGACTCACTGACTTTGAGAAGAGCTGGTTGAGTGCTATAGTGACTTCAGAAAAACAATTGGAATGTTTTATAGAGGTTTTTTGAGAGTAGGTATTTCTTGAATTTTGTTGCCCCAGCTCTTCCCGGGATGTTCGCAAGGAATGAGAGTTTGTAGATTTTGGGGCCTGGATTTGTTGTGATTGTCAAGGTCAAGGTAATGGAGGAGTTGATGATATCAGTGATGAAAAGAAAGAGAGACAAAGGTCAATGGGCAGGGATTGCGGACTCTGGGTCAGGGGTGATGGAAGAGGTGGCTAATTGGTTTTGGATATTTAACATTTTTTAAGTGAAAAACGCTAGAAAATTGTTGCATTTTTCTGGTTTGAATGAGAGTGAGATGTCCTGGGGTCTCATTTGTATTACTTTATTTATAAAGGAAAACAGAAGGTAGGGCTCAGATGATTTAGAGCGCATGCAAGTCAGAGCAGGCCTACAAGTAGTTGTCCTCTATGAGGTTTAAGGCATGTACAATGAGCCTCTATTTTTCTGTAGGTGTTCTAGCTGCCTCCGTTGTTTTTTGAGTTGGTGAAGATTTGGGGTGAACCGCAGGGCGAGTGAAATAAAGTGACGGTTTTAGATTTTATGGGGGCATACAACAGGAAAAAACTAGCGTGTGTATGCTGTCAAGTGTAGTGATGAATACACTGATGTATATAAAACAAGCAACACTTAAGTAACAACATAAATGGGCTAACTTTGCAGGTCAAGACTCAGCTATCTACCCACTTCTTAAAGAAAAAACAGCGAAGAGAGAACAGAGAAGACAGGTGGTTTGAAAAAATGAGAGAGGCCATAAACCAGGGTTGGGCAAACTCGGTCAGTCCTCAAGGGCTGGAGTCTTGCAGGTTTTGGAGGTTTCCCTCTTCCAACACTAGTTGATTCCAATCAACAGGATCGTCATCAGGCTTATGCAGAGCTTGCTGATGAGCTGATCATATACCAGCTGTGTTGGAGAAGGGAAACATCCAAAACCTGCAGGACTCCGGCCCTCGACGACCGACAGTGCCCACCACTGCCATAAACGGTAAGGTTGAGCCTTAACCTCCTCTAAAATGAGGGAAAGGTGTACACACACACCACATCTCCCACAGACAATGCAGCCTTTTCATCCTTCCTAAGGGACTCAATAATTTAGCCTCTAACAAACCGTCTTTTTCACTTGGGTTGTTGCAGTCATACAAGGATAAAAAAAAAAGCCCACGCTAACAAATAAACACAAATAAATAGGCAAGGTCACTTATCTTTAGAACTATGGACCCCATCAGTCATCCTTCCATCTATCTACTTGTGATCTATCAGTCATCCTTTCTCAATATTTTTTTTTCCATCGATACACTTACTCCAAACACTGATGCAATTATCAACCAATTTATTGGCCCGTTGATGATACTGTATATCGTTCATCAAACAAATGGTTTATCCATGCATCCAGAGGTGAGTGACGTATCCATTCATAAATCTCCATCCATCAACTAAACCAGCAATCATCTACTCATAATCCATCCAACGTCATTTCATTTTAACTGTTCACCAATGATCCTACTATTGAACCATCCATTTAGCATCCATCCACTTACTGACAAATCTGCCATCAACCCTTCAACCCATCCATTTGTAAATCATCAATCATTCATTATTTCAGCAACCGACTCGGATTGGGCATCGAGAATCGAGTGAATCGGGACTAACATTAAAGTCGTTCAGATTTTAAAATTGCAATGCCTAGTTTGCCACACAGAATAAGCCGCCTAATCCCAGGTATGGGGTAAGCTGTTCCACAAGACAACTTTTATGGACAAGCTATATCACCAAAACTATTATGTTCACATTAAATCGTCTTGTTTGTAGGGGGGCGTAACATCCTAAAATATCTATTCATATATTAGTTTGCCAAAAAAAAGAAATCAAACTACCATCCTGTAGTGATACTGAAACAGAAAAGTTGCTCAACCTACCCCAGTCTCCCCTACTGGCCACTGGCCCAACACAGTACCATATTGGCCAGCAAAGGGGATGTATCTTGGTATTTTAAGCCTTTCCACAGTTAACTATAGGCATATAATATCTTACATTTGACACAATGGTGATGTAATTGTTTTATTAAATATATATTTTGCTGGCTATTTTTCTAACGCGGAAGTAAAACGCTCGGAACTTTTCAACCTCAATAAAATATGTTCATAACTCTTCTGCTGAAACTTAAAACTAGTTGAATGGTACCTTTGTCATGACCTGAGGGGGTCTGTATCATTTTTACTGGAACTAAACAACTTTGAGGAGGATGGTAGGAACACTGCCACACAAAAAACTACAAAGGTGCTGACTACTTTATGGCATACGTCACTTCCCATTTTCTCCATTCGTTACAAAGACGGAAGTCAATTTGGATGTCAAGGATCAACATTGGCCTGGTTCTCACTCGCTGGCCTGAGCTAAAAAACGACACTAATGTGGTCTTCCTTCAGGCATAACATTACCGCTTTTGTCCATATGGCGCCACCATAATAATAGTAAACTGAAAGTTCCTTAGTGTTGCTTTAAGGCTATTTTAATCACTATCCTGCGAGAATGGAGGTCTCAGAGAAAGTGGGCGTGTGTTTAATCAGCATAGGCGGTGAGGGGTGGGTCCGCACCTGATGATGTCATAGAGTGAGCACCTGCTTGTTTTCTTGGGTTGGGAGAGACTAGTGCTTGGAGAGCAGAATGACCTATAATTTCTCATAGAAGGGCAGATGGAGGAAAACACAACTTTGGTGATGTTTTTGGTTAGGAATTAGCATCTTAATATGGCGAAAAGCTCCAAAAAGTAGATTTTTCACGTTACTGTCCTTTTAATGTTGTAATGCACTGTTATTATTATGATTATTTTTAAGATCCTGAACAATCAGTGTTGCGTGTGTAATGAGTCAGCCTTCAATGATTTCCGTAGCAAAAATATGCACAATTTGTAACATTTGGCAGCTCTGATGTAGAGCAAGGCACTCGAAGGATGTGTCCATAGATTGAATCCTAGAGGCACTGCAGGAGCTGACTGTGTAATAAACTACTGTTTTAGTATACCAGGAGCTAAATGCATGCAGATTTTGCGCGCAAAAGAAAAAACACAAAAACCTTGACTTGAGTGTTTCTCACACCTTGCCCCTTATGATTATAAATTACCTGATTTGCATACTTAGTTCATGTAAATGGAATTACTTACTTTTGTGGCCAGTGAGGGGGGAAAATTGTGAGATTGCAGCTCATTCCTAAATTGTATTTGACCTCTATTGGTGCTATACCTCATTCCTTTGGTGGAGCAGTTGTGAAAGTTCTGTAGTAGTTGAGGGAGGCCCAGCATGGCTTCAAACATCACAGCCAGGGAGCCCAGCATCTCTATGAACATGGCAGAATCCAGCAGCAGCATGGTGACTATTGCACATAGGACACTGAAGCAGCAACAGAAGAGAAGATAGTCCTCAAACGCATTCCACTTCCAGAAGTAACGCAGATCCAAGTCTAGCAAGGGCACAGTGGGAATAAAATCAGAACATTAGGTGTGCATATGCGTGTGTTGGAGACAGTATGTGAATATGAAAATGTAAGAGCAGTGGAGACAGGAAATGATTGAAAGCAATACAGTAAGAAGGATGCATAGAAATTCTGCATAGACAGCACACCTAAATCAATATTGTGCACATGCAGGAATTGGAACAAGATAAATGAGGGGATCTAGAGCTTTTACATTTCAATTACTTTAGAATAACCTGGTCTTTGGAAAGATTAGGTTGGACATTTAGGGTGTTTAACTCATTTGCTCCCAAAAATGTATAAATACATTCTTTTTTTTTTTTGTTTTAAGTGTTCCAAATATGTATTTATACGTTTTGTTGTTCTTGTTTTTTTATGCTGGAGAATACAGAAGGCTTTGATGCAGCCTCTCAACTGCAGAGAACAATTGAAGAAATGGAAGTTATTACAAAAACGGCCAGCAGGTGGCATCAGAGCAAAATAGATCACCCAGGGCCCTGTTGAAAAAAAGCTAATTTACCCACAGTTCTATATAGATTAAATAAATAATGATGAAACTTAGCTATATTCTAATGCTAATTGCCGCAAAATTGAAACAGATACAAATATACTTTTTTTTCCTGATGAAAGAAGAAACTCTAATGTTTCTTTTGGTAGGTTCCATGTTGTTATAGCAATAGAACACAATATTCTGTAGGCCTTGCAAAATCAGTCAAAAACCAGAAAAAACACCGGGAGCGAAGGGGATTGCTTCAGTGAAAAGCTGGGAGAGAATGAGTTAATACGTGAGGTTAAAAGGCTAGTTTACCATTTTTCCACTTAGGTAATCCATTTTTCACATTCACATTTTGGAAATAGACAAATAGAAAGTTCACTGCAGTTCAAAGCAGTTGCTTTTTCTCTTAAGAGTGTCTTCTTGAATGTAGAAGGACGCAATGACCAATGACAATGCCTTTTTGAATTCCACAATATTCAAGTTAAAATGTTATCTGTTTAATTTACATTTTTAGTGTGTTGTAGCCTAGCACACAAGTAAGAATATTTAAGATATTAAAAGAATATCTGTTACAGATTACACACGACGACGAAAAACAAAACAAACCAGTCATTTAACAGTTTTGGTTGTATTGTGTGCTGTGGACTCCGATAAATAATCTAAACACATATTAAGATTCACTTCCACCACAGATCTCAGAACAAGTCCGCTGCACTTTGTGGTTCCACGTCCACCGTCTGCAAGATGTAATACATCTACGTGCTTCTACCTCCACTCTTGTAGGTCACCCTGTGTTCCGGTCTCTTCTGGAAGAAAGTGTTCACTACAGCCATGTCCATCTTTTTGGTGAAGTCACCGCCATCTGTGCCTCCTTGGTACTTTACAATATACATTATGCACCAATTGAGAGTCTGTTGCCACCCGGGATGCTCAAAAATATTTTGTCAAGCGACTTTCAGAATTTCTCATTCTCATCTAGATCACATCCTACCTGTAGGGCATAACCACTAATTACATTAAACATAACAGCCTCAATTTCAAGTTTTGGCCTCTTCATCTAACACTCTTTTCACTTCTAGGACATTCTTAACTAGTCCTTTAAGACAACACCTACTCCATTTTTATTTGGATCTACACCATGGTAGAACAATTTGAACCCTGCCTCTAAGCTTTTTGCCTTGATGCCTGTTCACCTGGTCTCCTGGACATACAAAAAAAAAAAAACTTCAGAGAGATGATGCCCATGAGATGCTCTCTTTGCTAATGCACAATTACAGAGTTGTGGATAACAGGTTGCAATCAATCAGTGGGCTTGGCAACTTAAAACCAAAACATAAAAATAAACTTTATGCAATTGGAAACTCAGATGTGATACAAATGTGTTTTGTCCAACGATAACTGCTGAAAGTATTCAATCCATGTTCATGTTTTTCACATGTCACTAAATGAAGCATAACGGTCAGAAAAGTAATACATGACATTTTCTTTCATCAATTGTTTTTGTTGTCTGATACTGAAGAAAATATAATTCAATTCAAATAATAATTTGGTTTTGGAAATGTTAGAGATAACCCATTTGGTGGTATACAAAATGTATAATTTAGATGTTATATTAGATATAATTAGATTGTCTAGAAGAGCCAATGACATGTCTGGACTGGATTTCTTTTATTGTATTTTTGGAAAACAAATATAGCCTTTTATCCTTTGTAAGGTGTCATGGAGGCTGACAGATGGAGATGTACTGCTGAGAGTGAGGAGAAAACTGCCATTGAGTGACAGGGGACAAGAAGAAAACTGTGGTATTCAAGCGCTTGCCTTCTTTGTGCTCATGCAGTCACATATCCTCTCATCTTAGAATGGTTTTATATTAGTGATTCTTTTGGTTTGAATAATCCCATTATGAAATATGCATTTAGGCTCCTTCTCGAAGCACTCTGGAATGTTTCTCATCTCATTCAGCGAGCTGTATCTGCTTTTTGCATTCCAGATATCTGAGAGGAGATGTCTTGTAGCAAGTACACTTGTTGCATATTTAACTTGATTAATAGCTTTATTACCATGAACCACAAAAGATTGAGCACTGCTCCCAGATGATAAAACAAGGAAAGGAGATACACAGATGACCTTTTACAGTACGCACACATCGACTCTTGGGGACTGACTTGTCTCACCTCAAAGTACGATACTAACACTATACATAGACAGATGCACATTAGCGGTTCTTCTTGTGCTATTTTTGGCAACAATTGAAAAACCTGTGAAGTTGTTACAGTAATTCCCCTCCATTGCAGGGGTTGTGTTCCAGACCACACAGTCCTGCAATAAGTGAAATATGCGATGTAGAAACTAATCGCCCTTTGTTTACAGAACTGCAACAATAATTTTTTTCCAAACTAACAAACAAACTTCACTCCCAATATGCATCATCATACCCAAAGATGTACATTATAAAATGAACCTACTGCCGTTGCTGTCAGTAGCATTTAAGAGAAGGATTACAGAGGACGACATTAAATTGTAAAACTAGGCTGTGATGACAACTCCCGGGTTTCGGTTCTTCGTTCATCCTCTTTTTTTTTTCAAATTGACACCATCTCAGAGTAAGTTGTGTGCCACCATCTAGTGGTCATGAATAGGATTGCAAACCCGGAATCCGCGATGGAGAGGTATTCACTGTATAGTATTCATTGTGAATGGCAGAGTGCAGCAGGCGCCCTTAGTCATTAACAAGGTACTGGCACCAATTGGTAACTTTGCTCACAAAGTCGATATGATTTCTGAATCAGCTTCCCTCTCTTCAGCCTACTGGCAACAAGCATACACACTTACAGATGTACGTAAGTACTCTACCTTATACCCCACAGTCTGGTCCATTTTCACGTATAAAGCACACACCTACTTCCTCTCCTATTATCTCTGCACGTCCCATTTCATCTCCCAGTTATTCTGCTTGCTATGTTTACCCGCATAATCAAATTGCTCGGAAAAGTCATGCATCATTCATGAAGGCATCCCTTTTATTTTTCCATTCATATCATACATCATCCCAAGCTCGTCTACTGGACTTCTTCTGACTCGCTGACTCTAAAGTTTCCATCGAGCATTAATGTTTAAGTCCAGCAAAGCATGCAATGTTTTGCCTATCCATTGTCAAAAAGCTTCAAAGGTTAACAAAATATCTTCTCTACACACTTTTAGCACCCTTTCACCACACGTTGTAGTACAATACTACCTAAAGGGCGACGCTTGATAAAGTCTATTGATTCACAGAGAATCATAACTGTGTGACAGAATACATCCAGTGGGCAATTCTGTATCCTGCTTGATCTTCGAGTCAGCAAGCGTGTGTGCTGGAAAACAACCTAGCCTAATCACCAGTCAATTACAAGACTAAAACATTTCTGAAACGGCACCAAACTTTGAGGCCGTTTATGTGTGGAGGTTGCATGTTCTCTACATGCCTGGACAGTGGAACCCGCTATTCACAGGCGATAGGGACCCCTCTGTCCCGCGAATAGCAACAAACTGCATACACTCATGGGGGTTGAAGGGAAAATAACCATGGTTTGATATGTCCTCATGTAACCTCTTATATAAGGATATGTTGTTGTCCTGAACTGTTGTACGAATCCAGGTGCCCAACAATTTGTGAATAAAGGGCGGAATCAACCTGGGAACTCTTCCTTGTTTATACTATAGTCCTCCTTGTTTTCAAAAACATGTGGAATCGAGCCTGGGACTTCTCAGGTTGTATGCCTTGTTTCTCACGCTCACCCCTTTTTGTTAACAAATAAAAGACGGGGCGGCACACGGTTTGGGTAGAGTCAGCTGTGGGATACGTACGATTGCCCAGCCGTTTTGCAGCTCGTTCTACCCGGACCGTCGGCTCTCCGATCTAGTGTCAAGGTAAGCGCTGATGATGATTATATTCTAGTGCTTAGCGTTGAAGTGTGTTGATTGCTGTTTGCGGGGAATAAAGGGCACAATTATTCTAGCACAGTATGGTGTGTTTATTGCTGTTTGCGGGAAATAAAAGGTACAATTATTCTAGCACAGTATAGGTGTTGATTGCTGTTTGCGGGGAATAAAAGGTACAATTATTCTAGCACATTCTAGCACAGTACAGTGAGTTGATTGTTTTCCACAAAACAGGGGTCCCTATTTAACTCTTTGACCGCCAAAAACGTTTAATAAAGATTAGTAAAATCCAAATGAGCGCCGCCAAAGACGTTATCTTTGGATAACGGGTGGAGGAAAGCCTTGGTAAGCTGTGCTGAAAGTATCAAGCAGGCCGAGTTAGTATAATGACTATTTTTGGGCACTAGATGGCAGCGATGACTCTCTTTGGACAATATCGGGTAGGCGTCAGTAGAAGACGTGAGGCGGAGCTAGAGTGTTGAGGGGAGAATGGCTGAGGAAGCGAAAATGGCGACCGGTTGCAAGCAACTCACGCTTGAGCATTTTTTTCAAAGACGAAAAGCATCGACCAATGCTAAAGAGCACATTGGTGACTCCGAGGTTGACGCCGAAGTTGGAAGCGTTGACGCGGCGGCTTCGATCACGTCGTAAAGCCTCACCGGCTAGCGGAAAACGAGCACTTCTGCACAGGCGGACGTTCAATCGGACGATGAAGAGTACCCCGAGTCCAATGCATATTCATCGGAGGAGTGGGTACAGTCTGATCACGGAGAAGACACTGGTTCTGGACTATGATGCCACCATGAATGGAGTGGATAAGATGGATCAGAACATCTCTTACCACCCGGTATAGGAACTGAAGGACATGAGGAAGCCAGATGTAACACCAGGTCACCGTATCATGATCCTGAGAGTAGACTTGATGACAACATGGCCAAACACACACTGCAGTATATACCTGCTACTCCCCGGAAAAAAAGGCCGGCAAGAAAGTGTTGTAGGGTCTGCACGCGAAGGGGCAATCGCAGTGAAACTAATCTGTGGTGCAAATCCTGCTGCGTCCCCATGCACGCAGGGGAGTTTTACACAATATACCTCACAAAAAGAAAAACTGTGTAGCTGAAACATCCACACAATTGTAAATAGTACCACAGTTGCACACATTTGTAAATCGTTTGCCAAATAGTTTTGTCAAATTGTTACACTGTTGAATGTAAATAAACGTATTTTGCTATCAAAAAACCCTTTTTCATTGTTGGTGGTAGTGTTTTACAGAAGTAAAGCACTGTTTAGGTGTTTGTGGCATCATTCATGGGAAAAAAAAAGGTGTCAAATTCACTAGAGTGCATGAAATAATATCGTTTCACAAAAAGCTTGATTTCTCCGTATTTTGGTCCAAAACAGAGCATTTGGATGAAACTAACCTATTTTCTATTGTTGATTACTGAAAAACGGAATAAGGTAGAAACAAACTTTTTCTGATGAAAGATGAGAGTTCAATCTTTCATTTGATAGTATCTGTGTTTCCATAGTCCAAACACAAAATTTTCTGTGGACCTTGAAAGATCAGTCAAAATGCTTAAATCAGCTGGCACCCACATATCCTCTTTTCTGAAAATGCTTGGCAATCAAAGAGTTAAATGCATTGGATTAAAAAAGAAATACAGTTCAAAAACAAAAAAAATCTCCAACAACACTGTTAAACCTCCAATATGAATGTTCCACAAAATAAAGGTGGGAAATTGGGGCAAAACAATTGCTTTTGCCTTAAAAGGACAGTGTGGACAATGTTTTGCTTTTCTAGCGGTAAACTAATAGAATGCAACAATTTACGTTCAAAGCAGAAGAATTTTGAAGCACACAGTGCGCGCACACTATGGTGCCTCAGAAAGAGCATACTTTGATAGCCTACCATGAATTACTATGTGCGCAAAGTTTGTCTCCTATGGGTATCTCTAGCAGAAAGATGGCGATGTGAGGTGTGGCGTGACCAGTGTAATAATAATGAATTAATAGACCTATGATTATACATATATATAATCATGGAGAGAGAGAGAGAGAGAGAGAGAGAGAGAGAGAGAGAGAGAGAGAGAGAGAGAGAGAGAGAGAGAGAGAGAGAGAGAGAGAGAGAGAGAGAGAGAGAGAGAAATGGGATCCATTTGCTTCCCTGCTTGACACACAGCATTATGGGTTAGAATTGTACAATATTACCCTTTTTTTCTTTTTTCTTTTTTGGCATACATATGTTTCATGGTCCCTTTTTGACCCAACTGTTTTTCGAGTGATGGGTTTTCTCTTTGTGTATTTCTTCCCCCGTGACTAAAAACTTGCTAGGTTGATTTTTTTCCCGCCAATTCCATTCACCACTTTCTGACACAAGCAAAATATGGATGAATTAGAATTCAATTCATTGTTGAGGATGTTTCACTTTTAATCCCAAAGGCTTCTTCAGTTCTTTGGGATAAAAGAGACCCATGTTATCAACTTTTATAGATTGAGAACTGAATATCCGGCTGCTATGTTTCCATCTCAGGGCTGTGGCTTTCTGCGTTTGATGTGTAATGAGATCAAGGCCATGCTTCAAATATGTACAAGAAGACAATTGAGATAAAAGAATGAATCCAACAATGAACAACAGCAAAAGAAGTACATTATACTGGCTAGGGGACAGCATCCTTATATGAGGTCACAGGGGGAAGATGCAAAGTCTGGTGCACATTTGACAGCTTATCATTTTCTATAGGTTCTGCAGCACTGGCAGAACTGAGCAACAGTTTCACACAAGGCGGTAGATGAGGAATGGAAAGACAATGATGCAGGGAGAAAAAGAGTGGCCATGAGATGTATTAATGATATAGCATACTGCTGGCGTTTCCCATTAGGCCAAGCTGAAAAGTGCAGCACAGAAGAGAGAGGAGAGGCATTGAGAGGCAGATAGAGAGTGACAGCTTAGGGGGCTTGAAGACATGCTGACTCAGCACTGTGAGAAAAAAGTCTGCCCGGTGGTTTTAAGACGTGTGAAAGTTACTATTCTCTTGTTGGTCGTTTATCTGTGCTCACCAGTCTATTCGTCCAGTCTGTTCCCCATCAACAACTTGTCATGCAGTTTTGCACGCTTTTCCGTCGGATGGGGACCCTTTCTGGATGACAGTGTCATTGCTATACGGTTGTGCTTGAACATTTACATATCCTAGGTGTATGTAAACTTATGACCGCATTGTATGGTGAGAAAAGGGCTTAATGCCCATAAAATCCAAAATAATGTGGCAATTGTTTTGATATTTTCAGAGGTTGAACTTGACATGAGGGTATGAGCATGTGAATTTTGATGCCGATTCATAGCATTTGTGTGTCATTAAGCAACGTTTAGCTTTTGTATATTTACATTTGTGCTTGAAAGTTTACATACCGCAGGTATGTTCTATTGCTATAAAAACAGGGAACCTACCAAAAGAAAGATTAGAGTCTCTTCTTTCATTAGGAAAAAAAAAGTATATTTCTATGTTTCTGTTTTGCAGCAATTAGCATTAGAATATAACTCAGTTTCATCATTACTCACAAATCTGTTTAAAACAGTGTGAACAATAATTTATTTTTTTGCCACATGGCCCTGGTTGATCTCTTATACTCTGCTGCCACCTGTTGACCGTTTTTTTGGTAATAACTACCATTGCTTTAAGCGAGCTATTCAGGTCAGAGTCTGCATCAAAGCCTTCTGTATGCTCTAGCAGAAAAAAACGTAAAAAATATATATAAATACGTTTTGGGAGCAAATGAGTTAAGTATTTTGCTATTATAAAGGTAATGTTCTATTAAAGATGTGTTAATTTAAAGGGACTAAACCATGGTATTTCAAGCCCTATAGGCATATAATGATGAAATCTTACCTTTGACAATTGTCATTTCATTGCACTTTGGCATTGCACATGTGACGAATAATTGATTCCTTTGAATTCATTTGGACAGAATGTTTATTGATAAAGGCTACTTTTGTCATAATCCCATGGAGGGAGGTCTCAGAGAAAGTGGGCGTGCGTTTAGTCCGCAGAGGCGGTGCAGGGGTGGGGCCGCATGCAATGATGTCAAACCGTGCCAACAGCTCGTTTTCTCAGGTTGGGAGGGGCTGGTGCTTGGAGAGCAGAATAACCTAGAATTTCTTATACAGGGGCTAATGGAGGTTTTTGGTGAGGAATTAGCATTTTAATATGGATAAAAGCTCCCAAAAGTTGATTTTTCATGTTGCAGTCCCTTTAAGAATTTGTTCATTATCGTGTTTCTTAACTCAAACACACTGCTTAATTCAAGGCTCTCTGACAGTGTTACTCAACACTGAGCATTATTATCTTTGCAAATGCAGAATTTTTTATACTGCTCTGAAATCGGATCTGATTACATTTTTGCACATTGTGCAAATCTACTTGCACATAACAGCAGTACCTGATCCAGAATTTGTGGTCGAAAACCATCTCACAGAGTAAATTAGCTGAAAGTAAAAAAAAAATTGGGGTCAAGTTTCTCTGGGATCACCCAGGGTGCTCTGCAATTATTTTACAGAGAGTAGCTCTGACCTCCACTCCCACATACTCTTTAGTTTTGAGGCTGTTTCTGTGCCATGAAAAGCATATCAGAAATTATTTGGTAAGATTGAAAAGAAAAACAACAGGTAAAAAAAGAGAGGGATTTCATTTATCTGACATCTATTTTATCTGTATGCCCATTAATTCATTTAATTATTTACAGAGCTGGGCACTTATTTTGGATCCCCACTTTATATATATATAAAAAAGAAGAAGTGAATTTTATATAATCAGATTAATAAACTGCAGCCTTCCAAAAAATGACAACACTTATTAGTACCTCCCCACACCTGAAGTAAACAGCATCCTTCCTTGTACCTCCAAAATCCTTACTTTTCATGAGAACCCAAAACATATTCAACCATTAACATTGCATCATGAAATAGAGCAACACTTTAGATTGGTAATTATTTTGTAAAATTAACAGACACACATGTGGACTGATCAATTGTATTAAGTTGTGAAAATGACATTTCCACAATTATGACGATTGCCTAACTATATTACAGGCATAAACAATTAGACACAAATCCCCACAACAAAAAGATAAAGGCTAAACCAAATTACTATAATTACTGCGTTCTTTTTCTATGTACAGCAGCTCTGTGTTGGGGTTCACAACAGCAGACACTTTTATTTATTTTTCACACATCACTGCTGCTTTGACGTTTAATCCACTTTTCAATTTATTGCTTCACTGCTCGAATTACACGTCACAAATACGTGTCTTTTATATACAATGAATAACCAAACAAATTGAGATTTTGCCTGTGGGTCACATTGTTTCACAATGTGACAATAAAGTGATGTCTCCAAGCTGTTTGGTCACATCTGCTACAAAGTCTTCCAGCATCCTCTTCAACATCACAGGATTATGGCAACCTCACTGATTATGTCACACTGTCATTTAAATAATTAAAGTGGAAGTCAACCTTAAACATTTCTTGACAATAAGGTGTTATATGTGACCTCACTAGTCTAAACATGACATTCTGATTAATATTACATTTGTGGAATATGAGTTATGCAGCAAAATCCAGCCCTTTTTATCCATCTGAGAGGGCGGTCATTTTGCAACTTGCTGTCGTCTTAAGATGACATCCCAGTTGCTCAGGCAACGGCCAATTACAGGTCACCTGTTTTCTGAAGCTGAGCTGTAATTTGTTGTTACCTGAGAAACTATGATGTTATTTTCACTCTACAACAAGTGGCAAAATCGCCGCCTTCTGATATTGATTAAAAATACGGCTGGATTTGGCTGCTTACGTCATATTCTACCAATGCAATATTAACCAGAAAACTGGATTTAGACTTGTGGGGCTGCATAGAACATAATAGTGTCAAGATTTTTTTTTTCACTACCCTTTTTTAAACACACAACGCTGCAAGCCCCCTAAAAGATTCCCACCCGCCGGGACAGACTTGCTGGCCTCCTCCCATGACCAATGCTGCAAGTACTGATTACGAGTTAAAATGAGCATCTTTAAAAGCGACCATTCAACTATATGATTATCTGATAATTCCATATTAGTCTGTGTCTTGGTAGTGATGCGGCTCACATAGAGCTGCCTTTGATGCAGCAGCCTCAAGGTCAAGTCCTGGTTAATGTCCCATTCACTCAGTTCTGTGACTGATGTTCAATCAGTCCAGTGTACCCACCTTTTGCCCTAAATCATCTGGGATAGGGTCCAGCTCTCCAACCCTGAACAAGATAAGTGGTACCGAAAATAGGGTCAAAAGGGAAACAATTGGCACTGGTTGTGAGAGAGATTCTGGTCTGTTTCCAGAATGTAGTTGCAGGGCCATTACACCAGCCTCCTCAGTCTGACAGCTCTCCTTTACCGTGGAATTCGTCTGTGCGCATGTATAAAGAGAATTTTCCCTCTATGGATTAATACAGTATTTTTCAGATGAAATTTTACTCTCAACACAAGAGAAATATGTAATAAAGTTCCAAAAATGCATCTTCCAAAGACTTAAGAGAAGCTATAAACATTGGTAGATAAATAGGTTTAGGATTTGTGTGCAGCAAGAGTGTGTGCATGTGCGTTCTGCAGAAACTGCTCGGAGGAAATGGAACGTTCAAATTTAAAGGCAGCCCTCGAGATGCAACATTTATCCCCATTACAAATGCACAAATTGTGTCTAAACAACAGCTTCCCCCAGGTGTCTCATGGTGCTATTACTTGGCCTCATTATCTCTTATGAATGCAGCTTGCTCCTGGCTAGTGCAGTATTTTAATCATTGAGGATGTTGGTTTTTGGTATGCTTCTTCTTTTCCTCACTTTAAGGTTTCTGTCTTCTAATGAAACAGGCATTTGTAAAGTAAAGCTCAATGGCATAAATGTAGTCAAGATATTGTGCTGCACTTCACCTTTCTTACAGTTGATACGTGTTTCAGGATTTTTGGCGATGACTCTGTAATGTAAATACCTTTTTTATTTTCCTTAGATTTTACTTGATGCATTACAAGATGCCTGGTTCAACATGCGGAATCACAAAAAAAAAAGAATAATAAAAATAACTAAGAGTACCGCTAATATAATAGTATAATATAAAAAATGCTGTCATCATTTAATGGGCCCCCTTTGTTCTTAAAGCAGTGCTTCTCAATTATTATTTTTCAATTGTCACGCTTCCCCAAAGGATAAAGAAAATATCCCCCCTCCCCATGCAACTTTCTGCCATGACTACTCTGCAGGGGAGCTCCTACTCCCGGCGCACTCTCTGACAATGAGAGCTCCACTGCCACCTACTGTACTAGATGTGCAATTACACTTTTTTTTAGTAGGGTACCAAAACAAACATGTTACCTGAGGTACCACACGGTTTACAAAGCTAGATAAAGTGCATGGAAGACATCAGAGCCAAAAACATTGTTGTGAAGTAAAGCTTTAAGAATTGACAACAACTGGTGTTGAACAATTGGGTTAAAAAATATCAACGCTGCAGTAAGAAAGGTTAAATTCACAAACAACATTGGTATGTCAATTAGTCAAAACATTAAGAAAAATACTTGTTAAACAGGAAGTCAGCCCATATATATATTATATATATATATATATATATATATATATATATATATATATATATATTTTTTTTTTTTACAATAATATTTTTTATGCAGTGCCAGTAGTCTAAGCACAGTATTCTGATTAATATTGTGTTTGTGGAATATGCATTAAGCAGCATAAGCAGCAAAATCCAATATTGCAATGAACATTTTGGGTTTCACTTCCCCTTTACCAGGATGAAACATTTTGTCCCATCTATGCTTTTGAGAAGCCAAAGTTGCTGAACAGCAGTGACCTTGGTGCTGAGGTTGAAGGAGTTGCTGATAGGGGAGGATGGAATTTAAGAGGTGATGCATCACTGGAGCGCTTCACTCCTCCTAACATATGCTGGGAGATGACAAAGATAGAGGAGCAGGACATCCAATTACCTACACTTGTTCTTATTTGACTTCTATCTGCCTCAAATAAGGTCTAACAAATGTGAACACACCACTAAATATGCAAGTTAAAAAAAAAAGATAAAAGATGATGAGATTTGTGCTATTTGTGTCATCATCTATATTTGGACTTAGAAAGATGGATGCCTTTTGTACTGGTCCAGAGCAAAACAAGCCTTTTGGAATGTGAAGTACGCAGTTACATGAATGCCCATTCAACTTAGACAACATAATTTAAAATAATTTGGTGGGTGGGTTCAACCAGCCTGTGATGACAACTTGGTGGCCAATTCTCCCCAGTCAGGTTGCTCAAAGACTGTAGTTTTCTGTCATACGCATCACCAATAGCCTTTATTGGAGAAGTCAGTTATGCACCTCAACTTGCAATGGCAGGAAACTGCAAAAAATTCACTTCAGACACATGCAATCAGTTGGACTTATTTAAAAAAACAAAAAAGATAAGAACAATGTTCTCCTGCATTTACTTCTCAGCAGGTGACTGTTAGTAAATGGATTGTAGTTTATTTAAAAGCAGGAAAAAATACTTGACAAATCAGTCGTTTTTAGTATGAACAATGCACAAAAACTACAATCACAAACTGAATGAAAATATACAATTGAACTCACAAGCAGGTTCATACAGTACTGTAAATAATTTGCTCAATTAACCTCCTCAAGATACAATTACCCCACCCTAGTCCAAGAGCAAAATAATTAGCACAGCAGGGCCTCATTAAAAGTTATTTAGATGAAGAGTAAATTGACCTTCATATGACCACATTTAACTGCTCTCCAGCACAGCCAGCGCTATACTCTAAACAGCAGCAGAGACCCAAGCCACAGACACACAGATACACACGATTGTTATGTTTATGCTCATACAGTATATATTTCAATATTTATCATTACACTTAACAGTATTACACATGTTGGTAGCAGTAAACACGTGCAAACATGCAAAGGGCTTTAAAATGCCTCACATTCACCCATTCACACACACACTCATACACCAGTGGTTGGCTGCTGCTATGCAGGGGCTGCCAAGTCCACTGGGAGCAAATCCGGGTTCAGTGTCTTGCTCAAGGACACTTCGACATGGTCACCAGGGCTGCGGATCGGACCCACAACCTCACAGATGGGAGACGACCACTCTACCACTAAGCCATGCCACCCTCTGTCTTACATAAGACTTATGACATACCTAACCTAAGTGAGACTTGACTCAACATTCTCAGAATTCCAATTTTCTTGATAGTTTCTACAGTAAATTGGGGCTTTCTTAAAACTTGAATGTTAATAATTGAGACTTACTTGCAACTTGAACATACGTAGGCAATGTGACTTGTTCTCACCACTGCGGTACGGTATATATTTACATATCAAGCACTGTTGGGTGGAAAACTTGGATGTCTAAATAATATGGTCTGTTGGTCATTTTTTCATTTTTTTTTTTAAATTACAAAATCAATATTCATGGTAAGTCCCTATGTGGTCTGTTATTTGTACTCATTTTTAACCAAAATGTATTATGTCTTTTAGACACTTAAATTGTCCTAAAAGTGTTGAGTAACTGCACCTCTATCTTACTCTGTGGGACTGTCGCAGCATTATGCCACCTCAAGATTGAAAGTCTGTATCTCCCATTTGATATATTTGAGGAGGCCTGTTTTGTTTAAAATCAGGCTTCAGTACGGTACGGAAGAAATGGCCCTAGTGTGAGTGCACCCTTAGACCTTTGAAACAGAGTCTAGGAAGATGACGTTACCACCGTTGTTAGCTTCTGTTAAGTATTAAAGTAGGGGTTTTGGAGATGTGAGAATGCACCCGCGTGTTTTTCTTTGCTGTCATATCGTGGGCTTTATAATCATCTTTTTGGGAAAGAGGCAGTGAAAGCAGTAGAAATATTGTTTTGATGCCTTTTTTTGGTTTATTTGTATGTTTCTTAGCATTACAATGGTACACACAATTTCGATGAAACCTTTTGCATGGCGAGCAAGAACCCTCTACCGCCATTAGGGTGATGATCCGAATAAACATGTGGATGTATTTTTACTTTTCTCCCTGGTTGGGTGGTATTTATGATTGTATAATCCCATGTACATGCTACACGCTGTAGCTTCTTGTTACTCCCCAAGCCTACAACCTACATTGTCAGGCTTGGGGAGTAACGGAATACATGTACCGCCGTTACGTAATCAGAATACAGAAAATGTAACTGTATTCCCTTACAGTTACAGGAAAAACATGTAATCAGATTACAGGTACATTTATTATAAAAGGGGGATTACTTCGAGGGATTACAATTTCTACGATGAGAGAGAGGGGGGGGGAGAGAGAGCGTGAGCGAGAGAGAGAGCGAGAGGGAGAGAGAGAGAGCGTGACAGAGCGAGAGCGCGCATGCACGCCCGCGCGAGTGGGACCGTTGCTACATGTCGGGGAGGTGGGGACAAACGAACTGACTAGTCGTGTCCTTCACATGCGGGCAGTTTGAAAAAGCTTCACGGACGGGAGGAGGAAATGGCGACCGGTATTCACTGGAACTTACTCGGAGCGCAAGTTTGAGCTGAGAGTCCAGCGGCATGCTACGCGCTGTAGCTTCTTGCTAGCTAGCCCGCTGGCCTACAACCATAATGTGAGTTACACCTTCCAAACAAATCTTCCTCCCACCAATTCACTATTTAAACATCATACACAACATATACACATCTATCTATCTACCTACCTACCTACCTACCTACCTACCTACCTACCTACCTACCTATCTATCTATCTATCTATCTATCTATCTATCTATCTATCTATCTATCTATCTATCTATCTATCTATCCATCTATGCTTTCAGTGACAGTTCGAAAACAGCATATGGGCATCAATCAATCAATCAACCAATCTATAGCCTACATGCTTTTTAATGACACAAGGATTTTTGCTATTTGTAGGCTGCCCGGGTCCCTATAACGCCCGCAAATAGCAAGGGCACATTGTATAGAATATATATTGTGGTGATATTTATTTGTATTTTGTCTTCATGAGCATATTCGGTATTGGAGTAATCCAAAAGTAAACCAAAGTAATCAAGTTACATTACTTTAATATTATGGTAATTTGATTACGTTACTAACTACATTTTTTAGCAGGTAACTTGTAACTGTAACGGAATACATTTTAAAAGTAACCCTCAAAACCCTGGTCATTGTAAAGTGAAAACAATCATTTTAGTGTGGGGTCAAGATCAATGAGCAAACTGAGATGAGCAGCAGATACCCACAGCAAATCCATCAATACCAAAAACAAGAGCAACGCAGCACAACAAACCAGTGACAGAGCACTCACTCAATAGCAAGCTTGGGGTTAAAACACACACATACAAATGAAGCCAGCCTGTAGTCGCTCTTCTAGTCTAGTCTAGTCCCTCTATACACACAGCTACATCTTTCTGTTCTTTGTCACGGGTCAAGATCTTCCCATTTTGTGCTATTTCAGATGATATTTCAGCATATCTCTGACTTTCAAGTGATATGTATACTGGATGTGGAGGGAGAAATTCTCAAAACAAAATGACATGACTATTGGATGGAAAAGTGCATGTGAGTGTCTACTGTGCTTACGTAACAGTAAACACAGTATAGTATATATAGTTTGAATATATATCTATATATGTATTGTGGGTTGTGTGTGCATGAGAAACACATAGCATGTTACGGCATGGTTGCCGGAGGGAGTTAGGAATTGTAGTCTTATCACATCATTCCCTGTGATTGGGTCAAATCAGAGAGCGCTGCGCAACAAAGGCGTGGGAGTGGAGGAGCAATTGTTTGGGCTGCTGAGCTCATTTCAGTTTAGCTTAATGGGGGGGAATAATGATCTTAAAGCTCACAGGGGTGTGTGCCTATCACAACTTTTCCTTGACATTGCAGAGTCAAGGACCAACGTGCATTAAGCTTCCAAGAATGACAGGAGTAAGTATAAAATCCTCAGAATTCATCCACAAGTGCACTTCATTGGCACTTTTCTGATAATGCTATATGTCCTGAGCGCAGACACAAAATGCAATGTCACCCAATATGAGCCCCTATGACAGTAAATATAGTGTAGACGGCATTGGAATAGGTTAAAGGACAACCAAGTATTTTACTGCAATTGCTGAAGATGTATGTTTGAGCACAACATAGCAAATCTTTGACAAGCTCTGCAGACAGTCACATGCACTTTTTAAAATGGTGACCTGTGCAACAGAAAGTTCACATAGCGGAACAGCCAGGTAAACGTGTCTTTAGTCTGCACAATTCTAGATGGTCTTTGCTGTCTGAACAGAGCGGGGAATAGCAAGAAAGCAAAATGTTAAAAACAAAATTTTTACCAAACATGATTACATTGGTGACTTGATTGTACAGTTTTGACTAGGGATAAGCGGGTAGTACTGATTCCAGGTAACGGTATTTGTTTTAAGGTATCCGTATTCTCAACGGTGGCCGATACTAGTATCGACCACCCTCTTGTGGCTGTTTTACAATATCAGGAATTAAGATTAGATATTGTAAGAATAGAAAATTGCCATTAAATGTATGCAATTTTAATGAAAAATGCTATATTGTGATATACAGAATAATATTACTGGTTTTTTTCATTATCTGTCTTTGTTTTGGGTAGGGGGAATTTATCTTACCAAAAGTACTATTGGTATTGGTACGGTGAATCATTCATCAAAGGGTGAGAGGGTTGTTCCTGGTCGTCTCTGCCATGTATGAACCGGCACAATGCTGCATGCTGCATTCTGTTCCCCTCCAGCCTCCAACTGCTTTCCCGGTAGACTCTGTATTGTGTGGGAGGAATCAAGGCTTCTTGACTATCACTGCCTCTAATAATAATTAATTGCATGATTTAATTAATTTAATTAATTAATTAATTAATTAAGTTAATTCCTATATAATCGCATGTTAAGGTTCTTCTAAATGTACAATAAAATACTTTTCAAGTTTTTCATACTTTTGTTAATTAACATAAAAGTGGACAAATATTAGTGATGTTCGATACTTTTTTTTAGACCGATACCGATACTCAAATCTTCAGTACTCACCGATACAGATACCAAGTGCCGGTACCATTAGTACTTAGGGGTGTGAATTGCCTTGTACCTGGCGATTCGATTCATATCACGATTCAAAAGTCACGATTCGATTTGATACAGATTGATCCCGATGCGAATCTATAAATTGATTATTGCGATTTATTTATTTATTTTACTCAAAGTTAGAAAATACTAATCAGTAAACTTGCACATGTACACTGCAAGATTTGTATGCAAATGTATTTCTTTATCTGAAAATTCAGGCTTATAACTGAGCCACTACAGGTTGCAGTCTGTTTCATGTTTGAACAGCACTGAAATAAAATATTAAGGTTTAATGTTCTATTAATATAACATTCTTCCATGCTTAATGTGTGAATCCTATCCCTAAGTAAGACGTTTTGTTGAATTTTTCCATAAAAATTGATGTTTAAAAATCGATTCAGCCCAATATCGAATCGATTCGAGAATTGCGCGTTGTAATATCGCGATATATTGACGAATCGATTTTTTCTAACACCCCTAGTACTTATGATACATAACATTTTAAAAAACAAACAAAACATCCATCCTTCTTCTATCGCTTATTAAAGGTTGGGTTGCGGGGGCAGCAGCTTTAGCAGGGAAGCCCAGACTTCCCTCTCCCCAGCCACTTCAACCAGCTCCTCCAGTGGGATCCCAAGGCGTTCCCAGGGCCTCTCGCCGGTGGGACATGCAATGCTGAGGCCACCAAACTGGACGCTTCGGCTGCGCCTAGAAATTCTGTCCATAAAAGTTATGAACAGTATCGGTGATAAAGGGCAGCCCTGGCGGAATCCAACCCTCACTGCAAACGAATCCGACTTACTACCGGCAATGCGGACCAAACTCTGACACTGGTCGTACATGGACCGAACAGCCAGTATCAGGGGGCTCAGGTACCCAATACTCCCGAAGTACCCCCCACAGGACTCCCAGAGGGACCCAGTCGAACGCCTTCTCTAAATCCACAAAACACATGTAGACTGGTTGGGCAAACTCCCATGCACCCTCAAGGACCCTGCCGACGGTGTAGAGCTGGTCCACTGTTCCACGGCCGGGACAAAACCACACTGCTCCTCCTGAATCCGAGATTCGACTTTCCGACAGACCCTCCTCTCCAGCAACCCTGAATAGACCTTACCAGGATGGCTGAGGAGTGTGATCCCTCTATAGTTGGAACACACCCTCCGGTCCCCCTTTTTAATTATTATTATTTTTTTAACAATAACAGATATAACTATAGCACATTTTCTTAAAATTGAATGAAATTAATGGCAATTATATTTTTTCAATTTGCTCATAGAAGTCATTTTGCATAGAGCAAACAATAAAATGAATTTAAAAGAAAATCCACAAATAAAATGAAACAAATAATCCAGTGGCCAGAAAAGTCCCAATCAAAATATGTGGTTGTACAACTTTTTAAGGAACAGAGTCAAGTGCAAATAATTAAATTCCGTACAATAGGGCTTCAAGTAATTTAGTAATATCTACCATGAACAATTCCTCAAGCTGTTTAGTGTGTGATGTTTAATTATATCTTGTTTTGAAATCCATGCTTTTAATTTAGAAGGCTGCTTAGAATTAGTATACATCCCCAAAGGGAAACGAAAAAGCCACATTACAAATGTAATGTAGTGTGTATAAGAGCTATAATTAGTGTCTGCGAGGGCTATAACGGCACCGTTCTAATTTTAGCACCGGAGTTGCAACGTTAACGAGGCAATTAAGAGCAAGGCAATCGTAAACGAGGCAATTAAACACAGCGAAATTACGTTAGCTACAAACATATATGAACCACAGATACAGGTGATATTACTCACAACACTTACTTATTCTCAGTAATGCACACCGAAACGGCGCTGCCGGAAGTAATGAAATGTTACCTCATAAGGAGACACACAGGAAACAAACGAGACAGAACTAAATGTTCGTTACCCCCAGTCTTTCTGACAGTTTCTAAAAATGGCCACAAGAGCGGGGCCCGATACCAGTATCGATACCCGTTCGCAAGTACTGATACCATGAAATTGACCTAGAATTGGCCTGATATCAATGCCTGGTATCGGTACTCGCCGATCCTTAACAAATATGGTTACGAAATACACATGTGGTAGTATCTTTTAAGTTCATTGATAGAATAATTTTATAGTACGTTATTTGAAGTTAAAAAAAAGATACACTGAACGGTTAAAAGGAGTGTGAAACACTGAGTCATAGATTTGTGTTGAGTACATATCTGCCACTAGGCACTATGGCATTAGTGTTTCATGCTGAACATTGGTGGGAGAAACAGTACATTTTTCTTTTCAAATTCAGAGCAATTGGTATTTGGAACATGAAGCAATTCATGGACTGCAGGGGCCTCATTTATCAAGCGTGTGTACGGAAAGAAGTGCACGTAAAGCGTGTGTATGAACCTTGCCACGCAAAGTGCGGGATTTATCAATTTGGACTTGCGCATGACAACGTGCGTAAATTTGTGCACAGTGACAGTGACACAACTGATAAAAAGGGCGATACATTATTACAGACATCACCAGCAAGACAAAATTAAAGAGTTCACAAACATTGAGTCATAGATTAATTGCAGACACATCTCAATGAAAGCACAATAACATTAGAATTCAGCTGCGTGAAAAGATTTCATTCAGTCGATGCACAAATAATCTGCAATGTAATCTGGCTGTTTGACTGTTTCATTCTTTGATTGGAACGATGATGTGTGCATCTTGTGATTGCTGATCCATAATTACTGTAGGTTACATCAATGCACTGTAGTGTAAAAAAACACCAAAAAAAACAGACAATTGAGTCCAGGAGTTCTCCCTCACAGGCATTTAATTTCCATTTCTAAATAATTCTGTGCAATCATTCTTAAAAGCATGATTGCTAACGAACTACCTCTCACCTACTGATTTAATTTGCCTTGCTAATCAAACTGTTATCAGGGGGTTAATTAACCACACTGAAAGTCGACAGAACACTTGTGTAAAAGCAATTAGATAGGCAGTGGCATGTGTGGCGGTGTGTGTGTGCGTGTGTGTGCTTGCTTAAATTCGTTACACCCAATTTGGCCTACTGCATTGCATTGTGTTGCGGATAAGTGTGAGTGGAAGAGTGCACATACTTTTTAGTTGATCATATCAAGCTCAAGTCATAAAATAAATTGGCATACCGGATATTACCTAAATACTGCACTACTTGTGAAGTTGTGACACCTGCAAATCTAGTATTGGAATTTGATTATTTAGTTTAAAACTAGCTAAAAGAAATTCACAATAAGAAAGAAGTGACAGTGGGAAAAAAATGTATAGCTAATATTAAATTAAATTGGGCAAATATGAGCCCATTAGGGGGATAATGTGTTAGGTGAACTACCTATAATTTAAATACAGTAAATGAGGTAAATATGAAATGATATTAATCTGTGAGAGAAGCTGCTCACTGTTGAGTAAACATGTTATGGAACAACAAGATTGGGTTGATGAGGCACTTCAAGGTGAATTGTAAAATTATTTGAGAGGTTAAGCACAAAAGTTAATGTCGTGCAGTTTACACTTACATATGGAAAGGCTGAAGCCAAGCGCACGAGCAGCTGTGTGCAGCCATCATGGAAATGTATTTGGCCAATTAGATAGTTGCAAGACTCTTTTAACAGTTTGATTTGTATTTTGGCAAATACTGCCCCCTGTTGGATAATGAGGTAACCAACAAAAAACAATAGCATGTACTTATACTGTACTGCAATTATTTCTTTATTTATTTTCAAGATCCAATTTTGTTTTCATTTTCTCACACCTCAACCAGGTGAGGAGGTCAGGGCACCACACGTAGAGTGGGCCGTAAGCTGAAAGGAACTGTTTTGCAAAAAGCTAGGCCCAACTCATTCCATCAAATATTTTATATCTGGTATTTGCCATAAAAAAAAAATCATGGATATTGAGGGGAAATTAGTATATCCATAATATGTCCATAAAGTAGTAATTGACACACAATGATTTTTATATGAAATGTGTTTTACAGATTTCCTTAGGCAAAGTACGCTGTACAGTATGTGTTTACAGTGGAAAGGGTCAGTTTGCTATAAAAATTAGAAGGAAGAGGATGTTAGTGTGACGGACACTCAAGAGGACTGTCTAAAGTGCAGTGAACTATGTTACAAAAGAAGATTAGAAACGGAAGCAAGGACAGGTGAAGATGAAAGAGTTCCATATTTGGTGAAACATGTTGACACACATCTTATAGAGGAAGTTACTTCACATGACGCTAATTCTGATTTGTTGGACAAGTTTGCCAGTGGAGAGGACAGCTCAATTTCATTGAAAGGCTTCTCTGATCTATTCTCGTTCAGAGCCCACCACTCCCTCTTTGAAGCCACATTTAGTGAAACTGGACCTCAGGGGACACTTTTACAAGGCAGGCGGGCATGGAATAATTTAGCAAACAGTCAAATAGAAAACACAATAATAATAATAATAATGATGACGATGATGATGATTTTCACTCAGTATGCTTTTTTATTAAGTTTAACTTAAGATTTCCTTTGCATACACCTATTATACAATATATTGTTAGCATATCAGCACAGAATAGTGTGGAACAACATAACAAACACTTCAGAACTAAAAGAAAATACTTAGGAAAGAAAAGTTTCCCTCATCAAATATTTTGAAATCAGAAAGCTCAACATTCTATTAAATCATTTTAGCGCCAATATTTTAAACAAAGTATTTTTTTTAAGCAGCTTTGACAGTCCAAGCTTTTCCAACGGCTCTCTCTTTTGGTTGTGTTGCAAGCGACACCATTTCTCAACACTGCACCTGAAACATTCAAATGTCATACTGGTTACCTGAAAGTCGGTGCTGCTTGGTGCTCACGGGGTTGGTGTTTTGGACAGCGCAGCAGAGGCGGAGCATAGCAAACATGGTGAGGATCATCACCACAATCTGGAGCAGCAATGTGAGCTCAAACTGCTTCCCTATCCTGCACAGGTGGATGCAACCAAATCATCAGTCGCTGACGTGTACTGATTTGTAATGATAACTTGGAGAAGAACAACAAACTATATATATATATATATATATATTTATATATATATATATATATATATATATATATATAAAAATAAATATATATATATATATATAGATCTATATATATATATATAGATATAAATATATATAAATAAATAAATATATATATATATATAGATATATATATATATATATATATATATATATATAGATATATATATATATATATATATATATATATATATAGATAGATAGATATATATATATATATATATATAGATAGATATATATATATATATATATAGAGAGAGAGAGAGAGAGAGAGAGAGAGAGAGAGAGAGAGAGAGAGAGAGAGAGAGAGAGAGAGAGAGAGAGAGAGAGAGAGAGAGAGAGAGAGAAAAAACATGCATTTTGAGCAAAGATAGAAGCTAACCAGCTCTTTAAAATGTTTTTAACACCATCTATGGGGCAGACTATGTTGACTGAAAATCCTGATTTTCTGCTGGGATCAGTGGGTGGGCACCAGGGGCCTAGTACCTGGCAAACGAGACCTTCTGTGTCAACCTTGGCGACCATTTCCTCCTCACGTGTGGTCCTATAAGGCTTAGTCCTATGTCCAGTTTTCGTTTCCTTTAATTACATCACTTCTACTTTTATTTTTATGCAGATGACAGCCAAATCTATGTGCCTCTAATAGAGTAAGGGATATTCTCTCATTCCATTGTTCGAGTGTCTGGCCTGACAGGCTAATAAATTACAACTAAAACAAGACAGTTGTGATGATTTTTGGTGACATCCTTGGCCTTTCTGACCAAACTCGTGCACATCTCGTATCTAAATGTCAAGTTGGATGCTGAATTGCTGATCTGAAAATGGATTGCAACATCAATGTAGGTTGTTAAATACAGCTTTTAACACTTGAGGTAGTCGGCCAAAGTCAAGTCAATTTCTTTTTCAAGTAGTTTGTTGCCTGCATATGGTAGAAAGCACCACTGCACATCTTCACTCACTGGCACACAATTTTAGCCTCAGTACACTTCAGGATTCATTTTAGAAAGGGGCAAGCCTTTGCTGTTACAGCTCCCAAATTGTGGAACTACCGGTCCTAGCGCTGAACAATTAATCAATTTCATACAGACACCACAATGTAGTATAATGCAATTTTCAATTTTGGTGGTAGGAGTTAGGAGGGTGTCGGGGGATTCAGTTTTGATTAACTGGTAGGCTTTATTTTAAAGTATTTCATTTATTTATCTAGTTCTAGTGTCTATATATCAGTTCATAACAAGTGCAGTCCACATGTTTAAAGGGGAAGTCAACCCCCCCAAAATATTCTTGACACTATTATGTTCTATGCAGCCCCACTAGTCTAAATACGGTATTCTGGTTAATATTACGTAATTGGAATATGATGAATTAAGCAACAAAATCCAGCAGTTTTAATCAATATCAGAAGGTGGCCATTTTGCCACTTCCTGAGTGAAAATGACATCACAGTTGATCAGGTCTCAGGTAACAACCAATCACAACTCGTCTTCAGAAAACAGATGAGCTGTGCAACTGTGATGTTATCTTCAGTCGACAGCAAGTGGCAAAATGGCCGCCCCCTGAGAGGGACAAACGGATGGATTTTGCTTCGTAACTCATATTCTACAAATGTAATATTAATCAGAATGTCAAGTTTAGAGTAGTGAGGTCACATATAATATATGGTCAAGAAATGTTTAAGGTTGACTTCCCCTTTGATTGATTTAAATTGAGTGATAAAGCAACAGATTTGTTTGCGTTATTGTTGTATTCTGATATTGCTTATCACTAACTGACTTACACACGCTACTTGTTTTGGTATAATTCTGTGAAGCTGTCGCAGTAAACGCTTAAAAGTCTGCAACTCAAAGTGTTTAGTACGTTAACAACTGTAATTGAAGTACTTTTGATAAAAAAACGGTCTTTAATATTAATTCTTGGTTATTTTGGCTTCATTTTTTAATAAGACAAAAACATTTAGGTACTCGTATAACAAATCTGATATTGCTTATTGTAATAGAGATTCATTTATTGGTTGTGTTTGTCACACAATACAAGGGAAGAGGAACTTGAAAAAAATAATAATTGCGTATTACATTGCAATTAAGATTTTAGATTTTTCAAAACCGTTCACCCCTACTCAGCACATCAATCAGATACACTTGAACAACTTACAAAATGAATTATTAGAATGCATCTCTTCTCATTGGCCTTGGACGCTCTTTGCTATTTATTCTTAATTTATTTTTATTCCTTATCATGTTATTGCCTATTACATGACTGACGTTTGTGTCTTTTAATTTTGTTTACTGTATTTTTCTACCTTTGAGTTTTATGTGAACTTCTTTGCCTTAGCCAAAGAAATTTTGGGTCGAGACGCCGGTGAAAAAATTCTCCCTATTTTTCGCAACCCAACTTGGCAATTGTTCCCCTCAGAACACATTTTAAAAGTATGCCCTTATTTGTAAAATAGTTTCACTAACATTTGAAAAATCCCTCCCTCAAACAATTATACTATATAATAAACTATTGTTGATCTTTACCAGAAGAAGATTCGCAGGATGTTGGCTATGAGCAAAACCAGACACACTCTGGTCGAGAAGCCCTCAGTGTTGCTGCTCCTCTGGATCTCCTGGTACTGGGGCACGTAAGGCAGGGCACCCCCAATCACCATGAGGCAGGATGCCAGCCAGGACAATAGCATCCATGTGCCCTCACTTTCCTCCTCCTGCAGAACAACCTGAGGATTCATCGTTCTCGGAGGGGATCCGATCAGCAGTGTCCAAGGAACCTGAGAAGAATAGAAGAAATTATGTTTGTGTGAGCATGAAATAATATGATTAGATGCAGGGTTAAAGCGGTGATGATTGTTACAAAGCCATCGCCAAATGCCACACTCACACATCGCTACATCTGAAGGATCCGCTGAATGCATAATTGCAACTGAATAAGTACACAATTGTCCTATGTTTGACTGACATTTTTGAAGATAGAAGTCAGAAAGTCAGTGTGCAGAATGAGTGATTGGACATGAGCTGTGGCCAAAAGCAGCGGCACACCTTCACGAATTCCATAAATGAACAGGTATGTTTATGTTACCGCAGGCTACTTTATTTACGATACTGACAGAGCCTAAAGAATGTAAAAAGTGATTCTTCCGTGACTACTAATTGTACATTGTATTCACATGGTGAATATGACTATAAAGTCTGAGCCTTGCACTGAAATCATGCCTTCTTTGTCCCATACAAAATAAGGGACTGGTGTCACCTGACAAGTCACATTATATGGCTATAAATAGCTGCTCGTCCAAAGTGGTCAAACTTAAGAGAACAAGAAAAAAAATCATAAACAAGTTCTCCTTGGGCAACCCTTACATTAATCAAATAATGAATTTATACAAATGCATGCATGCGTACTGTAGCTTTACTTAAACACAGATGATATTGCAAAAGACTAATGGAAATCTAGGTTTTACTGGAGTTATTATTCATTACTCAGAGATACAGTAATCCTACAACCTAGTCCAGTCACCGTTTTCATAGTGTTATGGGAAACTCATTACAGTACAGCATAGATACCTGGAATTACTGGGCTCCTAAGGACAGTGCTAGCTCTGTTGCTTAAGCATAACTTCACGGGGCTGGGCCACTGAGGTGCAGTACACAGTATCAATTTAGGAGGTACACATAAAGTATTAATAACAACGCACACAAATCACCATGACAATATCAAAATAGGTTGCTATTTTACCGGAAAACAGTTTCTTAAAAAATAAGAAAGTTATTCAAGTTGGTGTTAATATGAATACAGCATTTTTAACTGGCTTCGAGAACACAACATCCAGTTTTACCTGTTGGCTTCGTCCAGTTTCCTGCAACTAAACCAAACACCAGCAGGGACACTGGGAAAGTTGGGGCGTCAGAACCAATGTGGGGGCTTCTGAATCTTGACACCTCCAACTTTTCAATCTAAACTGTCACGGAGAAGGCAGCAGGGACGCACCCGCATGCGCGCGCACACACACGCTCCTTTCCTCAATGCCGAATATGTACAGTTACTGTCGTCTCAATTTGGATTACAGTTTGTGCAACAAACATTCCGGTAGCACACACAAAACGGATGCTGGTGGTAAGTCAATCGGAGCTTATCAGCATTTCCTCCGTGCTTCCTGAGATTTCAAAGGCAAAACAAAACTACAGGCTACTGTGTTATGTCCCTCCTAGAAAACACAAAGTCCCACATTCCTTTGGGTGTCGCTCTCAACTCTCGCGCGAACTCCTCCTCTTGCGGAACAGCTGACTGCGCAGCGGCTTGTGCACTGCAAACGGATTGCTAGCAATTCCAAACAGGACATCATCATTTTGTGTGAACTACAAACGGGCATTTAGCGTTTTAGATATTTATCCACGGGAGATAATGGCTGACACAGATCCCAAGTCCGTGCAGGACTTTACAAATGTGGTGAGTGATGACTTGATAGCAAGCTAGTGTTAGCCACATCAGCTTAGCTAGAAGTGGCTAACGAAGCTAACGAAGTTGTGGATCACAGTTGACTTGCCCGTGTTTTACATTCAATTTGTAATTGTCATTCAAGTTGTTAAAAAAAAAATAATCACGTGCGTTGTAAATCAGTACGCAATTTAGCTGACAAGGCGCTATCAATTCGCATGGTTGATCTCAGAAGTTATTTTCTTTTCACTAAACCTCGTAGCCATTACCCCGTTCATTTGTTTCTTTCATAATTCAGAACCTTAACAAAAAAGAGGATGAGTTAGTTCGGGTTAGCGTGCCGATTGTCATAGAAACGATTCAGAGGCGTAAAGCGCCTCCTTCCTAAAACATTCGCGTTCTTCCGCGCTCTTACCTGACCAATGTTTATACGCAAACAGTTTCAAAATGTTGTAATGTACTGTGGTGCTGATAAACAGTACATATTGCTCAAGTTTTCAGAATACAATGACATATAAACCAGTATGTTGTAAATCGCCACTTTGTGATGAATACAGAGTATTCAATATGGTTATACATTTTATGAATATTAATTTTTATTTTCAATGAAACATACACCTCTGCATTTCATTTGAGAGTTTCTCCTTCAGTGTGGCGTTTAGTAATAAGTAGCACGCTTGCTTAGACAAGATATAGCACAATATAATATACATTTGTGGGTGTAATTTAGCCATGGCATTGCTTAAAGTTTGTTTGATCACGTAAATTAATGTCGATTGTTCTCCAGGTCCAAACCTTGCTGCAACAGATGCAAGACAAGTTCCAGACCATGTCGGACCAGATCATCGGAAGGAATATCCAACTATTTCAAATTCTCATTTGTTGTGATTTATGGATTGAATGTGAAGCTAGTGTTTATCGCACAACATTAATATTATGACGCAAAAAAATCTTACTGATGATTGTTCACACCTACGCATTTCCTATTTGGAGACCCGATTGCAGAGAGTGATGACGCTAATCATTTTAACCACACCTATAAGAGTCATTGATATAGTTTACCTTAACTGCTTCTCTACTTGATGAGATGAGCACACGGATTGATGACTTGGAGAAGAACATTGCTGACCTGATGACCCAGGCGGGCGTAGAAGAAAATGGGGCAACGCCTGAAAAGCCGAAAGAAGGTCAAGGCTCTTCATGAAGGTTAGACATTTTGTCCTTTCTGCTCAGATGGCATCTAATCCTCCCAGGTTCTTAGATATTGGGTGGGTTTGTGTCCACTCAGAATATTTATATTATCAGTAATATTGTTTATTTTTGCCAACAGAGTCCTCGGTTTTGATTTTGTATTTTGAGGTCTTCACTCTGCACAATAAATGCTATCAAAATTGCATTACTGTAGGTTTTTTTTTTTATCCATACAATCAGACCATTCAATCCCATTAAGAAATGTTTCAATTTAAATTAATATTGGTTCAAAATTGCCTCACCGAAAATGTTTCTAGACAAGAAAATAGTTTGCTGTCATACACAATGTGGATTTAAAAAATAAAACTAATTGTTCATCATTTTGTTGTGTTATTAATAAAACCCTTGCTTCAAGTACCAGGGATTAATCGACCAATAAATCCTCTTCAAAATTACAAAGTTTCCCCACCCAATACAAAATAAGAAATATATATTTGGATTCTTCATATATAAAGCAGTTATCATGATCAAATTACCGGTACTGTATGTGATGGTCAATACTAGGGGTGGGAATCTGAGTGTGTCACGATTCGAACCCGGTTCTTGTGTCTGTAATTCGATTCAGAATCGATTTTCCATTCAAAATGATTTGATTGGCAATGATTTTTGCTTCAATCTACGAATGTGCAAAGAATCGTTTTGATCTACTCCAGTATGCTTTGCAAGCCAGAACGACAAATGGAGACATGAACATTTTTACTGCCAAAAACGTTAAATAACGTTTAGTAAAATCCTACGGAGGGGCGCCAAAGACGTTCACTATTTTTTTTTTGTTTGTTTTTTGTAAACGGGTGGAGGAAAGCCTTGGCCAGCTGTGCTGAAAGTATCAAGCAGATCTATTTAGTATAATGACTAGTTTTGGCCCCTAGATGGCAGCGATGACTCTCTTTGGACAAGATTGCGTGGGCGTCAGTAGAAGACGTGTGGCGGAGCTAGAGTGTTGAGGGGACAATGGCTGATGAAGCAACAATGGCGACCGGTTGCAAGCAGCTCACGCTTGAGCATTTTTTTCAAAGACGAAAATCATCGACCAATACTAAAGAGCACATTGATGTCGATGATGATGATGATGGTGACACCGAGCTTGACGCCGAAGTTGGAAGCGTTGACGCGGCGGCTATGACCACGTCATAAAGCCTCACCGGCTAGCGATGCTAACGGCGGAAAACGCGGAGCACAACCGAGCACACAGGCGGACGTTCAATCGGACGATGAAGAGTACCCCGAGTCCAATGCATATTCATCGGAGGAGTGGGTACAGTCTGATCACGGAGAAGACACTGGTTCTGGATTACGATGCCACCATGAATGGAGTGGATAAGATGGATCAGAACATCTACCACCCGGTATAGGAATTGAAGGACACGAGGAAGCCAGACGTAACACCACAGTTACGTAACTGTAGCATGATCCTGATAGTAGACTTGATGGCAACACACACTGCAGTTTATACTTGCTATTCCCCGGAAAAAACGGCCGGCAAGAAAGTGTAGCGTCTGCACGCGAAGAGGCAATCGCTGTGAAACTAATCTGTTGTGCAAATCCTGTTGCGTCTCCTTGCACGCAGGGGAGTGTTACACAAAAAGAAAAACTGTAGTTGAAACATCCACATAATTGTAAATAGGACCACAGTTGCACACATTTGTAAATAGTTTGCCAAATGGTTTTGTCAAATTGTTACACTGTTGAATGTAAATTAACGTATTTTGCTATCAAAAACACCTTTTCATTGTTGGTGGTAGTGTTTTACATAAGTAAAGCACTGTTTAGATGTTTGTGGCATCATTCATGGAAAAAAAAGTGTCAAATTCACTAGAGTGCATGAAATAATATCGTTTCACTAAAAGCTTGATTTCTCCGTATTTTGGTCCAAAACAAGAGCTTTTGGATGAAACTAACCATTTTCTTATGTTGATTACTGAAAAACGGAATAAGGTAGAAACAAACTTTTTTTTCTGATGAAAGATGAGAGTTCAATCTTTCATTTGGTAGTATGTGTGTATGTCCAAACACAAAATTTTCTGTGGACCTTGAAAAATCAGTCAAAATGCATAAATCGGCTGGCACCCACAGCATCCCTTTTCTGAAAACGTCTGGCAGTCAAAGAGTTAAAGGGGCCTTATTTTTTGTTTTTTACATGCATTAAGTTTTGAATTGTAAGGGAAGTGCCTTTTTCCACAAAAACATCGTGTTGACCACAACTGCTACCCTGTACTTTGCTATACATTTTATAGCTTATATAGTATAAAATAAATAACATCCATTTTGGGATTTTTTTTAATCGATTCTGAATTGTAGTAAATGAGAATGTAAAGTATTTTAAAGCAAAATACTTTTTTTTAAACAAGCCTATCACTATTAATTGACTTTTGTTCGTTTTGTTCTCTTTTGTAAAGCATTTGGTGATGTAAAAGCGCTTATATAAATAAAGTTTACCGGTACTTGCTAGAATTTGGATTCTTATGTGAATTGATTATTTTTGGCACACCTGTAGTCAATAGGCGCCAATATTCATTTTCATCTCCTCTGATACATATTTACATGTAAATCGAATGGCCAATGATGTAATGCCACGTTTATACATTATTAGTAAACACTTCTTTGTTCCCTCCAGGTCCAGAGACTGCGTCTGATCCTACGTACTGGAGCAGCAGTATTCCAATCCTGAAAATGACATTGACTTGTAATGTTTTTTTTTTTATATATATATATATGACTGTTGTGACAAATGGTTCTGTATTGATTTAAAGACAAATGGTGTGTTTTGCCCTTTAGAACTTTAGCTTTGTGCACTGACAGGGATCTTGTTCTGTATTGTAGTGGATTCTTGTGAATTGAAATGCTGGCTGATGGAGGCACTGCTGCCCAGGCCTGTCATGTTGACGTTACTTTGCAGGCTAATGCTAACGAACCGCCTTCCAAAGACAGGAAATTAACATCTGATGCCTGCATTATTTGACAGGTGCTGTTCATGAGCCGTGCGATGCATTCCCTCTTAACAGATTTTCTTCAATTACATATATTTAATAAAATGCTGTTGAATTACATAGTATATATTTGGTGCTAGATGCATTTACATATAACCAGGAGGTGCTTTTTGTAAACAACCATTTTATAATGCAAAGTAATTGCATGGTACATGCTCACTCTGTACAGTAGTTAATCCAAATAAACTGGGTGTTTAACTGAAAGACACTTGGCACTTCAATGCAAAGTAGCAACTTTTATTCAAATGAATACAAACAAAATGGTATAAACAAATACAACAGTAATCTAATGAATAAAGTGCCAAAAACAAAACCTGGCAACAAAAAACAGCACTCATTGATGGTGTCACAACACTGCATGAAAAAAATAAAAAATAATATGAGAACATGTTATAAATGCAGCATTTGTCTATTAAATGTAATGACAGAAGTCCCTGAATTGCATTACAGCAATTCTAATTGTCCGGGTAAAAAGTTAGAACTCAAAGTCTATTTCTGTCATGTCAATAGCCCAGGCAAACTTCTCCCTTTGGGTCTTATTGTAGATTTTTTCAATAGGTACCCCCATTTTTTTGCACCTGGGGAAAAAAAAGAAAAAAAAATATAGTCTGTAAAATAAGTACAGTAATATAATCTAACCAAACAAAGCCATTTTTGTATCACTTTTAAAAATGCAACTTGCCTGTGCCTCAAAGGCCTTGACAATTTGAAGAGCATTTGATAACTGACATCCTTGCAAACTCATTTCACAGAAGCAAAACAGAACTATATTACACGCCAGTTAACAGAGTGTAATAAACTGCAGAGAATACAATTTAATCACCAAGTATCCAGTTTATTTACAGCTAGTGTTTGAGGACAAACTTGTGTTCTGCCTCATTAACAACTGCTATCTACTACTTCAGAAGTTAGATTGGTTGCATTAATTACAATTATTGTCAGTACATGGTTAAAAACAACTAATGAACAACAAAAACGTTCACATAAAACGTTTTTTTTTTGGGTCTTACCATCAGGTTGAGTGGTTGCGTCATTCACTCACCAAGCCACACTGATGCGTGGATCCAGATAGTTCAGCTTGGAGGTACCCAATGCAATCTGCTTGTTTTCCTCTCGATCCGTGGCCTGGACTTGCAGCTTCAAAAGACCCTCCTTACAGCGATTCACAGCTGCTTCCTTCTTCTCCACCAGTCTGATCAGGATCAGATCACAGACAATTCAGAAAAATCTTTTTCAGGAGCTGTGTTCCCCTCTCTGGGATCAATAAAGTCTTCTTAAAATAGTAATCATGATAGTTCTGATAATGAGCTATAGAACTATGGGCAGCAGGCCAAATCAGCTGATTATTGCAATAAAAATCAAGGCTGTGAAATGAAGTACTAAAATAATAGATGGTGGATGTATTTCTGCTGTTTATACATTTTTTTCTTAAACTGCCATTATTTTATTAGTTTACATGACATTTGTAAACATTTTAAATACTACGAACCTCTTCCCAAAATTTTCAGGGCCATATGATAAATTGTTTAAATACTTATAGATTTATTTTTGGGTGACCCCTGCTATTCACTGAGTTTGGCCAATAGTGGCCAGGCTCTGTCCTGTTCAGCCACAGATAGCGGGGGTCCACATTAAAATTACATTACATTAAACATACACATTACATTAAAAATGCATCTGATAGATCACCAAAGCCAGTGAGTAATTTGTCTTTGCACCAGTGAATGTCTTAATTTACATTTAGGCTCAAAAAGCAAAGGCCAAAATAGCAGCAAACCAACAATAAGTCTTCTTTATTCAGTTTAACCATTGGAAATGAAGTAATTACGAACATGTAAGAATATTGTGAGCTACTTTTCAGAAGTTTATTTTAAGTGCAATACTTACAGCTGCAGTTTTTTGTTTGGGCTGCCTTTACCCTTTGCGCCCTTCTTAGCTTGCTTCAGTTCCGTCTTGGCAAGAGTCAGCTGCTCTTTTTTTGCATCAATCTGATTAAATCAGATAAAGACACTTGTTACGATATACAAGGGGTTAGAAAGTTCCCGAACTGGGGTAACAAAAGGCCCATTTCAAATCCAAACTGCAATGTTCGCCCTTAGACGCAATCCCTGGAATCTAACACAATTTCCCAGCCTCCTTTATGCACTCCTGGAAGGGTTCTTCAGAGATGCCTTGGAGGGCCGTCATCGCTGCCATATTATTGATGTCATCCACATCTTGAAAATGGATCCCCTTGATGACTTCCTTGAGAAATTACACATCCAGGCCAACTGAGTAAGGTTTGCGTCTGTGATGTTCTAAGCCAGGAACTGTCAGATGCTCAGGGCATTGCAAGCAGGAGGGTTGTTAGGGTGAAGCAGCAACAAGTCTTGTCTCTTAAATTTCCACAAGGACCTCTGCGTAGACATGCTGGTTGATTGTCTGCCCCACATTGGAAGGGAAAACAAGTTTGTAGTTTGGATTTGAAATACAGTATAGGCCAAAAGTTTGGACACACCTCATGCAATGCATTTTCTTTATTTAAATAAATATACAAAAGATAGTGAAATGTTGTTGTGACATGAGGGATCGTAAAGTGGAAACAGTATCCCCTGCCCCCCCCCCCCCCGACCCCACACACACACACACAATAACACTCATACAGCATACCTTGACCTGAAGGTTCGCCATAGACTGCTCAAAGGTCTTTGGCGGCGCCCGCTGATGGTTACACAGAATTGCAACCGCTCTGTTTGCTCTGTTGTAGCCCAGCAGTTTCTCTGCATCATTGAGCATGGACTCTTTGGAAGGTGACAGAACAATAGTTTGTATTTAGACATGGTAGAGTAGCCAACATTTTACTCAGGAGTACTGTTACTTGAAAAAGCTATGACTCAGATAAAAGTCAAAAGTAGAAATCATAGTCAGTGTGTGTGTGGGGTTGAGGGGTGGGGTCAAGGTTTCTCGACCAGGGGTGTCAAATTTATGGCCCATAGGCCCGCAAAGGGGTTTAATCCGGCCCGCGAGATGTTTTTGTAAAGTAAAAAAAATAGTAGTCCGACCAATTAATCAGCTGGACACAATCAAAACATAAATTCGTAATTTCACAAGCAACCCTCAGATGAGCAATGCAAGTTGTACATGGAATTGCGCTGGATGTCATTATTTTACACACCACCTAAAGTTAGTTTGTTTTTTAAATACAATTAATAAAATCATAGACCGACATGAATGTGTTAAATAAGACACAAATTCAATTAGTTTTCAAACAAAGAAATTCGATTTTGCCATTGACCTTGACTACGTGTTTGAGGTTCCTGTAAAGTAACAGTTTTTTTTTTAATTGTCTATCATTTTGCAACATTTTAAGCTAAGCCAATTTTACCATTTACATTTGGTTCTTGGCGAGTTCGCTACTGGTTCTTGGTTGTGCAGTACATGACCTTTTTCCCCAAATACTCCATTGCGCTTGTCAACATTTCAGCGATGCAATTGAAAGTACAATGAAGTACAATGAAGCACAATATGACAGCGTAAGAATACCATTCCTTGCTAATAAAAATACTTGAGCATGATTAAAAAAAAAAAAAGTTGTATTGCCATTACTCTGACATTATTATTTTTTTAAACAAAAAATAACTCCAGTAAATGTACTATCCACAACCTGATCTAGGGTACACTCTTACACACGACACACAAGAGTTGAAGCCACAAATATCAGAGAATAGTAAATTGTGAAGGTAAAGCCTCACCGGACAAAGAGATGAAAGGTTGTCAAAAGTGGAAAGGCTGAGTCACATCAGCATTCTTTTGAATACAGCCATTGAAACTGTCCCATAAACGGTTAAGTAAACATGTGTCCACAACCACATTCTAAATTACAATTACTAAAGGTTACGTATCAAATTTCCATTTGTATGTAATGTATTTATGAATCAATATGTAACAAATGTTCAGAGTAGTAGACATTAGCAGGCTGCTGGTACTCATTCAGTAGTAAACAACAACGGATAAACCTGTTCAGTATATAGTGTGATAAGAATTTTTTTAATTACCATTTGTAAGTTCTTTGAGTTGCTGCTGCAGAGTGATGGAGGCATTGTATGTCCTGAAAACCTTTGCTGACAGACCTGGCATCAGGGAACCCAGATGCTTATTTAGCATGCCGGTCTATCGGAGGTAGGGGGGGGGACAGAACCAAGAGATAGGAAGATTAAATGTCCCACTGTACCAGAACAAGATGCAGTCATTGTATTAAATGGAATACCTCTTTTCTACCACTGGGTGGCACTGTGGTATTTAGAACCCACGTGTATTCTGTAGTCATTTTTCATTTTAAAAAGTTCACAACACCTTCCACCCGCTGCCACTGCGTAGGTATCATAACAAGTTTGAGGCAGCAGTCAGTCATTGGCTGGAGCCTCAACACCACAGCAGGAATGAAAGGCTGCAATTCCCCTGTGCTAACATTCACTTGCGGGTCATTACAGGTCCGGCAAAAGATTAAATTATTCAGATTAAGATTGCAATAATGATGAAGCTTGGTTTAATCAAAGCGGGGCCAAGGACCCAGCTTTCTGAGGCCACATTTGGCATGAATGTGAGCCTATTAAATAGAACATGCGTGTGAATGCGCATGTAAACACGCACGCACATTCACATGATGAAGGACATGCGCACACAGCTACTGCAGCGTCTACTTTGCTAATGATGGACCCAACTCTGCATGGCCACACTAATGATATATATATTGTATATGAGAGTCATGATTGCCCTTAGTCTAAACATGCATGCACAAAGGTGTGTTTGTCCACGTTATTTTCAGAGTCGTTACTAGATATTGCTCTGATTTCATACCTACTGTTAGCTATTTTTTTAGGGGGGTCTAAGCAAACATCTTGAATCAACGTGCATTATTTTGAGCTCAAACGACACACTTGGGCTGGTGCTGAGCAAGTGTGTGTGGGTGTCAGAAAGTTAAAGACGGCATAAATTCCTTTTGCAACCTGGCATTTAGAAACATGTGCACTCACATTCCCAAGCAATGTTATTTATCATCATGAAACAAACAAAAATGCATAGGAACAAATGTGGTCTATGGTATGATTATCATTATTGTTCAAAATCTACACAACCGCTTTTGAGAAAATGGAAGTTCTAGTGCCAGAGTTGTAATTTAAATTGAGAGTAATCTAACTTTATTAACCCCAATATAGTCGCTGTTACGTCAAAATAATAAATAGCCATCAATCAGATTCCATGCTGCTACTCACGATTTGACATTCCGGCCCTCTTTTCGACTTGAGTCCAGCCATCATATAGCATTTCTTATTCCAACAATCCCCTCACCATCTTCTTTCCGCTCTTTGAGTGGCCTGGCCTTCTTGCGTGTCAATCAGATCTGCCCAAGGCAGCCATTACCATGCCACCTCCAACACAACCTGACATTTTCGAACATGCTAAAGGCTATACGGCAAGAAGCAGCGTACATTTACCGTCAATTGCCCCCTCATTTAATCCTGTCTCAAGTCTTTTTCCTTTTCTACATGCTGGAGGTGGCGGACTGGCAGACCCCTCTTGTGCCTTATCTAAACGATTTTCTCTCAGCTTTATTTAGCTCGAAAATGTCAATTCAACTGTTGTATGTGCTCTAACCTTCAGCTCTGACGCACTAAAGAAACTAATTGCTCCCAAACAGTCATAGCACTTGACACAGGGTCACCTGTCTGTGGGCTGACAGCATGACTGCACTACAAGCAATCCCAGTCACTCAGTGAGGACATTCTGTTAACCTGGGTTATGTTTTCACATGACAAATAATGACCCTGAGAAGTTCTGTGTCCTAGCGGTGGAAAAACTGTTGATAACTGTTGCCTGCAGCAAGTTGACAAAGATTGATTTTTTGCAAGACCCTGCCAGTCTCCTGCTCACAATACATCTCAGTATTGGTACATAATTGTTTTCAATACCATGAACTCTTGAGTTGTTTTAACAATTACTCATATGAACCCACCAACTAGTGGAGTAATTATCAATGTTGTTCTGGGGATAGCACACATTATTAGAAAACATAAAATAAAAATATTGACAGAAAGGAGGAGGAGAAAGGAAGCGATCAAGACACTTACAGTGAGGCGGTCAAAGAGCTCATCTCCAGGGTCCTTATTTTCCATGAAAAGCTTAAGATTCTTAAATACCTGGTAAAAGAAAAATAAATATACCATTTGTGTTATAACAGTTGCATAAGGAAACTATCCTCAAATGTATAGATTGTGTGTCATTCAACCTCCCAAATATGAAAAAAAGGAGCCATCTGAGCTTCCAGACTGCATGACATTACACTTCAATCTTGAGTGCAAAGATAAGGCATACCAAAGGTATACTATCCTGTGCATTTTTGACTCACTGATTTCACAAATGGAAATGTTTAAAATTCAGAGTGACATTTAGCAATCAAACACATTTCCGTGGAATTAGTTTTGCTATTAGGCAGGGGACCAATTAGTTCTGTCCACTACATTGCTTTTGCGTGCACTAATTTAAATACCTAACCACACACACAAAAGCACACACACACACACACACAAATAACAGACAACATTTATCAGATTGCCAAGCAAGCATGCGACAATATTTGATCGGATGGAATTTTCACCAATCCACTTACAGTATAAATAACGTTAAATGTGACTTTCAGATTAAAGGCAACATGTATTTATGAAATCCACCTTCCATGACATGGAGCAAAAATTCCTCAATGCAGATGGGCCTACTTATGCTACCATAGCACATTAATTTTTACCTCACAATGGGAGCATGCCATTTTGTGCAGAACTTTTGAATGGCCATGCTGGAGGGGGAAAGGGGTTTATAAAAACCTACTTACGTACGCGATTACACAAAAAGGAGTCACTGTAGTATAAAAGAATTACACTTTTTGTTTGTTTTGTTTTATTCTATTCACTTTTTCCTTTCGGACACATTATTACAGGTTACATCGATCACATAATATAATTTGCAACATTGACATCCGAAAGAAGGGCTGAAGGGTAGAAGCCATGGCTTATTAGTAACCCGTCCCCATCGATTCTTACTATACGCATCAGTCATATGCATTGATTATGATAGTCATTGATTCATATCGTTATCAATCCCAGACTTAAGTCTGCACACTCCCTGCTCAGTTCATCTTGAGTAATGTCTGTGGGTAAATCGCAGCTAGTACCAATCATTTGGAATTGGTAAATTGGTTCCCGGACGCCACCAACAGGCCCACCCAACCAGGCGAGTAGCCAAGGCGAGCGCATTCTCGTTCACCAGTAGCGTCTTCGCTGACCTTGGATCAGCTTTCACACATGTTGTGGCTTCCAGAAGAGTAGATCGGCTTGCATTCTGCCCATTGCGTCCAGAGCAATGTTCACTCCATTCTGGTAGTTCAGCCACCACTGTTGCCAGCATCTGATGATGCTTAGATCTTGATACTGCTGAGCGCTCACCAAGGCCAGCCCACCCGGCGGAGTAGCCCCCGCTAGCCGCATACCGGAACCATGTTCACCAACCCCATTGTAACCTATTTACAGCAGATACATTGCAGCTACAATACAACCTTATCACGACAGCCTTGCATGTTACAACAAATGTCCAAACAGAAATAGAGCCCGACAATGTTTACATTCTTACAGGAACAGCAATACATGTTATCGATGCAGGTGTATAAACAAGAGTTAACCTTGGCAGTGTCAGCAAGTAATCATATGCTATATTTACATTATTCAAATCATGACAGCTCCAGTTTTGGTTTAATTAGTAATATGTTACAATAATTTCATTTGGGTAAGACATAATCCACAATTTAATGATGTGAGTTACTGATAGCAGTTATTGTCTCTCAAACTCAGCCAACTCTTCCACTCTTTTCACGATCCGTATTCTCTTCTGAGAAGATGAGTCTTCTTTTGTTTGGATGAAGATCCGACAGTCTTTTGTCCATGTGTTCTCGATAAATCCATTCTTTCTTAATAGTCGCACCCTTCTGGCAATGTCAGCATTTCGTTTTGTGAGATTTTCATTGACGTAGACATGTTTAACTTTAAGCTTGTAGCTATCTCTCAAAAGGGCAATCTTTTTCTTCCTGTCAACAAACCTGATCAGAACTGCCAGTGGTCATGTCCCCCCCAGTTGGAAGCGAAAAGCACATCTGAATGTGCGCTGGATCCACAATTAATCCCAAATCTCTGAGTTGAGTTGTCACCTGCTGTTCGACAGTCTCGTTCACTGAAGCTTGGTCAGAACCAACTGCACTTGTGCTGGCCGCAGCTCTCGCCCGAGGGCCGCGGTGCGGTTTAATCTGGATACCTGTAACTATCACATCGTTGATTTGAAGATTCTGTTCCAAATCATCCACTTTTTGTTCCAAGGTGACAATGCGTCAATCTTTTTCTTGTGTCTCTTTTTTCAACTGCTGAATTTCCTGCAGAAGTGGCTCGATGCTCTTTTTCATTTCAAGTATTTCAGTGACCAGTTTTTTTTAGTTTTGCAAGATAAGATTTTATCTACACAATTTCATCAGCTCTTTTTCCGCCAAGCATATTGCAACAATGTAGTTAAAAATCCTGTCAACAAAATAGTTAAAAGTCTACGAGCAAGTGCAGAAGCAAGTACAAATGCTGTCTTCCTCGACAGATGCGTCCTTGATGTGATTCAATGAATTGCAGAATAAAATCCACAAATCTGCTGCAAATTTACTTTTAATGTAAAAAAAATTAATAATAATAATGGGATAATCTAAAACACCACATGGTGTAGAAACATGACCAAGTTGCCTATTAAGCAGATTATGATGCTAAACTGTAATGAAACCTCTGTGGGTCATCAAAAATAGGAAAACTTTGACTGACTCACCTATGCCACCAGCAGTCATATAACAGCAAAACTAAACATCTAAATGGTTTTTATTTTCGCTGTGTCAGACTTTGTAAGCATAGCATAAAGTTTTCCCCAGAAAACTTGCTAAGCCTGATAGTCAGGGACAGACTGAACAAAATGCGGCGCTGGGGGACCAGACGACAAACGATGTGTGGAATGAATTGTTTTGATTGCTGGTTGGGATGTGGCCGAACAACATCTAGTGATTATTGATTACACCTAAAATAAACCAAAAACAAACAAAACAAAAGCTGCTGTACAAAACCCCTAAAGAATTTCAGACACTTTTTTCAACAGACAGAAACACGAGGCAAGCGAATGTTGCAAGATGCCTGACAACATCCAAGATGACAAATCACAATCACTCACACTGCTCATTCTATGGTCACAAATTAAAAAATGTCCATCTGTATGTGGTGCGTGTGAGAGGGAGAAGCTGTGCATGAGCTTAGATGACTTTTGTTCTTTTACCTTACTGATGACTGGGACCTTGTTGTAGTAGCGAATGGAATCTTTACCGAGGAAATCAAATTCCACTACACAGTCGTTGCCATCCAGCTGCTTGTGGAGTGTGATGTGCTCGACACGTAGCGAACAGCAGCCCACTGTGTCTGCTGTCTCTCCCTCCTCCTTTTCATTACCAGCTCTCAGCGCCAGCTTTTATGGGTCAAAAGATGCAAAGATCAATAGCAAATCCACAGCAGACATGCTTTCATCTTTACACAAATTCAGAACAAGCATTTGGCAGTCAAATCAACAACATACAGATCTGAACACATTTACTAACAGTCAGCCAATGCAAGGTATACTCCACACCTGCACAAAATTTGAAGCGTTTGCAAATACCAAAATATTTGTTTTGTTTGTTGGCAATGGTAAATACACCAGTATGTTATGCAGACGCGGCACAGGTTCAATTCCCTGTACTTTGTCCAATTCCTAGCAACCCAAACATGCTGATGCTGATGTGTTGCATCAGAAAGGACAGTTGGCGTTAAAAACTGTGCAAAAATAAATAAATCCTGACAGGACCAGCCAAATGTCGCACCAACAGAGGTATGTAGTAACACTAACCAAACTGATCCTATTAATGTTAAACTTTGTATTATCCTCCACAAATTTTCTGATTTACAGTTTTATAAAAACTAGAAAATGGTAAATTATTATTTCTCTACTAAATAATCAAATAAAAAAGTTATTTACTTCAACATTATTTCTGAACAGATTATTTTTTTTAGTGGTTGAATGTTACCAGTCTTAAAAACAACGCTGGAGGTTTAGTCATTATTATAACAGGTGATCGAGTAAATTTGTCAAGCAGTGCACATATTCCTACCAAAAGCAGAATCAAGAGTAATGAAAGGGTCACTATCATTGTACTCTATACAGACAGATCCTCAGCTTGGGTGGGGGGTGTCACATGTTCAGTCAAGTTATAAGTAAGCTCCTAAATAGCCCTTAATCACAAAAGTCTTAAATGGCTTCACAAGCCCACAGCTAACAAAAGTCCCTGGTCTAAACCCCCACCAACCAATCCCCAAGGCTGCGTTCAGACTGCCAGTCCAAATCCAATTTTTAGCCCATCCAGATTGAATGTGGATGGCTCTTTTGTAGTCTGAACAGTCACAATGTACATGAAATCAGATTTTTGCGGGACAGATTAAAAACCACATGCGGGAGGTAGTTTCATATCCGATTCAAACAGGATGCGAAACTGATCAGCTCGAAACACTCAGAACGGATTTCACTGTCCGTGACGTCACTCTACGCGTGCAAAAACCAATGCGCTTGAGCTGTCAATATCCAATCGATTCACTGCCCGGCTGGTTCTTCGCATGCTCGACAGTCAACCGCCTTGGCGTCTCCACTGCTCCATCGGCTCCTGTCATGCTCAACCGGAAATACAGTAACAGTTTATGTTGCTTGCACTGAAGCTGGTCTCACTACCCCATCAGTTCTTCACATGCGCAACCGGAAATAGCGAATTGCCCGGTCATAGCCATATACATGTGGTGGTTAAAAAAGAAAGAGAGAAGAAATTATATATATATATTTTTTAAAGACGCTTTAACGCGCTTGCGAAGAACAGTCAACCCTAAAAATCTGATTTGAGGAGAAATCCGATTGGAGTCAGATATGCCTGCAGTCCGAACGCAGCACAGCCCCCCCCCCCCCACCACTCCTCCCTGGGCAAGGAAAAACTCCCCAAAAAGCCATTAGGGAAAAAAGAGGGAACCTTCAAAAGATACACAGGAGGACAATGGAAAGGTTACATATAATCAAATCTTTTTGCAAAAGGTATTTTATCTTATGTGAGAAAGCAGAAAAGGTTATCAAGACACACATTGATTTTTCCATATGCTCACGTCTTCAAATTAGAACTGAGCGTTAGAAGGACCTCTGTGACAGGTTCCTCTTAATGGTGTACAGTAATGGAGAACTTTGTATTCACATTTCTTGATTCATATACTGAATGTACAAATCAGACCTTGTCTATGAAGTAGAGGGCCACAGCTCTCTGTCGAATGCGCATCTCTCTGGACTTCATATCCACAAGGTATTGTTTACGAATGCCATCTACAAGCGCCTTAAGTTTGCGAGCAACCTCATATTTCTCCCAGTCCTTTTCACCCTGCAATCAAAGAAAGAAAGCAATGGAAATTGTTGAGCAAGAAACATTGGTAACGAGTAAAAAAAACTAACAAGAAAAAGCAAATTCTTAACAATATCTAAGTAATTCAAACAGTTCCTTTATGTAGACATGAATAAGGTCTCCTAAAGAAGGGGTCCCCAACTGGCGAACTGCATTCCAGCTCCGGACCCCGAGACCCTTTCATCCGGATCTTCAAGAATATGTATTAAAAAGTACTGGGATAAAAAAATATTAAGTTTTACCAATAGACAATTTTTTTTAATAGGCACGCGTGAGGGCAGTTATGCCTGAGCCGTGAACCTTTGACAGAGCCGAGGTCCGGAAAGCTCACAAACTTTTGTTTGTTTCATGTGTGGGGTACACACTTTCTCACGACAAAATGTGATGAAGTATTGCGTTGTCAAAAGTCAGAAAAGTAGACACTGAAAAGTGAGTGGACTGAGGCGTATTTTGCCGGCATCGATGGCTATGAGCCCAGTGTATCTTATTTGTTCAGAGTCTGTTGCGCATGTTAAAAAAAGCAAACATCAAGTTGCATTTTAAGACAACACACAAGACCTTCGATGCAAATTACCCGTTAGGATCACCTGCGGGGACAAGGACAAGTGAACTGAAAGGACAGTACAGGCAAGCTACAACGAGCCTTCGAGTCCTCACTACGCGTGCACTGGATTTTGGGCAAACACAAAAAGCCTTTTACTGACTCTGGAATGGTCGAGGAATGTATGGAAGCGATGGCAGACACGCTATTTGAAGGGAAAGAAGGAGAGCATCTTAAAAACAAAGTCTGTCAAATTCCCTTGTCATCCATCACAACAATAAAAGTAGAGATGCTCTTGGAGGATGTGTACTCCCAGTTGGACAGCTCCATCCAAAGTGCCTGGCATATTGCGTTAGCTGCGGATGAATCAACTGATCTAAGTGACAATGATCAGCTTTTGATGTATGTCTGATTCGATCACGAGTAGACAAAAATATTTATCGAGGCATATCAGCTCTGAAAAGAGAAAAGAGGACATATATTTGGCCATAAAGGAAATGCTGAAAGAGAAAGGAAATAATGTGAAAAATTTTGTATTCACTACTGATGGGGGCCCTTCCATGAAAGATTTAACGAGTGAATATTTGCACAAAAAAATAACTTAATGAAAGAAATATCTGAACGATATTGTAAAAATACGTTGAGATGAAAAGGGCAGTTTTTGGCATGTTTGCATAAAAGCAGAAAATTAAATTATTGCGGTTGGGTGTTTTTCATGTCTAGACCCTGGTCAATTGGACTTATCTTGCCTAGAATAGAATGTGTGTTGTTCATGTCTGTTACATGAAAATAATTATTTTGTCCCCAAGACTGACTTTGAGTTTGGAGTTGGCATTTAGCATGACATATTTAATGGCCCCTTGGATGTTTTCTGTCCAACTGGCCAGCCATGTCACAGTGTTGTCATGTCGAACTTCTTTCCAGCGGTGACCGTCAGGAGGCACCGGGATGCAGGATTCTCTGAGGTAAACAGAGCATCACAGAATCACAAAGTACCCAAAGTGCATTTTACTGCAAGCAACCTCTCAGATGTACTTCTTCTCTGCCCTCCATCATGGGTGGGTTATGTTACTAATACAATAACTTGATTTTTAGAAGGTAAGTGAACAGCATGGGCTACCACAAAGTCTGATCAAGACTGGCACGCAGATTTACAATTTTCAGGTTTGGCACACACTACAATCACTAAGCTTTATGTCAAGTCGGCCTTCATGTTTTCTTCTCTCTCACTTGCTGCAGTTGATTATGACATCTTCAGGCTGGATCTTTTTCTTCAGCATGCCTTGTTTGGGATGCTCGCCTCTACCCCTGAAAAGGCCTGGAGGCTCAATTTTAAAGTTGCCAATACGTTCTCTGTGGTGGTCTAGCAGACAGTAGCCATACTCCTCCACTATCTTCTGACTGGCCTCTTTCAAAACCTGCAACAGATTAAACACGCACTCAGAAAACAAAATTATAGAAATTACAGCATATCAATTATTTTTGTTACCCAAAGAACAAGAAAAAAATTCACGCCCTGTCCCAACCCCTGCAGCCACTATAAATAGTATTATTTGTCTTTTTGTATTTCTGTTTGTAAAATTGTTGTATAAATTCACTTCTGGGGAGGAGGTAATAGACCTTGCACACTTTCTAACACAGAGTGCCACTGCCACCTACTGTAGTGGTTGTGCAATTACACTTTATTCGAGTACAGCAACAACAACAAAAATCCACCCAGCATCACTCGCATGGTGGCCCACCAAGCCAATAAAGCACTGGGAAAACCTGGTATATTTTTAAACATAACTACACTTGGCTTGATTAACAAATTAAGGATGAACATCATCAAGTGTTTCTTTGTTTAGTTTTTATTTGTTATTGCTTTTGCTCCATCTGAAGAGCCTGCAAGGGAGAAGCTGTTTAAAAGCCGCTGGACTCTCCTTTGGGGTGGTCTGACATTTACGTTCATGTAATAGAGTGATGAGTTTGATGTCCAGCCAAAAGCATATCACTAGCCAGGACTTCCATTAGTCAGTGGCTGAGCTGCACTGTATTTGTTCACGATAGTATAATCGCAAAAGGAAGTTACTTACTAACCCTTACCTACTCTCTTCAGTGTGGAAATTTGGTAAGGTACAGGCTACGAAGGTGGACCAAATACAAATAATACACATACCATTACATCACTAGTAATAATGTTTCTCATGCATTTCTGTGATAATGTGTTAAATATTTCACAACACAAAGGTTCCTCAAATTAAGACGAGCATCCATTCAGCCAAATTTGTACACAAGTCAGAAAATGCCGCAGACTATCACTAACCAACAGCTATGCAGTAGTTAAGTCATCACAGCAAATATTTGTATGAAAAACATTTACAGGCCATAAACAATCAAATAAAAAACAGTACGACCCTAACTGAGTGTGTCTTCTTGTGCCACTAAGCCAATTTGTTCACCGCGCCATTCATAGCCTTACATTTCCAGATGCGGATACAATCATAACCCTAAAACCCTTCATCCTTTTTTACAGGGTGTCTGCTAGCCACATTTAGGTGGTCCCAACCCACCAGATGAGAATGCCTGTTCTAGGGTGTGGAAAATGCAATAATATTTGTAACCAGTTACCACTTCCAGCTCGTGAGCATCCACGGTTGGTAGTGGATGAATGACACGAGGTTGTCCATGCATGCTGAACAGCAATGTCTGGCATTATTTTACATCTTTGAGATGTACTGGTAATTGTCTTGGCGAAAGCAATGTGCCATTTTTTCAAAACTTATGTTGGTAGCTGAGTAGCCTTTACCTCCACTAAATACTGTACACAGTCTATTAATTTTGACACATTAGCCAAACCAATGCTAACCCATATTAGACTGTAATCTTACCAGTTTGTCCTCCTTGGTCATGTTTTTCTTTTCCTCGACCTTGGCTTTATGCATTGTATGAATCTCTCCAAAATCACATTTGTCAAGGTCTTGAATCAACAACCTCTCCTCATGTGTCATCACCTACAACAGGTGAAAGGTTAGTTAGACCGTGCAACTAGGGAAAACAGGAAAAAAATAACACTTAGTGGAAAAGGGTTTGACATTACCACTTGTCAATAGTGAAATAAGGAATATGTTGAAAGAATGTGAAGTATTTGAGGAAATAGTAGGGCAATTAACTTAGGAAGGGAGATTGCATTGAAGCCTGGACATAGTAGATATTTTAATAAATGTGTTAAATGATTTTTTTATAACTGTAAAGCGCTGTTATTGGGCCTGCATGAAATTTGGACAAAAACAATTAACTGGTAGTGTATTATAGGATAGAGTATTTGCTAAGCATATTTGCACACTAACACATGGCCAAGTATGTTTTCTCTCCCGGTTTGTGGGAAGCAGTAGATTACGGCATAGAGCAGGAGGTTCTAGCACTGGAGTCAAGTTTGTAGGTTTGTGTCAAGGTGCATAGAGCCAAGTGGACTGAACCAAAGTTGTGTGGACCAAAATATGTACTGAATTAATTTTTCCATTCCCTCATAACCTGGCAATAGCCAGATTGATATTGTGATTCACTCAAGGGAGTTCTCCACAATAACAATCTGGGACTGCTCCGAGTTGATTTGCTCGGGAAAGGCGGGGCATTCTGTACAATACTTCGAGCTGATTGGACGTCTTTGTTCTCGTGGAAGGGGGGGAGCACAAACATCTTTACCTTACCAAAAATGCACGAAGCGCCTCTCGCTATTCAACATTCAACAAGGGAACGGTGAGTAATTCTGCGAAAATATAATTAATTGCAGTGTCCATTCAGCCATGTTAGGTTTGTTTATTTGCCCCGGCATTGGCGCAGGCTTCCTGGTTTTGTCACAGCTGAGCTGCATATCACGCCCCCAAACACAATGTCGCTCTGTGATTTGTCCGATAGGTGGAAATCAACGGGCTCGGTACAAGATGTATTCTCGGGAGTTTGTGAACTCACAAATACCACGAGAATTCATCTTGCAGAGCAAGGTTAATTCCCTCAAGGGATTGGAGGCGATTACATTTTCGAACTTCTAGTAGTGAATGTATGGATAAGGAGAGGAGGGGTTGTGCGACAATTGATGGCATCAGTGAAAAAATAATAATAATTCAGTGACTGCCGATTAGCCCATTCTGATTCAGCACAGTCCACTTAGAAATGAACCACTAAGTTGCCTACTTGAGTGACAGTATATTCCAAAGTGACCGCATGTAATTGCAAACATTTTAGTTGAGTACTATAACTATTTGAAGTATGTGTGAAGATTTGTTTTTCCATCCATCCATCCTATCAAAAATTATGACTAGTAAGTAATGCGATAAAATTAAACTTAAGTACATTTTACTTTCATTCTTTTGCTAATGCAATTTCTTTGAATAAATATTACATTTAATATTTGGAAGGTCACTTTGCTAAATTTTAAGTCCAAATTACATAGCAATATTTAGTATTGAATTCAGTCTGCATCGCATTTTCAAAATGTGTATATGGTAGTAATGCACGTTACATTTTGACCAGAACCTAGTCGTGGGTGCGCTTAGCCACTGCCATTTCTCTACCGTCGATAGTCTCAATCCCAATTTGACTCTAAAATTCAGCATTTCTTAATCAGGCAAGTCATTGCAAATCATTGCGGCTGCGGCAGAATATGCAGCCAGCCTAAAAAAGTAAAATCACAGCAACCTCAAGAATGAGACGCATTAGCTGATTCCTGTAATACCTAAGGGGTTTCTAGATCAAACTCTAGGGAAGACTCCAAATTTTAAGGTGAGGACTCGAGGTCGAATGAATCCGTACCGTGGGCGGCTTGCGGGGGGAGTTTGTTCATGTCTACAAGGCACTCCGTCCCATTATCAAATATGACAAATCCTTAAGTAACACTGTCTTAGGGATTTCCTTCTCCTTCCCGGGAACGTGAGCTCACCCCGATATTTTGATGTAACCATGTTAAATCCTGTCAAGGGGGGAATTGTAGGAGTGATTTGTGTTTTCTCTAGATTTTGCTAATGCTAACTATGATGAATAAACTTATGTCAGAAGAGTAGTGGGCTTAGTTGACAGAGCAATTAATATTTATTTGGTGGTGAAGATGATAACGGGGTTGTAAGAAGTAAAAAAGACGTTGGGGGTGAGAACATCTGTTTTTGGGGTACAATGTGTTTGTTTGCAGGATGTCAGCCACTTGGATCCCACATGTATGGAATACAAAGACAAAGTGATGTGTTTTAATTTAGCCATCTATGCAAATTTAAAAGTATCCCGTGACATTATGTGCATCATTTGAGACCTATCATTCTGCTAAGATAAAAGTTGTACAAAGTGCATTGACTCATTGGCTCAGAAAAATGACAACTGTAAGCTTGTTAAAAATTATTTAACTGTACTTCTAAGCAATGAGTATCTTGTCGTCAAAACTTGCTAATCGGACCAAAGAAACAGAGTCAGTGCACCACCAAACGCAGGTGAAACCGTAAAAATGTCTTATCCACAAAATTTAGAACAGGCGGCTGCACGTGTGCTAGCTAAGCACTGTCAGTTCACGTGGAGTGTAACTCTAAAAGTCGGCCAAAGGTTACGGCCCTAAGTTTTCCGTGGAACCATAGTGCCCCCAATGGTCACAAAATGATATATCACAAAATTAACTGCAAGCCTGTGGCGCACTATAGTGGCCAAAGAAATCAATATGAATAATTAGGCTAATTAAGGAGTGTACTATATTTCCAAATACCAATAAGATTCGTTACATTATAACGTCACACCTCTTATCGAAGAAAGGAGATGTATTTGTGTTCTCATATAAAACCAGTGCATCCCTTTGTTCTACGGACTTCTTCTCTCTTCTAGCCAGAATATGTGTCTTATTTGTATGTCTTTGCCAATAAATCATTGAGCCTACTATTCGAATCCTGGCCCAGACTATTAGTTTTTTCTAGATTCCGAGTTGTTAAACTTAGCCATTCTGTAAATCTGATACAAGCGGAGCCTCTCCTTTTTACACCCGGGATACAAACTATACGATTACTCCTGAGAAGGACAGTAGATCCTTGTTATCTTACTGAGCGTCAGCCTGAAGGGAGGGCAATGATGGCCTCCCCCGAAAGGGGGAATATCAAAGAAAGAATGAATGCTCAACTTTATGTTAGAGAATGCTCAACTTGGGCCCAGTTAGACAAGGACATTAGTAGCCTAGCCATTGTGGTATGACTGGTACGGGTAGGGACATGTTCGGCTCTGCTGTAGGCTCGGGCTAGGCCACTGTGAGCTCAAGGGTGCTGCTGTCTGTTGGTAGGGTAGATGTGATCCTTGTGCATTAGATAAGATGCCAATGATGTCACAACTGTGTGATTATTATCCACAAACAATGTCCTCGCTCCGCTTTACAAAAGTGTTAGTTCGATGCAAAAGCCATTGAAATGGAATTGTGTTTAGAACCCTCTTTGACACATCCCTTATAATATACAGCATTTGTGACACTGTAATGTGACACATACTAAAGAAAAAGTGATCTGGTTTTTGACAGTTTAGCAGGGCTTCAGTTATTATTGCTCAAAAGGTTGATCTCTTCAAAGAGACTGCTAATAAGGCACCAATATTGATGGTCACTTTATGGATATCTCAATTGTAAGGGGTGAAAAAATGGCATGGTAACATGTGGGGTGTTTATCCTCTATCAAACCCAGAAAAAAAATGTCTGAAACTCAACAAAACATAAGTAAAAAAAAAAAAATGTAATAATAACGATCAGTGATGAAAATAACACCACAAAATAAACATGAGCTTTTCAGTAATGCGTAATCCAATTAAACTTAAACTTTTTTTAAACAGTGTTACCCTTGCTGCGAAAAATAAGATTTTTTCGTTTATTAGATAATTGAAGGTGAGTTGAGCGGATGTTGTTGACGCACATACAAAACCAAGCATAGTCACACAATGAGTCGAAAAGTTGTGAGTTGGGCTGCCACAAAATTATTTCTGCTAGTTGACTAGTCACAGATAATAGTTGCTATTAGTCCCCTATTTTGATCAAATGTAAATCGCAGCATCTTTACATAGGAAATAAATGGAAAATAAGGACAATTAAGATGATAGTACATTCTGAAACTTAGCAGCTTGTGCCAGCATCCCTGTCATGTGCCGGTATATAAATAATGATGCACGTGAAATTGAAGGCTATGCTGTGGCCTTAACATTTTTGGAAATGTTTAGTACATTTTAAAATGGAACCAAAAACTATTCACTATGCATAGTTGCACTATGAATACTATTAAAGTATCGATAAATACAAAAATAAATGCTTGTAAACATACTTCCCTCTTATCAGGCATCAAGCGTTTTTTTAAATGTATAAATTTGTGAAATCAGATGAGTAAAATTAGGGAAAAGCATTGTGATCAAGAAACTAAAACACTTGTGTTGGTTTTTATTTAACCTTTATACGAAATGTTCTATTTAGCGTTTCTAGTATATATAGTATAATTTCATTAGTATTAAATTGATCCACCCATCCATTTTCCACAGCGATTTTATCCTCTTGTTCAGGACTACAAAACAAAAATGAGGTAGGCACTTTGGGGAAATAAAAATACAACTTTAAGAATAGGAGGAATATATTTTTTTAACTAACGTAGTACTGGATATTGTAATGAACTGCGTTATGTGTGTTTTATTATTCATTGCTGTTGAGCTGTTGTGGCAAAGATGTCACGTTCTGTTTGTCATTGAGTGCTTGTATTTCAAAGTTCTTCTTTCTGTACCATTTGGGCCGGAAGGAAATATGACATGTTTCTGGGTTCAAGGGTTAGGGTTCGATAGTGATGATAAACATGAAAGGGAGTAGCTTCCTACTTGCTATGTAAACAGACAGTTTTGTTGCGGAGAGTCAAGTGACATGACTCGCTTTCATCTCCTCGTCTCATCCCGTTTGCCACTGGTGTGAGTCAGTCATTCAAAGCAAGTGGGAAACCAATTAGCAGCTACATAAAATAACCTACCCCAAACTAAAGACAATAAACACTGAACAGGATTTTAATTAGTTTGATCACTCACAACTGCCGCAAATACACACTGTGTCAAATGAGTTCTAAAATGAAAAACCTGACCTGTAGAGCAACATACTTAACAGTGTACACTTGCACATTCGCTGTATGGACATCCAGTCAGTCAGCGTATCTAAGCATGACTGACAAACGCCAGGAGGGCAGTGGAGCGAGAAGTTTTTTTCCGCCTCTAATATAACAGTTTAATTGGATTTGTTCATATGCAGAGAAGCTACTTGTAAGGATTAGCATATCAATGCATTCATACTAATTATATTTTCAAGTGCATTGAGCACTAAGCAGTGCAAAATTAATTCTGCATGATACGACCCAAGGCTTGGCGCATCATTTTTCCCTGCACAAAAGACACCCTGATTGACACCAATGTCAATGATGGTAGTTTTACTTGCACACTATTTTAATATTTATAAGACATACAGTTCATTTTACACAAACCTGGAAAACACACAGGCAACATTATCAATATTTTTTTCAATCTAAGATAGTTAAACAGTACTTTGAAGATCAATGTAATCAGACGTGGAAAATAATATATAGTGCATCTTATAGTATTCAGTGCACTCTTACCATATTTATGTTACAGCTTTAATCTAACATGAAATAAATGCATTTTTCCCATCAAAATGCTAAACACAATCCAATAATGACAACATGAAAACTGTGAACATTTTTGCAAATTTATTAAGAATAAAAAAAACATGCATTCATCATCCTTGAGCTATTTATACAAACCTTAATTGGAGTTCACCTGTAATAAAGTGGATTGGACATTTTCTTTTGTTTAGGATTGACTTTATAAAAGGTCGGCAAAATGACATTGCATGTTTATAGCATAAACCAAGCATGATGCTAAAGCCTCGACTTTTGAGACAGATTTGTCCTGAGGCAGGGGTTTGGATCAGGGTAGAGAAAGATTACTGCCACTTTCATAGTCCCAAATGAGTGGCTTCCATTATCTGTACATAGAAGTTCGGAATCACCAAAACTCTTCCTAGAGCTGATTGCTTCTCTAAACTGATGATTGGAAAAGATTGCCTTTAGTCAGGAAGGTGACCAAGAACCCAATGGTCAGTCTGTCAGAGCTCCAGCATTTCTCTGTTGAAAGCGGAGAACCAATCAGAATGACAGACATTTCTGCCTTTATGTTAGCCTTAGTAAAAGGAACATGGCAGTAGGGGTCCGCTGGTGGAATATTCAATATAAGGTATGAATTTGGCCAAAGGTAGAGATTTGGACTCTACCGTCCAACCACGTAATGTATGTTGACATATTTTTGTCCCAATCCATACACACAGCTCAGTGTGACAGAAATGTTATAAATGTATAGGCAGCCCCAGGAGAAAGTGGAAAAAAGCCTCAGTGAATAAAGTATGTTTAAGTCGTTATGCCCGCGCATCCCCTCACCACCGAGACGTAAAAGAAAGACTGTTTTTGAGGTTGCTGAACGGAGGAGACAAGGACTGAAAGAGCGAAGCCAAAGACAAAGTCATTTTAGGAGAGTCACTGATCTGAATATGTTACTGGATAGCCGATACGCCAAGACTTTTGAAGCCGCAAGTCCACCATATTACTCCTCCCAAGAAACATTTCTCGGCGTACAATACTATACATAGTCTTTATTTTATTTGTTTTAACTTTTTAAAAATTGTGACCACCCCGCCACAAACCCCGCCCCCCGGCCCTATACTATAAGGGCCTACGAGCTGTATGTCTAATATGTACGTGTACGTATAGTTTATACAGTAGTCGGCTCACGAGATTTGAGGAGTAAGATGGCCGCCCTGTGGCTTCAACGGCTAGCACAGGCGTGTATGGGCTGCTAACCAGTAATATATACAGATCAGTGGGACGAGTGTTTTCGGCGATGCCATGCGCTAAAGCAGCAGAGAGGTCTGAAGACGGATGCTTGGTCGCTAAATTTCTGCTGGACAGGTAACTTCAGTTTACCGTATTTTCACGACCATAAGGCGCATAAGTTTCTGTGTCTAACACACACATAAGGCGCATCACACTATTAGGCGCACCGTCTATTTTTGAGAACATTTAAGACTTTAAAGTGTGCCTTATAGTCGTGAAAATAAAGTACTTTTTGAGCAAGAGCTATACTTTATGAAGCTTGTTAAACATGTAAAGTTGTATAATGACACCAGCGTCAATGCAGTTCAACGGTTTGTTTATTTGTTTATTGACGCTACGTTTCCTGCGTAAAAAGCAAGGAGGAGGGGGGGGGGGGTGTTGCATGCGCACATTGACAAAACTACAAACAGCCTTTGGGCTACTCCTTCGCCGCAGAATCCTCTCGAATAACTTTAATCCATGGGCATAGTTATTTGAATGAATTATGGAAAACTAAACTGAAAGCCTGTTATACGGCGTTTTCATTTAAAATATCAGCTTTATTTTTGGTTTGCACTATTTTTGGGTGTGGTGACTTAATTCTGATTTGAGATTTGCATAATAAATGTTATCTAATTAAGATGTGATTCATCATTATTTATTGTATACATTTAGCTTCTCTAATGTACTATATACTTAAAACCAGTGACCTTTTAGAGACGGCATGCTGTAGTGACACATGCTCACGCCCAGAAGAAATTTGGGGTATTTTAATATGAAATAAATATTTATTTATATTTACAATTATTTTTTCATATCACTGTGTAGGTAAAAATTAAAGCGGAAATATTCAGGACTGACGCAGGTTGATGCGCACACACTAAGATTTAGACGACATTTAGATTTAGATTTAGATTTAGACGACAAGCTCCGTGGTGAGTGAAATGACACAATCGCATGCCCACAAATTTGCCAATACGTTGGAATTTACAGTATTTTGAACTGGCTCGTGCCCATGAAGTGTGCTCAACCCGGGAGAGGAAAAAATTTACTCAGGCAGGTTTACTGGAGGGGAGAAACAAAAGTAACAACTGATTTGCATTTCCTGTCTAACAGCCAATCCCAGCAATTGTCACAAATATAAATTTGCATAAAAATCAAAATGACGAAAAAAAATCTCTTAATACTTAACCATTTTAACTCTGAGTGCCAAGCATTTTCAGAAAAGAGGATATGTGGGTGCCAGCTGATTTAAGCATTTTGACTGATCTTTCAAGGTCCACAGAAAATTTTGTGTTTGGACTATGGAAACACAGATACTACCAAATGAAAGATTAAACTCTCATCCTTTCATCAGAAAAAAAAAGTTAGTTTCTACCTTATTCCGTTTTTCAGTAATCAACAATAGAAGATAGGTTAGTTTCAACCAAATGCTCTGTTTTGGACCAAAATACGGAGAAATCAAGGTTTTTGTAAAACGATATTATTTCATGCACTCTAGTGAATTTGACACCTTTTTTTTCCATGAATGATGCCACAAACACCTAAACAGTGCTTTACTTCTGTAAAACACTACCACCAACAATGAAAAAGTGTTTTTTGATAGCAAAATACGTTTATTTACATTCAACAGTGTAACAATTTGACAAAACAATTTGGCAAACTATTTACAAATGTGTGCAACTGTGGTACTATTTACAATTGTGTGGATGTTTCAACTACACAGTTTTTCTTTTTGTGAGGTATATTGTGTAAAACTCCCCTGCGTGCAAGGGGACGCAGCAGGATTTGCACCACAGATTAGTTTCACTGCGATTGTCCCTTAGCGTGCACTTTCTTGCCGGCCTTTTTTTCCGGGGAGTAGCAGGTATATACTGCAGTGTGTGTTTGGCCATGTTGTCATCAAGTCTTCTCTCAGGATCATGATACGGTGACCTGGTGTTACGTCTGGCTTCCTCATGTCCTTCGGTTCCTCTACCGAGTGGTAAGAGATGTTCTGATCCATCTTATCCACTCCATTCATGGTGGCATCGTAGTCCAGAACCAGTGTCTTCTCCGTGATCAGACTGTACCCACTCCTCCGATGAATATGCATTGGACTCGGAGTACTTTTCATCGTCCGATTGAACGTCCACCTGTGCAGAAATGCTTGTTTTCCGCCGTTAGCATCGCTAGCCGGTGAGGCTTTACGACGTGATCGAAGCCGCCGCGTCGATGCTTCCAACTTCGGCGTCAACGCTTCCAACTTCGGCGTCAACCTCGGAGTCACCATCATCATCATCATCATCATCAATGTGCTCTTTAGCATTGGTCGATGCTTTTCGTCTTTGAAAAAAAATTCTCTAGCGTGAGCTGCTTGCAACCGGTCGCCATTTTCGCTTCCTCAGCCATTCTCCCCTCAACACTCTAGCTCCGCCTCACGTCTTCTACTGACGCCTACCCGATCTTGTCCAAAGAGAGTCATCGCTGCCACTAGTGCCCAAAAATAGTCATTATACTAACTCGACCTGCTTGATACTTTCAGCACGGCTTGCCAAGGCTTTCCTCCACCCGTTTCCCCAAAAACATAGTTAACGTCTTAACGTCTTTGGCGGCGCTCATTTGGATTTTACTAAACGTTATTAAACGTTTTTGGCGGTCAAAGAGTTAATCATTGCTTTTTACTTTTAGTGTGTTCCCGCAAGTTTGTGAGCCCAGGCTAGAATGCGCCCCAACATCTCGAGAGATCAGAAAATGCCCGTGCTCCGATGCTTGATGAACTTGATGGAGTTTGGAAGGTGCTGCAAAGATGATGGATCACATTGTTCCAAAATAGTTTTGCCAAGCATGTGGCATATTCAGAACGACTTGAGGCTGTCATTGCTGTCAAAGGTGCAGCAACATATTGAACAAAGGCTTTTTTTGTATTGCAGTATGTTGTAGATTTCTTAGGTTTTGGTTTTTTATTAAATGTTCATAAATTTAAAAAGTTGTTCATGTTTTTATTATGAATTGTTATTTACAGAAAAAAAATACTATTCCTCACTATTCTATTTTAGAATTAGGCTTTAAAATAGATGCAATTGATACAGGGAAATTAATTTTATCTACAGTGTCATATAATTTGTTTTATTCAGTCAAACATATTTGTTGTGTAGATTTACTCATCTTATAAAATAAATAAAACTAGATAAAAACACTTTTCAAAAGCTAAATTTGCATTTAGACTAATTTAAAAAAAAATAATTTACAAGAATGTTGGCCAATATATATTGTCTGTGTTGTTCATATACTGCAGCCTGGGAACATTATTTTTTAATCACCAGTTTGCATTTACCTGTCTCCAATCGGAGAAGAAGTTCTCCCGAAAAACCTTTTTAGTCGTGTATTCATGATCTAACATCTGAGCAAAGAACACAGCCACCTCCTCAGCTGCCAGGCTGAGCTTCACTGGCTGTCCTGTGCGAAAATACAAGCAAAACATCTGTCTATTTGCAATTTCTTGTGTCCTGTGACAAGAAAATGTATTGATATGTTGTCATGCATATAAAAACTTTTGATGGTTCAACACAGTTTTTTGGCAAGGTTTTTTTGGTTGTTGTTTTTTTGCATTCAACATAATACATTAACAGCACAACACTTTATACAGTCACTCCAAACATGTGTTGTGTGCATTGTTGGGTGGGGGAGACATTTTTGTAATAGGCAAGTCATTAGGTCGTGTCAGCCATTTTCCTACACAGATCATGACCATCTGTCACTCTACAACTGAGTGTGAATGCAAATGATATTGTTTGAAATATTTCCTGTAGACATTGTTTTAACAGAAACAACAAACTGAAATATTGCACATTGGAAAGTCTGTGTTTTTTTACATAAATGTTTGATTGCTTTTTGGAGATTAAAATACATTCTCTTTTGGTATATGTTTGTGAATTTTGTGAGACAGATCGCTTACCTTTGTAGAAGAAGTGAACATCGTCTGGTAGGGGCTGGTAGTTGGGAGGGAAGTAGGGTCCTTTGTGTTCCAGAAACCTCCATTTTACCCCAGCTTCATACTTCTCTTCTTCCCACCTGATGGAATATGAGGATACATTTGACAATGGTAATTGCTTTTGTGTGTGAGAGTGAGAGTGAGAGTGAGCGTGAGAGTGAGAGTGAGAGTGAGAGTGAGCGTGAGCGTGAGCGAGAGCGAGAGCGAGAGCGAGAGAGAGAAACAGGGCTGGGTTCAAAAAAGTTTTTGTTTTTTTCACATCACAAACCATCGCCAGCGCTTCTGCTCCTCCTCTTCCTTTTGTCTGATCTTCAATTCTCTTGCTTCCTTAATCTCCTCCTTGGTCTTCTTAGTCTTTTTGGGGACTGGTTGCTCTCCTTCCTCTATCTTCACATCCTGTGTGGATAAATACACAAAAAATTTGAATTCAATTACTCCCAGCATTGACATTTCTTACAACTCAGACGTTATTGATGGTGACGGATCAAGCAGGGGAAACAGATTTACCGTTTCAGTTTTCTTCTTAGACTTCTTTTTCTGAGGTTCTCCATCACTTTCTTCTTCCACTGAATGTTGTCTTTTATTTTTGCAGCTGAATCCACACAAACAAAATATTAACGGTTTTCTAATGAGGCAACACGATCCAACAGACATGATTATACCTTTTTGTTGAGGCGGAATTTCTAGAAAAAAAACCTAAATTTTACAACCGTTATTGCTTGAATGGTTTAACCCTGTAAAATATCCTTGTCATAAATCTGCTTTCATTCACAAAACTCAACTAAAAATTACTCTTACAGTTAAAGCTAGGGTTGTCGCTATCGAATTTTTAAAATCGAGTATCCTATCGATTACTCCATCGAATAATGCCGCAGACGCTGTCAGCATGAAATCCGTCATGAAATGTTATTCAAATGAGGGGGCGGTACTAAACGTGTCTTGGTTGGAATCCGCCATTGCAAACTGCCTTTCAATGGTAGAGCGAGCAAGTCAGCGAACAAGGAAGGCTTGCATGGAGAGCTCCAGCCATGGACAACTATCTTGTCCATTGTCCATTGTCACCACAACTTGCGACTTGAGTTGCTTGACAACTTCAGAGCAACAAGGTCCATTGTTTCTTTCGAGTGTGTGAATTCTTCCTTGTTGTGGAACGGACAGAGACCGGCAGACTAATATACATGTCGATCAGTTGGCATTTTGGTCCTCCATACAACCCCGCAATGTATGAGTTATGGACCCAAATAAACATCCGTGACAGAGTGAATCTGCAATAAGTGAACTGCAAAGTAGCGACGAGCAAGGGACAGCAATTGTTATAAGCATTAGCGCGCTAGCAATTACCATTTAAGTTAAACAAACACTAACCACACATACATCATTATCTCTACATGAATTCAATTGAGTGGATATATCTACTAATCATTTATCATCTTCTGTACATGAGTATTATTTAATACCACCAAAATTAGCCTATGCTAAACGTTTAGCAATCGTGATTAGCATTTGCGCGCTAATGATTACCATTTAAGGTAAACAAACACTGCCATTTAGTTCACATTTTCCCACTCAAATTGGGTCTGCTGAGCTACGTGTTGACAACAGATGTTTTTCCAGCTATGTTAAGCTATGTTTAGCATTCTTGCAGTTTAACACAAATGAGTTTCCATTTCTGTCACACGTTAACATGATATATAGTCTGCAAACTTCTTCTTTTCCTTTTGGCTTTTCCCTTCAGGGGTCGCCACAGCAAATCAGTTGCCTCCATCTGTCCTCTGCATCCTGTGCTGTCACACCAACTACCTTCATGTCCTCTTTAACTACATCTATAAACCTCCTCTTTGGTCTTCCTCTAGACCTCCTGCCTGGCATTTGGAAACTCAGCATCCCTCTGCCAATATACTCACTATCTCCCCTCTTGACATGTCCAAACCATCTCAGTCTGATCTCTCTGACTTAATCTCCAAAGCCTCTAACATGTGCTGGCCCTCTGATGTACTCTCCTTTTCTTTTTGAGAGAGCTCAGTATTGTTTATTCTGTAATTTTACAGATTCGACATGTCATAATCATTGCTCTATCATTTTTTTAAATTTAATTTAATTTATTTATTTTTATTTTGTATGTGCGTGAGTATGTGCTTGTGCGTGTGTATGTGTGTGTGCATGTGTGCGTGCGTGTGAGCGTGTACTCATTCCTGATTCTATCCATCCTGGTCACTCCCAAAGAGAACCTCAGCATCTTCATCTCTGCCACCTCCAGTTCTGCCCCCTGTCTTTTCCTCAGTGGCACTGTCTCCAGACCAAACAACATTGCTGGTCTCACAACAGTTTTATAAACCTTTCCTTTCATTTTAGCTGAAACTCTTCTATCACACATCACACCTGACACTTTTCTCCACCCGTTCCAGCCTGCCTGCACACGCTTTTTCACTTATTTTCCACACACTCCATTGCTCTGGACTGTTGAACCTAAAAACTTAAAACTCCTCCACCTTCTTGGTCTCTTTCCCCTGTAACCTCACTCTTCCACTTGGGTCCCTCCCATTCACACACAGATACTCCGTCTCGCTACGGCTAACCTTAACTCCCCTTCTTTCCAGGGCAAACCTCCATGCCTCTAGCTTCTCCTCAACCTGTTCCCTGCTCTCACTACAGATAATGTCATCTGCAAACATCATAGTCCTTTATTACCCTAACCTGTCCTTCCCATCTCTGTCTCTTTGCCTTGCCAACCTGTATAGATCAGTCTCTCCCTCCTTACTGTCCAACCTAGCATACAAGTCATCATAAGCCCCTCCCTTGTTTGGCCTTTGCCACTTCTACTTTCACCTTACGCTGCATTTCCTTGTACTCCTTTCTACTTTCTTCAGTCCTCTGTGTCCCACTTCTTCTTAGCTAACCTCTTTCTCTGGATCCACTTCTTTACCTCCTCATTCCAGCACCAATTCTCCTTATCCCCTTTCCTTCCAGATGACACGCCAAGGACTGTCCTACCTGTCTCCCTGATCACATTTGCTGTAGTTGTCCAGTCATCTGGAAGCACTTCCTGACCATCCAGAGCCCGTCTCAACTCCTGAAAGTCATACAACACTCTTCCTTTTTTAGCTTCCACCATTTCGTCCTCTGCTCTGCCTTTGCCGTCTTTGTCTTCCTCACACCCAGAGTCACCCTACACACTACCATCCTATTACATTACACCGTCTACACAAGATGTAGTCTACCTGTATACGCCTACCTCCACTCTTATAGGTCACCCTATGTTCCTGCCTCTTCTGGAATAAAGTATTGACGACAGCCATTTCCATTCTTTTTGCAAAGTCAACCACCATCTGTCCTTCTGAGTTCCTCTCCTGGATACCAAACTTGCCCATCACCTCCCTCCTCATCACCTATGTTTCCTGCACCAAGGTGTCCATTAAAGTCTGCACCAATGATTACTGTCTCACTTCTAGGGATGCTCTGCATCATTTCATCAATGTGCAACCAAAAGTTCTCCTCCTCCTCCAGCTCACATCCGACCTGTGGCGCATACCCACTTAAGAACATTGATCATCACACCTTCGATTCCTAGCTTCAGGCTCATCACTCTGACACTCTTCTTACCTCCAGGACGTTCCCAACAAACTCCTTCTTCACGATAACTCCTACTCCATTTCTCTTCCTATCTACACCATGATAGAACAACTTGTACCCTGCTCCTAAACTTCTAGCTTTGCTCCCATTCCACCTGGTCTCCTGAACACATAGTATGTCCACCTTCCTCCTCTGCATCATGCCAACCAGTTCTCTACCTTTTCCTGTCATATTTCCAACATTCAAAGTCCCTACTCTCAGTCCTAGACTCTTGGTGTTCCTCTTCTCTTTCTTCCTACGAACACACCTTCCTCCTCTCCTTCTTTGACCAACAGTAGTCCAGTTTTTACTGGCACCCTGTAGGTCAACAGAACCGATGGCGGTCGTTAACCCGGGCCTCGTTCGATCCCGTATGGAAGTCATATATTTAATTTGCATGTTTGATTTGGCCAAAGTTTTACGTCGGATGCCCTTTCTAACACAACCCTCTGTATTTATCCGGGCTTAGGACTAGCACAAGAAGACACTGGCTTGTGCCACCTTGCGGCTACATTATATATAGTCTCCAAACACCATTCAATACTTTCCAAATGGCAATGAACTACGTTCTAGTCAGCGATGATAGCTTAAAAGCCCATTAACTTGTAGTTAGGCATTGGGCAATGCAGTGGATTACTGTCTTTGAGACAAGGGTCCACAGTTTAAGTCCCAGTCACCAACGCTAACATCCTAATGGGCACTGTACGCTTTACCCTAATTCAAAGTCACTACCTGTGTTATAAAAATTAATGGGATGTAGCAGGAAGGGTATCCTGTGTAAAAACACGAACCTACGTAAAAACACTGATGATGCTCCTAATCTGCAGTGTCCCCTTTCCACCAAGAGAGGCTGCTAATAGACTGTGAAAAGATAATGAGTGAAAATGATTGTGTGTATGGCGTCGTGGTGTAAAATGGTGCTGGCAATGCCTCAGGGCAAAAATAATATAAGTCGACCATTTTTGTGGTGGACTTTTTCCCCCCCAGCCCTAGTTATGGGCCTGCTAAGCGGAGCAAGCAGCAGCAAAGCTGCTGCTTGCGGAGCAAGCAGGCACATATTACTATCCACCCTAGAAAAGGGTTTATTATTATTGTCGCGTTTCTTATTATATTATACTTCCACAGATTTTTCCGCAAAAATGCGGCCCGAACCGTAGATCGCACCGGGACAAATGAGGTATCAAACGATGCGGCTCGATCTGACTCGCTGCGCTATTATTTTTTATAAGAATTCCCAGTTACCATGGCGACACTATTCCCAAAAAACTCCCAATAAAAGTCCCATAGGAATGAATGGGAATCCGAAAGACATCAACCCCAATAAAGCACCTTTTTCAAAGACACGCTGCGCGCGCATACGTTAACCGACCGATATGAATTTTAGCTCATTTTGTTGGAATTTTTCCCATCTTTAGCTCAGTGTCAAAAAAAAAATCAAGGAATGAAAGCTCTTCCCCCTGTGCGGGTTCAAAGACAGTGAGCAAAGGGTGAAAGTCGCCTATTTAGAGTGTGACTAATTAAGGCTTCAGTGACGGGAACCAAAAAATATATTTCCAAAAGTTTCACTTCAACTCGTCACCATGGCCACAATCTTTGCTCACTAGACATCAAATTCGCACGTTTTGTAGCCACAAGCCTCTGCTTTCTGAAAAACCAAGTTTTATTTAGCTAAGGTGTCAATTAGTACCTTTATTTTCACTTTAAGCGAGGAGAAGTCGGACTTTGGCGCCTATCTCCTCCATGTTAATTTCGCCGTTTTTTCCCTCTTCATTTTCGATCAATCATAAGTTTTCAACCTGCTCTCATTTGGTCATTTTTCATCCGATTAAAAAACTGAGAACATGCTCGCGTTCCCCAAACCCTTGCCGTTCTAACGAGCCATTTCTGGAATCTGCATCTTCAACCGTTAAGTCGCGAGAGGCTTTTGTTTGAGGTGAGCGTAATCCTATACAAATCAATGGAGTGTTGGTGCGTGACGTCTCCTCACAACTTAAAATCAAATGTGTGTGCGTGAATGTGCATGTTTTGTAAAGAGGCAGTGAGATACTGTTGATTATGGTAGATTCCACATTTCTTGACCGATTTCAATGGTTTGAATTTTAAACTGTTCAGCTCATTGAAATGTTACTTAAAATCAAATGTGTGTGCGTGAATGTGCATGTTTCTTAAAGGGGCAGTAACATACTGTTGATTATGGTTAACTTTTACATTTCTTGAGCGATTTCAATGGTTGAAATTTTAAACTGTTCAGCTCATTGAAATGTTAGTTAAAATCAAATGTGTGTGCGTGAATGTGCATGTTTCTTAAAGGGGCAGTAATACTTTTAGTTGATTATAACTTCCACATTTCTTGAGCGATTTCAACGGTTGAAATTTTAAACTGTTCAGCTCATTGAAAAGAGTTGCAAGAGTTAGCAGGCCCATTCAAAATTTCCGCGGGAATTTTTCTAGTTAAAACACTATTACTCCAAAGAAGCACAGAGGTTGTACTTATTTTTTTATCTTGAGAAGCTCTATTTATTTTTAGCTTAATAATAAGTGGAAAAACAGAATCTTAAACTATGTAATTCCACCCTCCATTGCAATCTATTTAGTGCCCCCCCCCTATTTTTTTTCCACTTGAACCAATCCATTCCTATTATAGCATTATAAAGTGATAATTGTCTGTCAACCATTTAACAGTCTAGAGTGTGTCAATTTTTAGTGATTGATACTACAATAGAAGGGTGCTGTATTTTCAGACAGTTTCACATTACAGACCAATAGTTATGATGTCCTTCATGTTTGACACACTTAGCTATTTGGAGGGAACTATAGTAACTCTAACCCATCTTTGTATGCATGGCATGTGAGTTTCTCAGTAGCTAGGTCAGTCGGTACTTTACAGGACACTCAACAGCTTAGAATGCTGACATTATTTACAGACTTACTTTATTTTGTCATTTACAGGAACATCGACAGGCTCATCTTTGAGTCTTTTTCTTTTGTTGTTCTCTCCTTTCTCCTTTGTGGTGAAATTACCATCGTCTGGCTCTCTAGCACACACACAAAAATACAGTACACATAACATTAGGTTAAATCTAGTATCTGTCAATGAGTTGATTGCTTAAAACCAGGGCTGGACAATTACCCGAAATGTTATCATTATTTCGATTTTGGTTTCTCTCGATCATTAACTCTTTCCATACATGACCCCGGGATTACACTGCATGCGTGTGCGTTGTGGCTCCGCTCCATCTTGACCGTGCGCTCCGGACATGTAAATTTTATGGACAAAACTCACCGGCTGTGCACAGCTGTGGTCCGGCAGCTCCACCGCCGACAACTTCCCGCCGTGTCTCGTGTGATTGCGAACGATAATGTGGCATTAAAAACAACGCAAAGCACACAGAAAGTGTGCTCAACAGAGAAGCAGAAAGAGAGGTGGACTTCATTTGATTGAACTCACCTACAGCTTCTGCTATGACGTTCCATGCAGCATCCATTTTTAGGTTGTCCAAAAAAAAAGGATGTGCCATGTCATATATAATCCACCTTCATTAAAAATCTCTCCTCGCCCATGTTTGCTGGTGTTTAAACAGTAAATAACCATTAAGCATGATAACGTTTTGCTGACATGATTGCAAAATAGGATCTGGTGAGTATTTTATTCTGAAAAGTAACCAGATTTTTTTATTTTGAAACTGCGTCGGTCTTCCTGTCCCACTCGATGTGTTCTGTGCTAGTTTGCCATTTGACGGATGCCGACGGATGCGTCGTCCGGCAAAAATAGAAAATAGGTCTATCCTTGCGGCGGACTCTGGCACGACGCAGCTGGTCCGCAGCGCATACGCAGCTAGTGTAATTTGAACAAGCTGATCCGCTGCGCTGTCGTAGCAGACGCACACAAATGAGGTGTAATCCCGGGGTAAGACGTATGAATACGTCATAAAAGTCAGTCACAGCGTACATATGACATATATATAAGTCATAAGAGTTTTCTCATGCAAGAGTATACAGGAGGGTCTAAAGCAGCTTCTGACTGAAGGATTAGGCTTGGATGCAACGTTATTTTAAAAAATAACAATCAGCAGGTGGCAGAAAGCATAAGATCAGCCAGTATAACACAAGGATCTTGTTGCAGAAGAAGAGAAGGAGGAAGTGTAGGTTGAGACTGGGAGTATCGTATGTCACTAGCATATTCTAGTAACGCGGAGGCAGCTGAAGTAGAAAATAAGCGATGGGCAGAACAAAAGTTAACCCTTCAAGGATTGCTTTTTAGCAAAAAAAAAAAAAAGCATCTTCATCAGATCATCAAAGCATGACGGCGATGATAGTGTTGCTGCACGTCAAGAAATGATGCTTCGTTCGGCGAGCAAACGCAACAAGCAGCCGTCGAGCAAATGATCCCTGGGGTTCACGGCTCGTTTCGCTACTCACGTTGACTCCTGGACCACTGGATGCTGCGGCAAAGCTGGAGTCAGACTAGCCGATTAAATTTTTTGTCTTTATGTGCAATAAACTGTTATTTTGTTATCAAAAGCACTTTTTGGAATGTTGTTTTTGCTGTTTTATTGCAGGAAAACATTATTTGATGTTTGAGCTGTCACAAAAGAAAAAATTGTAGTTGTTTTGTTTTACAAAAAGGTCTGTTTTTTTTCTCAGGAATTGGAATTTTGACCAAGCTTAGCTATATTCTAACTGATAACTAAAGAACGGATAGAAGATAGAAAATAGAAATGCACTTTTTTCTGCTGAAAAAAAGAGTCTAATCTTTCCTTTGGTAGGTTCCATGTTTATATAGCAATAGAACACAATATTTTGTGGGCCTTGTAAGATCAGTCAAAATTCAGTAAACCGACTGATATTGAAGGGGTTGCTCTAATGAAAATAGCTGAGATTAAATTAGTTCAAATGTAATAACTGAAGAAAAATGATTAATGTGCAGAACGCCGCGGCACGTTTACAAGTTCCCTACGTTGTGAAAGTACCCTGGATGCATTATGCACCATGTAGATTGTAGCAAGTCCGGAGAAAATCTGTGTGATTCTGCCGTCCATAAGCATCCTTTAAGCTGTTTAATGACACTCCAGTTGGAGTTAACTGTAAAGCTAAACAAAAGATAAAGCCCCTATCCCACTGAACTGCGAACATTGGCGAACGCTGCGAATGTTGAATTCGCAAAATATGAGGTTGTCAACTATGGCATTTTGCGACATATCTACAACGTGTTTGCGATGTAAAAGCGACATTTTGCTCCTAATTTCAATAGCCCAAACACACACACAAACATTTGTATATACACTGGGTGGGTTCACATTCACGGTTTAGGGGTAGAGTTCGGCAGTCGGCGAGCTGGCGGGTGGGGGGCGGCTTTGTTGGGGGGGGGGGGGGTTTGCGGGGTGGGGGGGTGCCTGGGGGATTGGGGACCTGGGGGCGGCTGGGGCTGGGTTGGGTGGGGGGGGGGGTGCCCGGCGGGCCTGCAGTGCTCCGTCCTGCTGCGTTGGGTCGGGGGCGCGGGCCGTGTTGGGGTGGGGGGCGCTCCGGCTCCTGGGTTTGCTCTCCGGCCGGTGGCCCTGGCGGGGCCCGGGGGTCGTCCTTTGGCGCTGCCGCGGCCTGGGGGGCCCTGAGGTGTTGCGCTTGCTCTGTCCTGGCAGGGGTCGACGGCTCCCCTCTTTGGTGGAGATTTTCATGCATGCCAGATCCACCACACCAGCATCTATCGAAACTCAGACACAATCTGCTTCCTCCTCAGGTCATTGAATCGGTGGAGGCTGGTGTCTGTGGATCTCACTCTGCTTCGTCTGTCCTTCATTCCTTTCCTCAGGTCTCCCTGATTTTTTTTGGGGGGGGATTTGTTGGAATTTAGATGTTTCTGGGGTTGGGGAAGAATTCTGGTGGGTGGCCCGGTGGATGGTGTCTGGTCGGTGCTGGATTTCACCTTCCTTGGTTTTCTTTGGTCCCCTCGGGTCTCCTGACGGCGGTGTTCGGTTTAGGTGAACGGTATGGGATTTTTCCTAATAGGTTTTTGGTGAGCTAACAAATACACGCACGCACGCACGCACACTCACCCACATACAAAAAAATAATAATAAATAAAAAAAAAAATATATATATATATATATATATATATATATATATATATAAAATAAAAATAAAAAAGAGCAATGATGATGACATTACCGAATGAACAATACTGAGCTCTTTTAGAAAAAAAAAAAAAAAGTAAAAGCGACATTTGAGACAAAGCCCGATTTAACCTAAAATTTGAGTCAAATTGACCCAGAAAACAGATTAAAATGATTATTTTTCGTTTCCTTTTCATTAGAAGATGTAATAATTGGACATTTCTGTCCAGTCAGTCATTGCCGTAACGTATTTGCGGCAAGCAACCGCTGTTTACTTTGGACATATTTCCTGGTCTAATTTTGTGCTATAAAATTGAGTATGGTGTCGTCAAGTATATTGCCATAACTTAGATACCACTCAGTCAGCTTTTTTATATTCATCCTTGGAGAAAGAAAGGGGGAAAGGGGTAGACATGACTGCAGCAGAATGCGACACAGCCAACTATGCGCAACGGCTCCTCAAAGTGGCATTATGAATGAAAACCATGACTGATTGTCCCCAAAATTTATGAGTACATGTGTAATATTTTTACTGTGATTAACACATGTCTGTTAATCACAGTAAAAATATTAGAACGAAGCTCGCAATAATTTGGAAAAAATTTAAGACGGAAGTGCTGCCGCACATTTAGAGGAATAATAATAATAATAATAATGAACACTTTCGAATATTATCAAAAACGTTGCGAGTTCTGTTCGAATATGATCAGACTATGATTATCGCGTGTGCACATGCGCTCATACATTTTGGTGACAATCAGTCGCTTATTGGTTTCGTCCTGCCTAAATAACGCCTGATTGGTTTGATCGAAAAAAAGATCTGCTGCAAACGTATCAGCCGTAAAGGTACAAGATGTATTCTCCGGAGTTTGTGAACTCACATACCGCGATAGGGCTGTTGAAAGAACTACAAAAATGGCCGGAGAACTACAGTGACCTGAAAGGACAAGCACACTGCCTGACCTTTTAAAGGAGACACCTGTCACAGGAGGAACACATTTGAAATCAAGCAGCAGTCAGCATCAGAAAAAGGGTGCTTGCCTTCTCGTCTGAACTCTCATGCTCACGGACAAACTACTCTACAAACACCGGAGAGGCAGCCGGTAAGACTGCGTTTAGAGACATTTGATTCAGCAGGTTGTTTGTCTGACTAGCTATTGTTTATCTTTGATAAAACACAATGTGGTGGGATTGTATGTTAAAATGGGAGTGGCACTTGGTAATGAGCCCATTCATTGGTTTTCACTCTTAAAATGTTTGGTTATGAAATGTTAATCACAGGATCAATTTAATTTAAATGTAGTGTTATTTTTCATTTTATATTTACATAGAGTCTATACTATGTCAATACTTGACGGTGCCATGGGCATTTTATAACACAATATATTCCAGGAAATAAGTCAGAAACAAACAGGGCCCTTTGTCCCCCTGCGCGCACCACGTTATAGCGATGACGCGCTGCACAAAAAAAGTCCAATATGACATGCATACATGGTATATCATCATTTTGACACTTAATCGGCTTAAAACGTCTTCTTTTTTTTTTAAGGGAGTTAGATCCCATTGAGTTGATGCCCGCGCTGCAACATCTGCATGCGTTTTGGAGGAATATCACCCTGCTTGACTGTCTGCGCTGCCCGTGGTGGGGCTGGGGCACATCAGGCACTTGTAAAACCTTAATAATACAAATTGGAAAATATGTTCAACACATGTCTCCAAACTAGCTTTTTGTTTTTCATTTTTGAATTATGATTTCAATGCGTGTGCGGTTACAGGCAGAGCCTCACTTTTTAAAACAGAGCGCGCTCCGCCTGAAAACAAATGCTTTCTCACCGTAGTATATGGACGTCAGAGTGAATTTATGAATGGGACCTACGAATAAAACTTTGCCGACGCATTTATGACAAATTACGATGAATTGCGACGGGATTACGTGCAAATGCGCATGTTGGTGAAAAAATGGATTCGCAAGTAAATTTTGCAATAATGGCGACAACTACGAATAACTCCCCAACAAATGCGACATATTTCGACCAATTCCGAACTATGGCAAAACGCAACTTTCGCAACGTTCAGCAATGCTCGCAACTCAGTGGGATAGGGGCTTAAAAAGAATTACCGTATTTTCACGACCAAATAAGGCACACTTAAAAGTCTTAAATTTTCTCAATCGACGGTGCGCCTGATAATGAGGTGTGCCTTTTGTGTGCACCAAATTTCAATGTTGTCGTGCGACTTCAGTAAGCACTCTGCTTGACTGATTGTGTGGGAGCATTTCCCACCGACACAGGAAAGGCGGACCTGAGTGAGGACAGGTAGGAATTATGAGAACGCGAAAGACTTAATTGAAAGACGGCATGCGGTGTTTATGACATGCAGGCAGTAGTGCTGGTGTTGTGCCAAAACAAAATTGTATCCCCTGCCGCGGGATCGTTGTTATGAGTTAAAGTTAAGTTAAAAATATAGTACATACTGTATAAAGCAGGGGTGCTCAATGCGTCAATCGCGATCGATAAGGTAGTATTGGTAGATTGCATGACAACATGAGACCTTAAAAAAATAAAAATAAAAAAGTGCCACCCATCCATTTTCTTAACCGCTTGTCCACACAAGGGTTGCGGGGGGCGCTGGAGCCTATCCCAGCTGGCATTGGGCAGTAAAAGCGGGGTACAACCTGAACTTGTTGAAAAAGTGAAACCTTAAAATAAAAAAGTGACATCCCATCATCCATCCCGTCACTTGATTGTGCATCAGAATTCTTCTGATACGAGCACAGGCAGCAAGCATCGCCATGGCATACGCCCATTTCCTTATTTTACGCAAGCGAGGCAGAGGCGCCCGCTGATCTTCGCCAAAGTAATAAAAATAAAGTATGTACAATAAATATAATAATGTTTTACAACAAGGCTGAACTATATTTACAATTTAAAAGGTACTTGTGGATGGATTTGTAATGATTGTGGTTTAAAAATAATTTTAAGTGCACACTGCTCGCCTGGTCTTGTGTTCCCATTCACTTGAATGGAATGCTCGCGCTGCAGTTAAATAAATGAGGCTGACCTCTCCATTCAGAAATGGTTTCGCGAGCCGGTCGTGAAATCAAGATTGCGAGGTTTCATCCATGGTGGTCCATATGAAATAGTAAATATGGTTCAATATTGCCACAAGTTCCGTGCGGTGCAGTGGGGTTGTGGTAGCATGCCGTGTGGTGCCAATTTCAATTTAATTGAATATTGAATTAATGTTCATGACCGAAACATTCTGTGAACTACTCAATTACTCCCTAAACCATTAGGCAAAAACCTTTGAAGCCACAATTTTGAAGAACGTTACCAGATGATTTCGCCTTTGAAATGTCACTCTTCTTACAGGATTAGGCTTAAAGCCACATCTGGGATACAAGCCATAGACAAGTCTACAGAAACACTGCTGTGAGACAGATTTAACACAGCAAGACTTGGGCCACCATCTGCCATCCCAGCCTACACCCTGCAGAGTATCTAGCAACTCATACCATACAGTCTCATTTATTACTTTGCTGAAAAGACACAGATAAGACACAGCACACAGTATAATTATTTCTGTGGGAAAAGTATAGACTCATTCTATAAAATGTGAATGCATTTTGTCCAAGTTGTTCAAAATGCAAACATAGATGTAAAAGTGAAATAGGATTGAGAAAGGATGATGACATTTTAGAGACAATCATTTGAGGGTGGCTTGTCAGATATTCAAGCCTTAAAGAAACAATGGCATTAAATTTTCATCTCTACCTGGAATTGTTAGGTAATCGCAGCTTCTCAGTCTTTGGAGTTTTTACCTGCAGGGAGAGACAGTTCAAAGCTCAGCAAATTGATGAAACACATTTACTGTACATGAACCAAGTGAGATGAAATGTATGCTAATCTGGGCGTTTTGCTAAAGGGCAACTCAGCCATGAATAGGATGGGACAGGGCGCTGCTCATTAGTTTATCCCTGCCCTCACCATTTTGCTGCTGTTGGGAAATTAATTTTGTTTTTTTGTTTTTATCAGCCCCAGCTACCCATGTGTATATATATGTCAACAACTTTCATCCAGAACAGTGGTATAGGAAAAACCTGGCTTTGACAGCAGTGTAATTCAGAAATTGCATTGAATTACATTGGTTTGTGTGGATATGCTTCATGTTGTGATTGATGAGTGAAAAAGTATTTTACCAAATATAATAAATAATACATTCAGATCTCTTATGCTATTTTAGCATAAGATAATGATATATAATAATATAATGCTTTTGGTAATGCAAGGATTTCACCCCACACCAGCAATGTGTCGAACTCCTGGCTAGCAAATAGTTGAATGTAATTCAAATGAAAATAGATGGAGGGATGGATGGATGGATGGATAGATGAAATTGTTAGCAACAGGACACTCCAACAACTTCAAGAAAGATTTCATTTTATGTTGGCTTGATTTCACGATTAAATATGTTTTCCCATATGAGGCCCACACACACACACACACGCACACACGCACGCGCGCACGCACGCACGCACGCGTCTTGTAAAGGTGCTATGGAAAAACATTAAGACACAGTTAAAGAAAATCACAACAACTGCTTGAAAGGAGTGCTTCAAGGCAGGGACCGCCAGTTAGACCAGATCCCAAAGACATGGGATAATTCTTGACGGGAATAATTAAAAACCAACTACCCTTGGAGGATATCCCAGATCATTATCTTTTTTCAAAAAAATTGACACAAGTTCAGATGAATCAGATGTCTTAGGAGCCCAAACAGAGGGGAGAACATTCAGCCCTCTGTATCTGTGACAGCAGCAGCTAGTAACTCCATTTCAGAAAGCATGTTCAAGTGAAAAGCTTAAAGGTGCATTCAAGGATCTTTTGTCGCTGTGTCTTCTGGGTAGATCCTTTTAACGATTGGTTCTCAATCTTGTCATTCAATCTTATAAAACGATGTTGTGCGTGCTCGTTTCTAGCTGCGCATGCACACTTCTAGTGTTTATAGCATGTAGCCGGTGAGCTCCAGACGCAGCCATTCATCGTTGAAGCTCCACCGATCCCACCGCATACTTTGGAAATGGCTGAGAGCCGCAACATCTGTCTATGAAGCGAGGTTGGCTGCAGAGACTGATGAAGATGAAGATGAGCTTGCACATTCCCGACATTTGATAGGCGTTTCCCCCGGACGAGCAGGAGCGCTGAATGAAGCAGCGGCAGCAGCAAGACAGTGTTTTGTTCAACAATGTCCTTGTTGTCTTTTTGATTACCGTATTTTCCCGACCATAAGGCTTAAGGTATTAAAAGGCGCAGTCTCAGTTACCGGTGTTATTTCTGTATTTAACATACACATAAGGCGCACCGGACTATTGGGTGCAGGCACAGTTAAACATACAATAGCTCAAAACGTATGGTAGCATGCTTTCACATTAAAAATGCTTGCGTTTGTTTTTAAAAAGGCAGTGGAGCAAAACTGAGTTTGGTTGTACTTTATGGAAGTATTTAACAATGTAAGCAGGGAATTCGGTTGTACTTTAAAACAATGTGCTCACGTTACTTTTGATCAATTGTCATCCACAAAACCCTCAAAGTCATCATCTTCTGTATCTGAAACAAACAGCTGGGCAAGTTCTCCATCAAACATGCCAGGTTCCTTCTCGTCATTGTAGTATTTTCAGTCAGTCTCCTAACCGTGCGGCTCCTCAGAAATTATCCCGGAGTGCTTACCGAAGTCGCACAACAACATTTACAGAATTTGGAACTTTGTGCACACAAAAGGTGCACTTCACTATTAAGCGCACCGTCGATTTTTGAGAGAATTTCAGACTTTTAAGTGCGACTCATAGTCGTAATACACTTCGGCTGAGACCGTGTATTACCCACAATTAATTGTGGAGGGAAAATGTCAACATACGATGGTAATTCTTGTGCCGAATTTTTTTTTATTTTCAACCTAGTGTATTTATCAAAGTATTATTTGTTTTGTCATTTACACGTGTAATTTAAAGTTTAAAAAGTAGTAGTACTAAGGAACTTTTTAACCTGAATAAAATATTTTCCTAACTTTTCTGATGAAACATTGACTTAAAACGAGTTCAATGGTACCTTTGCTATGGCCTGTATCATTTTTACAGGCACTAAGCAACTTTGAGGAGGATGGTAGGAAGTACTATCACAGATCATCAAACTCCATGTCCCCTACAGGCAGACAGCGATCCCCGCTCAATATAAAACTATTTGCGGCGATCGAAGGCTTTTATCTGCCGTGACTGGAACGGAACGAAGCTAGATGCTATGCTAACAGCCACAGTGGACACAACGTAAAGCATGTTGGTTTTGAGGAGAGATGTGAAAGAAATTCACGATTTTCACTTCACTTACCGTCTTTGTCGACACCAAAATAATTGCAGCACATTCATCCTGGATTTTTTTGTTTTTTTGACATCAAGTCGTCCACGAACATGGACCGCACAGCGCCGTATGAGCTTGGTTACGGACGTGTCATATCAGCCTGTGGTGGCCATAGCTCAGGGTGTAGAGACGATCGTTCAGTAACCAGAAGGTTGGCTGTTTGATCCCGCTCTCCCCAAGTTATATGTTGTTGTGTCCTTGGGCTCGGCAATTCACACACATTGCCTCCAATGCTACTCTCACTGGTGTATGGAAGGTGGGAATGTTTGGTGGTGGTCGGAGGGGCCACACACTGGCAGCCAAGCTTCCGTCAGTCTGCCCCGGGGCAGCTGTGGCTACTTAAGTAGCTTACCGCCACCACAGTGTGAATGTGCGAGTGCATGAATAATGTATCCGTTCCATTGTCAAGCATCTTTGAGTGTCTAGAAAAGCGCTATATAAATCCGATGTGTTATTGTTTAGTATTATTATTTTGCATGTCTGGTTCCAAGACTGCACTGCACTAAGTAATATTGACAAATAGTCGTATCAACAAGTAGTCAGTAAGTAATAAGTTGGCCAACTTGGCCCTAGAAGTTTTCAGTGGTGGCCTGTTTTAGCAACCATTAGTGAACTTCAGGTGGCCCAACAGAGTCACGTGGTAGCCACGGGCCACCATTAATGTCGAACCCTGGAAGGTGTCGAGTGCTTAAATCTGCCGGACAAAAGGTTGGAATAACAGAAAAATAATTAATTCCGCAAAAAAGCCTGCAGAGGGAGGCAAAGTATCATAAATAAAAACAACATCGAAGAAGACGAAGTAGCCGACCGGGTGCCTTGACAAGTTTAATTTTCAACCACAAGGAAGGATCTAAACCAAGTTCAATAATGGTAAAAATATGTGCTTTTCAGTTTTACTTTTCAATGTGCTTTTATGAAGTGCAAATTGTGAATTTGGACTTGCAAACTCTGATGCAAATATGCTTTTTTTGAGCCTTGAAACCTCAACGATTAACGCAGAAAGGGTTTCACTTTAAATGATTTCCTTACTGAGCTTGACAAGCATGGTTAGCTTCCTAATAATGATGAAAAAGAATCCTTGTGAGGTACACAGTAGAAAACAATTCTGATTTACCTTCTGGATTTCACCATTTGGAGTTTTCTCTGTAGATTTGTTTGGCTTTGCACTGCAGGTCAGATGAAAAAGAAGAAAAAATGTTAGCTTTGTGTTTAGTATATAAAATACAAGCGAGGATCTTACGAGTCTGACGAAAAACTTGATGTATTGGCCTTTTTTTAATCAGTCTTGTACTTTTAAATAGGACCCGAAGCAGTTGTTACATTCGTGTCTTGACCTGGTATTCTAGTCAGACAATGCAGTAAAATGTCACCAATTAGTCAAGCAGTTCCCCAGAAGTTCGCCATGTAGATCTTTCATGTTTCTTCTCTGTCTAACCTTTCCACACTTGAGTAGCTAGACACCAGATCGTAATTATGACCCAGCTCTGTCACTGTATTCCTTTGGGGCGGGAAATTAAACTATTAGAGAAAATCATATTGAGGAAAATCAGTTATATAACTGGGGAAAACAAAGCCTAAAGCAGTCAGTGTGAAATAAAATAAAATAAACAAATAAAAAGGCTGCTAGATGCTTGCCGTAGATAATAATCACTGACAGATGTCTATTATTAAACTATATGCTGCTATCAATTACAAAAGCCAATGACAGATTAATACCTATAGTATTTCACTTGCATTTGTCCGCTCATAAATGCATGGCATCAGATACCAAAACAAACTAAGTGATTTTATTAATCAGGGTGCTACGTTAAGCCTTTTGGGTAAATTGTGGTGGTCCTGCCAGAACCAGCACTTGTCCTGTATATCGCTGCCCTTGGGCCGATACCTCACATCAGAATTTGGTCAATTAAACATTTTTTAAAAAATCTATACTATTCAGGGTTTTTCCTGGCTCAAATAGAGGCAGAGGTGGTACCATCCTGACTATGATGGGTGACTACCGATACCAGGTATCGGTATCTGTATCAATAACAGTCTTATTTTAAGGTATCGGTACAAAAGGCGGTGAACGATACCATTATCGGCCGCCCTCCTGGGCCATGATGTGCATGTATTCTGTAAATTCAACTGGCTTGCTTTCATTTTTTACAGGCAACATATAATAATTCCATGTTTCAATAATAAAAATAATAGTTCGATACTACGAATATGACTATTATCATGTTAAAACATTCATTCATTATCAGTCACTTAGGCTGGAGTTGGTGAACATATGAGGTGGACGTGGGCGCTTCTGAATTTTGTACACAGGAAAAAACCCTTGAGGACCAATCAATCAGTCAATTTATAAAAGGCAGTCACAAGTGTGCATGTTAGCTGTTTTTTGACTATAGGAAGCCGAACCGTTTTTCAACCGCTAGTGCATGTATGTATCTGACCATTTTGAAAGCGTTTTTTATATCAATCTTTTATCATTTGACACCCGCCCTTTTTGTCTGTCTTTTTTTTTTTTTTTAGCTCTTCAACGTACTTTCATGGCAGACATCATTTTTACTTAGCACAACGCGTTGGAAAAAGACTTCAAGACCCTCAAGCGGCACCTTTGTAGTAAATTGTCGCTCCATTTGTTGAAAAACTGTTTTTTTTATTATGATCCACAACATTGAAGACCAGCGCTGCGCTGCACTCCCCTCCTCTCCGTGACAACTGATTCCACTCAATTGGATGCAGACAAGTGACAACACTCAAGAATTACGGTAAGATCGATTTGAAAATTGTGGAGCTGTGTGGAAGAAATTGGCCTTCTCACAAAAACGATACAGGTGAATCCTGATACAATTCAAAAATAAATATTTCGACAAAGCAATCAAAATAAATGACGTGGCTGCAGCTGTCAATCAAGGTCGAGTGGAAAGTGAATGTGGTAAAAGACCAGTTAAACTCACTTTTTAAAGCATTGGAAGCAAAAATAATATAACAAAAGGAAAGGAATGACAAAATAAAGAAACTAAACTAACAAAGGAATTTGAGCAATTAATGACTTCAAAGGAAAATGTTTCTGAGGTACAATCAATATATGAACTGTTCTTAAAGTTGTGTAAGGAAACCACAGAACTACACAAATCATTGAAATTAATATTACCTGAGGAGGAAATGTTAAAGCAAGATGGATGGTTCAAAACCCGAATGCAAAGTAATGAAGAAATCATACAAAAAGTCGAAGAGTGGCTGCTTGATAAAAATGGACAAGATGCTGCTGTAATAAAGACCAATACGGCCAATAATGCTGCTGCTGCTACTGTGTTCACTGATGATATTGGCCCATGTGACAGCGTGAATGTTGGCAAAACATGCTCGTCAGCTGGTCAATTCAGTTGTAGCTCTTCAGCTTCTTCTGCGTGTCTCAAGGTAGAGGCTGAGCGTACTTTCCTCCATGTTAGGGCAGCTGCCTTCAAAGACAAACATGAGTTGGAAGCCCAGGAGGAGCAAATCAGACGAAAAAAGGAACTGCTTGAATTGGAAAGTCAACTTTCCGCCCAGACTGCAAAAGTTACTGTCCTGAGCTATGCATGTTCTGATGGTCAGAGCTCCAGAGCCCATTCAAATAGAATGAACTCTTATCTGAAAAGGTCAAAACAACACTCAGACCATCTGCTGTGGAATTGGTTCCACAAAGTTTAAACCATCAGTTTCATCATTCATTCACAGGAGGCAGCAATGTTGCAATTCCAATGGAGGCACAGACAAAATATTCAAGCCAACAGTCCATTCATACACCTTCAGGAGGCACCAAAGAGTCAATGTCAGTGCAGCTCAAGGATCCAAATGATCAATTTAATCACCCATCTACAGGACACAACAAACTTGTCATATTAATGGGTGCAAGACCCAAGGATACTGTTGTGCATGTTGGACCCAAGAGCCATACTTTGAATTGAACCAGGCATGTTTCAAAGATTTCAGAAAACGCATTATGTACCTCAAATGCAGGAACCCAATCAATGTGCTGACCAAAGGCAAACCAGTACAGATCAAAGTAATCTTCTTACCATCATGCAATGGCGAAATGACATCACAGCTCTCCTTGTGCAGCAACAGTCCTCACTGTCATTACCTTCAAGAAATATTCCAACCTTTGATGGAGACCCACTTGAGAACATCGCCTTCATCAGAGCCTTTGAGCATGGAATTGAAGGAAATACTACCAGTAGCATGGACCGCCTTTTTTGGAACAGTATACCACAGGACAACCAAAAGAACTTGTTAAAAGTTGTCAACACATGCCACCTGACAGGGGCTTTCAAAGAGCAAAGGAACTCTTACAGAAACGCTTTGGCAACGAGCAAAAAATAGCCATTGCGCACATGGAGAAAGCATCCGACTGGCCATCAATAAAAGCTGAGGACATCAAGACTTTGCAAGCTTTTGCCTTGTTTCTTCGTGTTTGCTGTAACTACGCTATGGAGAATGTCAGTTACATGTCAGAGATGAATATGCGATCTAACATGCGTGCTATTGTCCTGAAATTACCTTACAAGCTAAGAGAAAAATAGAGAAACACTGCGTATGAGCTGCAGGAGAAGTACCATCGTCAAGCAAGTTTCAGTGATATCTGCTTAGTTGAGAGAGAAGTGGCTATTGCTTAAATCCATTCTTTGGAAACATCCAAGACATGACTATCTCACCACCAAAGCCTAAAAATGGAAATTAAGATTCACTGGTTCGCAACAAGGGAAAGGGAAGCAGCTTTGCAACCTCTGTGGCAGTTGTCAACTCAGAAACCATGACTCAAATGCAAAATGAGAAAACCATATTTGAAAACCAAATGGTGTCCTGTTTGTTGTGTGAAAAGGATCACAAATTGGAGTCGTGTCCCAAGATGGAGATGAAGTCGCATCGAGAAAAAAAAATTGACGTTTGTTTGGATGTCTATCCGATGGGCACATGAGCAAAAGACGCTGTCTTGCAAGTTGTGTAAGTTGAAGCATCCAACCGTTCTTCATATCCATTTAAACAAAGAACCCGAGTCCCAAGACATGTCACAGGAAATGATAGACCACAGTCTTGCTGTTTCCCCTAAAGACTTGTGGCCATATAGGGGCCGGAGCAGAAGATTGCGTTTTGGCTATTGTACCTGTGCAGATCAAGGCCAACAAAGGAAACAAATTAATTATATTATATATTATTATATTAACCACCTACGCATTCTTAGAACCTGGAAGCACAGCCACCTTCTGCTCCGACAGATTCATGAAGGAACTAAAAGTTAAAGGAAGAAATGCCCAAATTCTCTTGAGAACAAGGAACCAAGAAAAGCTTGTTGACAGCAATATAATTTCAGGTTTGGAGATTGCTGCACTCAATAGCAGCACCTACTTTGAATTGCCTGACATGTACACGTAGCTCAAGATATCTGTCACCAGTGACAACATTCCACGGCAGGAAGATGTGAGCGCCTGGGCACACCTAAACTCTGTGGAAATTCCTGTCATTGATGCTGTTGTGGAATTGCTGATTGGAACTAATGCCCAAAAGTAATGGAACCATGGGAAGTGGTCAACAGTAATGGTGGAGGACCGTATGCCGTAAGAACCCTACTGGGCTGGGTTATCAATGGACCACTGAAAGGAGGCAGCGGAACTGAGAGCAGACGTCACACAATTACTCACAAACGAATATCCATTGCTCACATCAAGGAATCATAAGATCAATTGGAGTGGCCTACGAACTTTGTCGAGTCCACATTCGTCCGTAGCGACAACCCAGAGCTCATAGGAGAGAGGAGGAGGTTGAATACTGAGGTCATTAATGATGTACTAATTGTAACATCTGTCAACAAGGAGGCACAGACTGCAATCTACACGGCGATTGGTATTGATTGGAGTACCACATACTCCCGCCTGGGTGTTATCCAGCATGGCAAAGCGGAGATCATCGCCAATGACGGGAAATAGGACCATGCCCAGACTCACAAAGGTACAAAGCAAAGGACGAAAAAGAATGTTCTGGAGTCATACGCCCTCAACGTGAAGAGCAGTGTGCAGGATGAGATCCTGACGGCCATGTTGAGCGATGAGGACAACAGGACGTTGATGGACAAGTGTGAGCATCCTCAACTAGCTGGAGGGCAACCAGCTGGCCGACAAGGACAAGTTCCAGCACAAGCAAAGGTAGCTGGAACTAGTGTGTCAGCTATTTTTGAGCAAGTTGTATGTGGGACTGGGGTTGTATCTGACTGTTTGGACATTGACTGAAAGAAAAAAAGAACTTGTACGGTTGTAAATGGCTTTAATTGGTTGTATTGTGGTGAATTGTTATGTTTTTATACAGTAACAATTAGGGGCCGGTGTATTGTACCCAATTAACATGCGTGCTGTGTGTTGTATGTGTGAGTGTTTGGTGTGGCACCAATTGGTTGCTATGGATACCTGCACACCTGTGGCTTGTGGAGCAATCAACCAGTCAATTTATAAAGGGCAGTCACAGGTGTGCATGTTAGGGTTTTTTGACCATAGGAAGTCGAACAGTTTTTCAACTGCTAGTGCATGTATGTATGTATGTGACCATTTTGAAAGTGTTTTTGTATGAATCTTTTAGTCATTTGACACCCACCCAAACATTGTGTATTTTAGGATGATGACAGCACATCACCAAAACTCATCACTTCATCACCGCAAGCATGACGCCACTTGGCAAAACAAAAAACCAAAGATAGCTGTGATAAAAGTAAAAGAAGAGAATAAATAATGTAATGATTGCTAAAAGATAAAGTAATTCATAATTAATAAAACATAACTCTAAAACATATTATATATAAAAAGTGTTGATTTCTTCTAATTTATCAAATTTGTAGGGCCATTTCACCAAATTGGTGCAATTCACGTCCCCAGGCAATTGCATGACAATACTGTACATTTTTATAAAGCGTCCTGCACATTGATGTGTATTGTGCTTAAAAGCTAGCATTCAATTCATGTAAAAGTCATGGTTACAGTTCACCCAACCATCCATCCATCAATCTTTTGAACCGCTTATTCCTCACAAGGGTCGCGGGGGTACTGGAGCCTATCCCAGCTGGCTTCGGGCAGTAGGCAAGGTACACCCTGAACTGGTTGCCAGCCAATCGCAGGGCACACATAGACAACCAACCGTTCACACCCACAATCGCACCTAGGGACAATTTAGAGTGTACAACTAACCTGCCATGCATGTCTTTGGAATGTGGGAGGAAACCGGAGTACCCGGAGAAAACACACACAGGCACGGGGAGAATAATGCAAACACCACGACTTGATCACACGTCCTCTGCACTGGGAGGCAGACGTGCTAACCAATCAGCCACTGTGCCGCCCAGCTATAGTTCATGTATTTGATAATTTTATCTATCTTTTATTTATTGTATTTATCTAAAAACCCACAGAGTTTCAGTACAAAAATCCATGACATGCAAAAAACAAATATGAGTAAGACCAATTCACATTTTGAGTTGTTCAATGTGACATTCCATGTCCCCAGAACTAGCTTCAGTAGCCGAGGGTCGGACCACCAAGGCCCCCGCCTTTGGCTGCCACCCAACTCACTGCGCACCTGACCCCTTTGGCCCCTTCCACCGGTGGTGAGCTCATGGGAAGGGGGACCCACGTTGCCTTTTCGGGCTGTGCCCGGCCGGGCCCCATGGGTGTAGGCCCGGTCACCAGACGCTCGCCTTCGAGCCCCACCTCCAGGCCTAGCTCCAGAGGGGGGCCCTCATACGTTCCTGCCCTCACCTATGGTCACGAGCTGTGGGTCGTGACCGAAAGAACAAGATCCCGGATACAAGCGGCCGAAATGAGTTTCCTCCGCAGGGTAGCCGGGCTCTCCCTTAGAGATAGGGTGAGAAGCTCGGTCATTCAGGAGGGACTCTGCGTCGAGCCGCTAATCCTCCACGTTGAGAGGAACCAGTTGAGGTGGCTCGTGCATCTGGTTTGGATGCCTCCTGGGCGCCTCCCTGAGGAGGTGTTCCGGACATGTCCTACCGGCGGGAGGCCCCGGGGACGACCCAGGACACGCTGGAGAGACTACGTCTCACGGCTGGCTTGGGAACGCCTTGGGATCCCGTCGGAGGAGCTGGCTGAAGTGGCTAGGGAGAGGGAAGTCTGGGCTTCCCTGCTAAAGCTGCTGCCCCCGCGACCCGACCCCGGATAAGCGGAATTGAAGACGGAACGGAATGGAGTTGTTCAATGTGTAAGATCCAATTTGAGAAAAATCCAATGCACACTTTTTTCCTTCATGCATTGCCAAAGTATTGGATCAGAACTCAGTATCAACATATAGGCCAACTTAAAATCAAAGACTCTGGCTCAGTTGCCAAAAAAGTGTGATCGGGACATACCTAAATAAACTAAAATGAAAATATCTAGTGGCCATAAAAAGTGTAATTCAAAATATGTGGTTGTCCAAGTGCTTTTCAAGGCAAGTGCAAAGATTTAATCTCCGTTTCAACACTGGGTGGCACATTAGGTCGCACCCACATAATGACGTACTTCATTAAGACAGCCACGTAGGTTGAAGGGATACTTTAGCATCATGTGCAGTTGTTAATAAAATGATAAGACAAATACTTGTGAGGAATAAGCGGTTCAGAAAATAGATGGATGTATGGACAATTCTAATTGCTGAGAGTGCTGCACAGATATAGTCAAACTGTATTCAGATCAGAAAAGTCCTTTAGTCCGCTTGTTTGATCCGGACAAAAAGTGGACTTTTTTTTATTTTCGTTTGGTGCGGTTCATATTCACACTGTGCTTTTTGCAAGTAGACTAGATTGCACAATCACGTTGACCCGCGTGACAATCTGTGCTTCCATTGGACAAAATTGACAAGGGCTGCACGCATAACCAAACCCGGAAATAGAGGAAAACATGAAATTCCGATGTGCTGGATTACTGCATATTTGTGGCGTTGTTAGATGCAAATCTGTCAACTCTTTAAGTTGAAAAAAAAACTTCTTTTTTTTTTTACGCTAATATTTTCTGTTTTACTGCAAATTAATATCGGCTTGAAGTATCGGTTTTCGGCCTCCTTGACTACTAATAACCGTTATCGGTACCAGCCTTGAAAAAAAAACATATTGGGGGGGGTGTGCAGTGGCGTGATTGCGTGCTGGCCGGCGTGTTTGGGACGATTCTGGCGAGCATTTCGTCGGCGTTGGCTGAAATGAACTTTTGCCGCCATCGCGTCAGCATCAGTCAATCGGTGTCGAGATAGGCAAACCCACGCCGCCTGCACCGACAGCACCACTCCACCACCCAGAGCCCGTAAAGCGGTTTTTAAAACCAGTTTAAACATTTTGGTTCCCATTTGTCCCATCGGGTCTTCATAAGCAAGCATAAGCACACGCAATTATCTTTCTTATTTGTGAGGCGCGGCATTAGCGCTGCTATTAGCCATGTAACATTATTGCTAGCAGCGCACCACAGCTATCGGTGCTGTTTTATTCATTGCTTGTGCTTTGAAGACTGCCGAAAAAGCAACACTCGCTACGTGCACACACCCTCGCAAACCTGTGCTGCTCAGTGAGATACGGGCTTTACCAAAGACACTGGGTTGGTAATAAATAAAAGGGATACTTGACTCATTGAGCCATTTTCAGCAGTAAAAAGTTCATATTTTGTCGATAATGAATGTGATAACTTCCTTATTTTTCCATGTACCTCTAAAAACTATTTTTCCATTTGCTGTTGACTGAAGATGACATCACCTGTGCTGAGGAAGTAGGTTACAACCAACCATGGCTCAGTTTACGGACCAAACCCAGAAAACAGGTGAGCCATGATTGGTCGTTACCTACTTCCTCAGCACAGGTGATGTCATCTTCATTTGACAGCAAGTGGAAACATGTTTCTAAAGGTATTAATTATAAATGAAAAATAAAGTTATCAAATTAATTTTAGACAAAATATTAACTTGTGACTGCTGAAAAAGGCTCAATGAGTCAAGTATCCCTTTAACTTTCCTGTCACGACTGACTCCTAGACCAGAGGTGGGCAATCTCGGTCATCGAGGGCCGGAGTCCTGTAGGTTTTGGAGGTTTCTGACTTCCAACACAAGCTGATTCCAATCAACAGGATCGTTATCAGGTTTATCCAGAGCTTGCTGAGGAGCTGATCATATCAGCTGTGTTGGAAAAGGGAAACATGCAAACCTGCAGTACTCCGGCCCTCGATGCCCACCTCTGTCCTAGACTGTACTTAGCATATTGAGGAGTGAATCATCTTGCCACGTACCCTGGGAGGCGGTGCTCTGCCAAAGTAGTTACCCCCGAAAAAATCTGTATCCCCTGCCAGAAGTATGCATGTATGTTTTTCAATAAACACATTAAGAAGACACGTGTTTTTCTGAGTTTTAGAAACAATGTTTTGTAACAAGAAAAATAATTATTTATCGCAGATAAACAAAAGAAAAGCAAGAACATGCTCGCATTCTGCAATGTACTCTCGGTGCATTCAAAGCTCACGCACGCAGTAGGAAATCTCAGCATACATAGAAAAAGCTCAAACGACTGATGAATGTTTTCGATTTTCTTCAACATTTTTTAAGTTTAAGGTTATGGTTAAGGTTAGGAACAAGGAACGTTTTCGAAAAATCTTCACTTATGTGATAAAAGTCACAAGATCCCCCGGCAGGGGATACAAACCTCCTCGGGGGCAACCACCCCGGCACAACAGCGACGCATTTGGCGCATCAGATACAGCGTGGGGGCCCCTGAATAGTAGGGACAACCATCATTTGGAAATAATGCGGACAATTGGAACTGGTATCAAACCTGAACGCAACTGCTAATGTGTGGGAATTATTTGGATGCATTTATTATATTAGTTGAAAAATTATATGAAAACCGCAATACAGGGTGTGCAGAAATATTAGGCATGTTGTATTTTTGAAGATTACTTTTATTATTTAACAACTATGTTGTCAATGAACACAAACGACTCATAAATATCAAAGCTGAATATTAAGTTGGAGTGGGGCTTTTTAGTTTTAGTATCTTAGGAGGATATCTGTGTGTGCAGGTGACTATTACTGTGCATAATTATTAGGCAACTTAACAAAAAACAAATATATACCCATTTCACTTATTTACTTTCACCAGGGAAACCAGCATAACAGCTCAAAATTTACAAACATACATTAATGGCATTCAAAAACAGAACAAAAACAAATCAGTGACCAATATAGCCAACCTTTCTTTGCGAGGACACTCAAAAGCCTGCAATCCATTCTGTCAGTGTCTTGATCTGTTCACGATCAACATTGCGTGCAGCAGCAACCACAGCCTCTCAGAGACTGTTCTAAGAGGTGTACTGTTTTCTCTCCCTGTAGATCTCACATTTGATGAGGTACCACAGATTCTCTATGGGGTTCAGATCAGGTGAACAAGGAGGCCATGTCATTATTTTTTCTTCTTTTAGACCTTTTCGGGCCAGCCACGCAGTTGAGTACTTGGATGTGTGTGATGAAGCATTGTCCTGCATAAAAATCATACTTTTTTTTAACGATGCTGAACTTCTTCCTGTAGCACTGCTTGAAGAAGGTGTCTTCCAGAATCTGGCAGTAGGTCTCGGAGTTGAGCTGGACTCCATCCTCAACCTGGAAAGGTCCCACAAGCTCATCTTTGATGATACCAGCCCATGCAGTACCCCACCTCCACCTTGCTGGCGTCTGAGTCGGAGTGGAGCTCTTTGCCCTTAACTGATCCAACCACGGGTCTATCCATCTGGCCCATCAAGACTCACTCTCATTTCATCAGTCAATAAAACCTTAGAAAAATTGGTCTTATGATATTTCTTGGCCCAGTCTTGACATTTTATCTAGTTTCTTGTTCAGTGGTGGTCGTTTTTCAGCCTTCCTTACCTTGAGCATGTCCCTGAGAATTGCACACCTTGTGCTTTTTGGCACTCCAGTGATTTTGCAGCTCTGAAATATGGCAAAACTGGTGACAAGTGGCATCTAAGCAGCTTCACGCTTGATTTTCCTCAGTTCATGGGCAGTTATTTTGTTACTTGTTTTTTCAACATTTTTCTTGCGACGCTGTTGACTAATTTGAATGAAACACTTGATTGTTTGATGATCACGCCTCAAAAGCTTAGCTTGTGCTGCATCCCTCTGCAAGTCATCTCACTATTTTTGACTTTTCGGAGTCCTTCAAATCTCTCTATTGCCAAAGGAAAGGAAGTTGCCTAATAATTATGCACACCTGATATAGGGTGTTAATGTCATTAGACCACACCCCTTCTAATTACAGAGCTGCACATTACTGATATGCTTAATTGGTAGTAGGACAACATGCACAAAGAGGATGATGTGGTCAAAATACTAATTTGCCTATTAATTCTGCACTCCCTATATTGTCATTTACCGCAATAATTTTTGGGGCAATTTATCGGCAAGCAAAATTTCTTATCGTGACAGACCTAGGTGTGTTTTTTTACCACAATCATTATAAATTCATCCACAAGTACATATTAAATTGTAAATATAGTTCAGCGTTGTTGTAAAACATTATTATGTTTATTGTATATACTGTATTTTTATGACTTTGGCAAGGTACGGCGGGTGGGCTCGCGTAAAATGAGGAATTTGGCGTGTGCCACGGAGTTGCTTGCTGTGTCAATGTTGGCCAATCAGATAACAGTGACGACACGGTCCCACTCGGCCCCAGATGACCGGCGCTGTAGAACCACCTCCGAGATGGTTCTAAAAGGCGGTTCCATTGTAACCGCTCAGCCCCGAAAAAGTCACATGGAAACGCCACCATCCGGGGCTGACCACAGCTGTATGGAACCGGTCTAGTGGAAAAGTGGCATAAATTTGCCAAATTGGCTAGTTAATAAGTTGCCGTTAGAAGTTGGTAGTGGTAGCCCGTTTGGGCTTCAGCTGGCTCTGGGACTAATTTTCAGCCCTGGAGTTTCATGGCTCCGACCGGCCCACTTTAGTTTACAGTGTTTTAATGAAGATGTATATTTCATATGTATTAATGTATCAATCTAAAATAGATTAAACATTCGAATACGTAACCAACGTCAATAGTTGTGTTGTATATGTTCAAAAATTAAAATAAGTTACTAGATCACAATTGAATCAGTAAATCTAAACAATTATGAAAACACAAAGTCAAGTGTGCTAAAGAAATTGATTTGACATTCTGTCATATTCTCTAAGCATAAAGCCTAAATAAGGATATAATAAGGCAAGGTAAGAAAAAAATTATTTATTTATTATTTCTTTAAAAAAATTTAAGAGCTCAAATAATGAACTGCAATGTCACTTTAACTTCCTTGTGCTGGAATGTGCTTGAATTACTATTAGTAAGGGAAGGGTTTACAAAATTGGGTACAAATTTCAAAAGTTAGTTTCAGTCACATATATATATTTATTTATTTATACACATTTTTTAAATTTAAAAAAACATATTAAGCGCTGCTATTTATCTATTCCTTCTAGTGGAACAGCATGGGGTTTATTCCCCTCAATGTAAAACCTACTGTTCCCAACAAATACCACAACATTAAATTATTAGTTGAAAAATGATCAGCCAAACATGCTACTGGACCATTGTTTACACATTATTTTGTTTGTTTTTGTGTTGCACTTGGTGTTGCTTACTCTTACTCTGTATTCTTTGCGCTGATTAGTTAGGGCACATTTGGCACGTCAGCTCCACTCCTTTTTTTAAATATTGCCTTTTCTCAATCTTTTCTGCTATCTGACTTTACTTTTTTGAGTGTCTTGTTTGGCTGTAGTGTCGGCAAGCGGGCGCTGGCAAGGGTGGGGGGAGTGTGTATGAGAGAGTGAGCGTGAGCGAGATAGAAAATGTGACGCTTACTTCCAAAATGCAACGCTTACTTCCAAAATGCATATGATCCATTCTGCACAAAATAGCGGCCAAAAGGTCGACAATTCAGGACGACCAAGCGGGAAAATGCAGGCCACTCCAAGTTAGTCACTTTGGGTCTGGCTAAGTCTCTACCAAAAGCACTTTAATTGTTGCTTTTGAAACAAACTTGCGCCACCCCCAAAAAAACAGCGCCCGCTGGCAGCCAACTGGGAAAAATCCCGGTGCTCCCGCCTTGTCAGTCCGTGCTTGGCTACGGGCCATCTGGCCAACGTTAATGTTGAACCCTGTTCAATACGCTATGACATTTTATTTGCAACTATAGATGTTGAATGTAATTGATCGTGTGCAACTTCATGCAGTAGTCACACTTTTCTTTATGTGCATTGTGCTATATACATATATTATTTACTCTACTTAATTAGGCAATTAGCACCTTTCTGCAGTAGTTAACATGTGTTTTTCTACTACCAAATCTGCCAACGGACTGCATTTTATTCGGTTTTATTCTATTGCTCATATTTGGTTACCTTTACTTTGCACCAAACAGAGCAGCGCTCCAAATTTTGTTGTGTACCCGTTAATGACAATAAAGGCATTCTATTCTATTCTATTCTATATTAAGATGAGCATTGTGACTGCAGAGTGGCATGCAGTCACTTTACTTCAATTGAATGAGAGTCCGAGTCCAGTCCTTTGACTGGTAGTGCATATTAGGTGTCTTTTATTTGTATAGTTTGCACTCAGGTGGCATGGTACCATGCCTACAGATTGCAAATTTGCCTCACTTTCAATTGTTGTGGGTTTGAATCTCAAATCCACCCCCACCACCACATCCAGTCCGGTTTCATCCAATATTATTATCTTCATTAAATATCCTAACAATGATGTTTGATAGCTTCACCTGAACACAAATAGTACTGACAATTCTGAACATCCGTACATATTTTATATTTCTGCAATGCAAAGCAATGTAAATGCTTATTTTACACAATGTAAGCAAACGGCGTATTGCACTGCTTTTGCCTGTGACTAGCATACAAACCAGGCAGATTGTTATAGTAGTCAAACAACATTTCATCACTTTTTAAAATCTAAATAATCTTGCACAAATCAAAAAATGCAACGATCCAAAGTCCAATGCTTTTCACTGAGCAGAGAGCTTCCTTTCACTGAGTCGACCGCCATTTTGACTTGTGACGTGAGCTCGGAATTGACAATTAGTGAATGAATGCATCATGAAAAATGTGTCAGATGTCAAGTATTTGTACATATTTGTGATAAAGACTCTACTCACGTAATGTCACCTTCGGGTCCAGCAACCTCATTGTCGTTAGGCCTCTTCTTAAGTTTAGTGACTTTGTGCTTGGCCTTCTTGTCTTCTTTCGCGTCCTTCTCTCCCCCCATCTCTCACAAGTTCCTTCGAGAAACAAATGACGTGAATCAAGAGGTCAAGAAAACTCCCCGAATAATTTAATCATTATTACCTACTCGACAATTCCAGCTGTGGGACAATACTTATGTACAAAATTATTGTATATTACCGACGCAAGAAACGTCCGGTGTTTTTCTACACACTTGAAAATATCACATACATGCTAAAAAAAAAAGGGAAAACTATTCACGTGGTTCAAACACGAAAACTATCTGTGTTGTGGCAAATAGTAAAGTGGCAGGGTTTCTGATTGGCTCGAGGGAATTGGGTTGCCAGGTTGGACACTGATCAACAATTTACCAACTGTATCTTTTACATGAAATACAGCAGTTTTTCCATTATATTTTATACAAAATTTTCGGACTTCTAATTCGTAAAAATAAAACCCTGTGATTTTGTTCATTTTGGCAGCTGGCTGATGACAATTTGCATGCAATTAATGAAGCTAATGAGGTTAAACAGCATTTTTGTCCTAGTGGTAGCTTGTGAGCTATGAAAAGGCAATTAGCCTACTGTACTCCTTTTCTGTGAGAAAAGTAACAACTTTAACGACGCGAACTATAACTTGAAAATTTAAAAATTGTGTTTCTGCGAGAGAGAGAGAAAAGTTGGTTTTGAATGAAACGTATGCACAACGGATACTCAGTGCTAACGAGCTAAACGCGTTGCCAAGTTTTGAAATCATCCTTGAGTTATTGTTGTGTGTTTGCTAAAAACACCTAATAAATAAAGCAAGGGTCAACATAGAGGGAGGGTATCACCAGAACCAGAATACTAATTAAAGTATAATCGACACCCAATAACCGTAGCATACAAATTATGGGGTCCACATTCGTTAAAGAGACCGACCTCAAGTAGTTGTCTCTTTAAGAAACCCGGAAACAGTTCCGTCTACGTGTCAACGGTTGTGTCCCTAAACAAGCAGTGATCCCTCCCAGCAATGCTATCCCAAACTGTTATATGTGCTTTTCGTGCCAGTCTGAAGTGCTGCCAACACCGGACTGTCCTGAAAGCTGCTTTCGGGACGTTGGACTTCGGCATCTGCCGTTGGTTATCTACGCCAACAAAGGGAGCCGTTACTGGTATGGAGGAAATATTGGCAAGAGTCGTGTCTCCCTTACCCACATACGAAACAAGGGAGAAATCTCCACCTCCCCCAGAAGCCAACAGCTTGGAGTTCATGCATTTCTACAGAAGTTTAGACAAGGGAGAGAAACTGGATTTCCTGGCGAAGCTGTCACGTGACTTTGGAGTGGATCATAAAAGCGTTTCGGAGTTTGCTGGGAAGCTTCTGCACACGCAACTCAGGGACTTGGCGACTATTTTGCAGGTTGAGGACAGACTTCGATACAGCTTGACTCCCCGCTATAAACAGCTGCTTAACCACATAAGTAGGGTGGAAGGGGGAGTGAAATTTCTGGTGGACCTTAGGGCCGACGTGCTTGAAATCATCTCATCAAAAAGTAGCGAAAGCCCACACTTGAGGGTAAAAGCATGTACTGTTTGTTTACATTTTCTACGGGTGCTCGCATGAGTCAAGACTTACGAATTGTATGTTGTTGTTGTTAAACCGTTATATGAGAGGCTAAACTGAATTATTAGTTCAATTTAATGCAGTATTTGAGGGTAGTTTAACACACCCACATGGATAACTTGTCAGTGGTGGGCAGTTAACCCACATAGACGTCATACCCCAAACTCGCGTGGTTCGCATTTCAGAAAGCGCTGCCACAGTGCCCTTTACCCCAGTTACAGTTTGCTGCTCTCAAAGATAGTATGCATGGCCAGAAATAAAAAGATGAAAGACCTCCTGCGAATTTTTTCTAATAACGTCTGACTTTGAATTGCGTGGGGGAAATAGAAACCCACACGAACACAAATCACTGAATATACTGTATTTGTTTGCATGTATATATTTACATGTACATATTTGGTTGATTTACCCCAGTCAAATGCCATCTAATTAAATTTATTAACGTAAAACATTTCCACACCAATTCATGTTTTCAGTTGCAAGTAGGCTACGTCTAATCCGAACAAAGCCAAACTCAATGAACTCATTACCTGCATAAAAATAAACTATATAGTAGCATCTATCATAATTTGTAGAGTGAATTGTAGCCTCATTTGTGTTGTTTAAATTTAATAAACTAGCAGGTTTTTTTAATATCATATAGTGTATTAGTCGAGATTATTGTAGTCATTTGCAATCAAACACCGTCCCTTTATGAACCTTTTAAATGTAACTTCGGTTCACACAGCTATAGGGTTGCTTTTGTCTATTAAGGTAATTAAATGGGATTTCCCCTCATCTGGCATCACATATGTGGCACATTGTTTAGGTCATGCACTTTAACTGAACTTTATTTATGAAGCACTTTAAAACACCCATCGCTGCATCCGAAGTGCTGTACATGGAATAAAAATCTTCCAAATTATGTGCCTTTTTTGTAACTCAAAGGCGGTTTTGAGCTAATCACACAATTGGCATTGGTCACCTTTTGTTAAGTAATTGACATTCTAACTAATCTTGCAGCCGACTGTTAGTGACGTCCGCGGGTGGTGTGTGTTACGTCCGTGCCAGGCTGGCTATTTTCGGGGGGGTGGGGGGGGTCTGTGGCACCCATCTAACTGGGGTAAAGGTATCTGCATACTCATATGGTCATTTGGATAGATATGTGCTTTTAGCATACTGTGGTTGTATTTTCTCTAATGCTGTCAATTTGATTGTAGCACACAGCATGACCGAAGTTGAGTCGAGCTTACTAATGATATTATTATAGCTGACAAGCAACATGTAGTCAATAGTCAACCTATGGAGCTGTCTTTAAAACTCTGTATGTGTGTCTGAGTGTGGATTCATGAACATAGCAGTTTGTTTGTGTGTTTGCAAGACATTTGCTTTAAATGAAGTCTGACCTTTTAAGGTCATCAGGCCTACTTTCAAATGGCAAGTTGCTTATTGAAGAGGCGCCTGTGTAAATATTGCAAGCTCAGAAACACCAATACTCATAATGTGAGAAGACTCAAAACAGCATACAGACACCAGGGCACCACATATACCACTTCATGGTACAGGGATGTAATTTATCTAGAATTAACTAACTGCTGTCAGTCACCATGCAGTATGTGGTGCTTCTTGCATTGCATGTGATGATTTTGGTTGTACAGTACTGTTTATCCAGTAGTTTTTTGGACATGTAAATTTTAAGGAAAAATAACTGGAGTGTTATGTAAGAATGAAACTCTTCATGAGTCACAATCCTCTCTCTTAGGACCTGAATGGAACTCTGAAGAGCTTGCTGTCCGAGTGGTTCTCTGTAGGTCTACTCCGATTAGAGCGGATCACCTGGCAGTCACCCTGTGAGATTCTGCAAAAGATCAGCCAGTAAGACAGCAAATGTAATTTTTCAAAATGTTATTTTAGGAGTCCTTTATGAACAAATGCCTACCCAAACCATGCAACTCAGCTTGGGAAATAAACAATTGAATCACACATCTTCTGTCAGGTATGAGGCGGTGCACCCTGTTCGGAACTGGGCTGATCTGAAACACAGAGTGGGGCCATATCGTCGTTGCTATGCCTTCACCCATGCTGCTATGCCTGGAGAGCCTCTGGTCGTGCTGCACGTAGCCCTCACAGAAGAAATATCAGATAACATACAGGTTAGAACGGCTTCAGAGAATGTCTCTCAATGTTACACACGATTTACCCAAAATAGGAATTTATTATTTTGCTCCTCAATATCAATGAGTCACTGTGCTCTAAACGCACAACTCTTAGGCTTACCTCTGTGTGCTGGCTTGAGAAAATGCCCACCCTGTTAGCAAGCTCACATACATGTTTAGATGTTTGCATATATATTGTCGGCTTACAGTTATATATTTTTAAAAGCCATAGCTTCACCTATACCAATTTCTAACAGCATAACATCTACTCAATGCAATTCATTTAAAGTTAAATGGAAAATCTCAAATTTTGAACTTATCAGAAATGAACTGATAGCTGTTTCTGTTACCCTAAGTCAATTTATCATGCTACTAATTGAGGTAACTGTATTCAAACGATAAACATTAAAACGGCATTATTATCATTTCAGTGTTTCCTCTACATTTATTTAGGAGTGGCGGCCCACCACTCCTAAATCGTAGTCGCCACACCACCGCAGCGTTAAGAGCTCTACACACGGGAGGCTACAAACGACAGCAAAATACGTAACTCATTTCCTCCCAGGTCAAACTCAACACACGGGACGCGATAAGCAGCCGCAACGGCAGCAGTGACAAACGTCGCGCTCTTGTTTACAACAGATTTAATTGGCTATTAAATTGGAGTGAATCTAAACTTTTTCATTGAAAACACAGAAGTTTCACTTCAGTACATATATCTAATGAGTATGAAGCCATCCATCCATTTCCTGAACCGCTTATTCCTCACAAGGGTTGCTTCAGAATATACATTTATTATTATTATTATCATTATTATTATTACTAATATTATGAACTGTTACAAAACCAACAAGCTCCCATGCACCGGCCATTTTGTTGACATCACGGAAATCATTGTGTGAAGTATTGTACAAAATGTTAGTTGGAATTTCTAAAATTAGTTCCTCCATTTTGCTTGATAGTCCACTGTGTAGCATGCTCTGCGTTCATTGGTTCATCAATGAAACCTTCCGCAGGCACGTCTACGTGTACGAGCACGAAATTTCACATGTACGAATGTCGCGTGTCGCCGAGGGGGAGGGGGAAGGGGATTTTCACCTTGTCGCCCTGCTTCCATAGGAAATGAATTGAGAGCAAGCAACGTTTTTTTTGCATTTTGTCATAGTGTCAAAAAGGCTAAGATTGTGAGGTTTTGGCTTACCAAATTATATTTCAAATTCATCTAGGTGCAGAAATTAACACTAAATGGTGGTCCCTTTCTTAGAGTATTGTTCGGGAATTTTCCTCCTTTGACCTGGAGGAAGATGTAAACAAGGTAAATGCAGCAGTCTTCTACTCCATCTCCTCTACCCAAGCTGGTCTACAAGGTGTTGAGCTGGGAAACTATCTCATCAAGAGGGTGGTGCGGGAACTGCAGGTGGGTACACTGTGGATAATTGTTGTTGTGACTTTAGAGACGATGTGAGTCAATGCTATGTCCAAACTATCCATCAGCAGTTATAAATTATGAAATTAACAGATGATTTTAGCTGCAATTTTGAGCACATAAACCACCAAATGTAAGGGCCGCTGCGGTAAAACTCTACTCAACACTCATGCGGTGTGCGGAGTTCTGCCACGAGATTTCAAAAGAGTCTGAAAAAAATGCAGTATATGCGGTAGTACACATACTGTGTTTTATAACAATACTTAACCATATTTAAATTTTGATTAACTATGAGCCCGTGGATGAAATTAGGGCTGGGTGATATGGCCCAAAAGTCATGTCATGGTATCAAATGCATCCCTTCACAGTAACAGTATATTTTACAATTAAAAAAATATTTTAAATTAATAATAATGCCAAAATTTATTCATTTCTGGAACGTTTTAATTATATAATCCATTAGAGAAGCGAAATTGATAAGATGAATAACAATGATGAAACAAAACAAAAAAACAACAAATATTACAGCTGATATTTTAAATGGAAACACAGTGCAACAAGCTTTCAGTGTAATTTTCCGTAATTCATTAAAATATCTATAAGTATTACTTAGCCTTTACTTATTATGTTTTTAATTATAGTAAAGAAAACAAGTCTATTTAATTAGATTCATCAGTTCTCAAATGTTAAAATTAACACTCAGGACTCAAATAAACATTGCTGATGGATTGGATTGTATATGCTACTGGAGATGCTAATTTATGTGTCTTATTATTAATTTCCTGTGTCCAATATTGCATCTGAAACAATGAAAAATTCTCCAATGATTGACTGGTAAAGTTTTTTAATATTTTAGATATTGATTATATTACTGTAATATACTCCTTCTCTTAGCTTGACGTATGCAATGATGTTCCGACTTCATTCTGGGTTTACAGTGGCTGTGTATCTCTACCTTTGGCCAAATTCATACCTTATATTGAATATACAGTCTCTAACGTGCACCCCTAGATGAAATAGTGAAGTTTGTGGTAAAAATATACGCAAGTACATGTAATTAAATAGGAATATGCAACCGCCTTTCAATATTCCCCCATTTTTTAAAAACTCTTTAATACTTTTTGACATCTCACACATCACTATGAGTCCTCATGTTTAATCGCACAGTGTATGGGAGCGAGTGGCCAACTGTCATCTTTTGCAATCATCCCCACACAAGTTCTCAAATTTTAGAGAAATTCTGGCCTTAGTCTTATTCGGAAGCATTGTGCAGTTTTGCCTTCTTTCTAGAGGTTGTGTATAATAATTAGTAACTTGATGGGGTGTCTATATTAATATTGTTAGAAATTGAATACATCTGAAAGTGAAACAATGATTTAAGCTTATTGATCAATATGACAAAGTATTTTCATATGAATGATTTTAGAGCCAACCATGGCTCAGTTTGCTGACCGAACCCAGAAAACAGGTGAGCCGTGATTGGTCATTACCTATTTCCTCAGCACAGGTGATGTAATCTTCAGTCGACAGCAAGTGGAAAATGTGCTTTTAAAGGTATTTATTGTTCATGAAAAATAATGAAGTTAGCAAATTAATTCTGGACAAAATGTTAATTTGTTACTGCTGAAAATGGTTCAATGACTCAAGTATCCTTTCATTTCCCAGTATTTGAGTGTTTGTTGACATACAGAGATCGATAAATAAAAGACAATCCAAGTAGTTACCACATAGTCGCTGTAATGAAATCCCTTTCATCCTTCTCAATAAGCTTGGGAGATCCTTTAATGTCAGCCCACACTTGCCTGCACTTGTGAAATGATTTGAACGTTGAATAGGACAGTGGAGCCACAATGCCCAAGAGATGGGGAAAATGCATCTTTGTAGTGTGGCCTCATAAAATCTTTTTTCTCAGCTTTTAATTGGACTTAAGTTTTTATTTCAAGCACATTTGTGAATTTTATTTATTGGCATTTCCCTGACATTAACACTCGTAATGTACTGTAAGTGTTGGTTTATCTCAGGGACTACAGAAATTATAACAGCAGAGACTCTTGAAACCAAACTTTACCTTAGGTAAATGTGAAGAGAAGATCACTGCACTCATACAGGGACCAAATTTATGATGGGAGAAGATGACAGGAAAAGAAAAGGTAGCGATAAGTTCTAAAATGAAGGGAGGAGGTTACACTTGTCTTTGTAGACTGACTTCTATAGTAAAGCAGTGATTCACAAACACCAGGTCGCGGACTGGTACAAGGTCCATGGGCCATGGGCCATTTGGTACTTGGCTGCACAGAGTGCCTGAACAAAATATATTTTATTGATCATCAAGAGTCAAAGAAGATTTATTTAGAAAATCAAGTGCATTTGTCTATGTCTTATTACACGTCAAACCGCTTGTCTCAGTCATGTTGTTAGCATTGTAAAAAAGTAAGCCTACAATCAAACAAAAGTGATTAAAAAAAAAACTTTTTCAAGAGCTTGTTCATTAAAAAGAAAAGGGACAAATGATGTGATAGAAAAAGTAGGTTCAAAGAAAAAGAAAAGCTGCATTTAAAACACCATATCAGCAGTGCTATAAACAGTAAATTATGTAGAGTAGATTTGACTATTTAGAGTGGGACCGAAGAGACTCAGTTTTATAGTAATATTTACACTTGGAAGAGAGTAAAATAAAGAATTGAAAAAAATCATAATTAAATAATGGTTAAGGAATGAACTCACGACCTTCAGCTTGGGAAACTGCCACACTACACTACCACCTGAGCTATGCCCTTCCTACTGTTTGCTTATATCCAAGAGGAGACCAAAAACATAGTTTCTTGCCGTTACGAAGATTCCAGCTGACACAAGCAAAATACTAACACACAGCAAGAGCTGCGTGACACAGGGATTAGATCGGCTGTCTTCCAAGCAAGAAGTTCGTGAATTTGTTCCTCAACCGTTGAGTGACTTCAAAAAATAAAAATAAAATTCTGTCTTCGAAGTGTAAATATTATTCTAACACCAAGTCTATTTGATCCCACACTGCATAGGGTCAAATCTACGCTACAGAATTTACTGTGTAACTAAAATACAGGTATATCACTACAGGTGATACTTCATAGCATACCTTCTCTGCCTAATACTTTATGATGTCTACTGTATATGACAGATTTGCAAATGAGAAAATTTAGCCTTCAAAAATGCTTTGGCACATGGAGGCCAAGTTCCGGTAACCAATATTAAGAAAAGCCATCCATCCATTTCCTTCTGCTTTTCCTGGGTCGGGTTGCTGGGGTAGCAGCTTAAGCAGGGAGGCCCAGACTTCCTTCTTCCCAGCCACTTTGTTCAGCTCTTCAAGACGGATCCTGAGGCATTCCAACCTTTTTCTGGTCTCAGATTAAGAGGTGCTTATTCTCATTCCAACCGTTTCAAACTCAGCTGCAAACCACTACATTGAGAGTTGGAGATAGAAACTTGATGAAGGCATCAGAACTATATTATCTGCAAAAAACAGGAATGTGATACTGAGGCCACCGAACGGACCCCTCAACACCTCAGCTGCGCCTTTTCTGTCTATAAAGGGTATGAACAGAATTGTTGAAAAAGGGTTGGTTTGTGCCTGTTTATTTTAGCCAGAATGTTAAAAAGGTTTGCACCTCCTCAAAAGTCCAAGCATTAATCTGTTTGGAAGCCATTGTTGTCTTCTCTTCGTCGTTAATGGCAGCTGTTTTCCCGGGGTGGTGGTTTGCGCAGCTGTACATTGATGACATGTGTCGCACCAATCATTGGCCTCCAAAAGAATTACATTACATTTTGGAACTGGGCTACTTTTTTTAGAACCGTAAATGAGCGGGTAGGTACCAGAAAAAGGGAAAAGTAAGTAGAGTACGGTAGAGTAGAGTAGAGTAGAGCCGGCTAGATTTGTTGGTGGAGACGGGGCTTTAGCAGAGTAGAGTAGAGTAGATACCGGCGGTGGAAACGAGGCTTAAGACATGTGGCCGCAATTCTGACACAAACATGAAGTCTTATCATCGAACTGCAGCCTGGGGCACACCATCTTAGGCCCCTTAACTGCCATTCCACATCCATATAGGGCCAGCTATGTAGCTGAGGATCAGACCGCCAAGGTCTCCACCTTACAATGCACTCAGCCCCCTTGGCCCCTTGTGAACCAATGGGAAGAGGGGACCCACTTTGCCTTTTTGGGCGGTACTCGGTCGGGCCCCAGTGGGTGAAGTTACGGCCACCAAAATATCGCTATCAAGCCCCACTCTGGTTCGGTGGCCTCAGTATCCCTGTTTTTTGCAGATGATATGATTCTGATGCTTTCATCAAGATGCTATCTTCAACTCTCAATCGAGTGGTTCACAGCTGAGTTTAAAGCAGTTTGGATGAGCATCAACACCTCCAAATCCGAGACCATGCCCTTGTTCTGAAAAACGTGGGATCAGGATTCCTCTGGGAGAGTCATGCTTTGTCTGGTCCCTCACCTATGGCCTGTTTGCCATGAGTGACCCTGCCAGGGGCACAAAGTCCCAGATATCCTTGCTCCTTGGATCATTGGGACACTCAAACCCCTCCTCCACCATTAAATGGTGGCAGCTCAAGGAGGGAATAAATAATATATAACAACTTAAAAATGAAAATAAAATAACTTTGGGTGGCCTTGTCTCTGATTAGCCCAAGATGGGACTGCCACTTTGCATAGAAACAATCACAGGGCGCCCACTTACTATGACAACTACATTTAGCGTAATGGTGAGTTGTTTCTATGTTGGTCCATCAAAATTTTGCTGGTTCATGTTGTAAAAAAAGCTGCTACAAAGCACAGTTGCTTAAGTTTCATTTGTCACCAATTCCCTGCCTCAAATACAGGACTGTATCTGTATTACAGTTTTGCATTATTTCCAATGGAACTTGCCAAGAATCACACACTTGGAAAGAAATAGGCGAAGAAAGATCCTGATATAACAAAAGCGCCTGCACGCGGCTGCTTGTTGATAAGGCTAACACAAAGGAGCTATACAACAAAACGTCAGAAAGTTAACTCTCTAGAGGTGCCTGTTACTTGCTCTTTCAGCTGTAGTTTTTATCACCTCTGCTACATCACACTTGCTTACCAGCCAAGATGTCAGCTTGCCAAGATGGGTCTAGAAGAAAGCAAAATCAAGTTATGAGAGTTGGACAGTGTACAAATAAATGGGGAGGAATGTAAGAAATGGAAGGTTATAGTCAAAGTGACTGTTGAGGAAAAAAACTGAACAGGGATGGGGAAGTCGGTGGAGGATTTTTCATCCCCATATGCAGGATCATGAAGCATACACAGTCGGAGCATACACAAGAGCATTTTGAGTTCTGCCACCCAAATTGAGGTTCTTAGAAGTGGAGTTGCGACTGCATGCATGAAAATTGCAATAGATGCCACCCCCCAGAATTGTTCTTATTTAATGCATATTTCATTTGCTTTTCTCCTTCTAGAGTGAATTTCACCACATGGCCCAGTTTTCCAGCCTCTCCCCCATCCCAGGGTTCTCTTTGTGGCTCCAAGGCCTCCTCAGCCAATACCGGAAAGAAGGCCGTGGCTTAGACTTCCTATCTGAGCAGGAGTGGCTGCAAGCGGAACAAGCCACTGACTTACCCCCAGGCACCATTGCCATAGATGCCCTTCGCAAGTTAATCGCCACTAGCGAATGGATGCGTTCGGAACGTCTCTGTTGTTTCCTGGAGCCTATCCTAATGCGACTCTGTGCCTGGTATCTCTACGGGGAGAAGAGGCGGGGTTATGCACTTAATCCAGTGGCCAACTTCCACCTTCAAAATGGTGCCACTTTGTGGCGGCTAAACTGGCACGCTGACACCAGCCCAAAGGGTGTGTCAAACTCCTGCGGCATTATGGTGAACTACCGTTACTTCTTGAATGAGACGTCAAAAAACAGTGCACTTTACCTGCAGAATAAAGTAATCATGGCATCGGATCAAGTTCTTGGATTGGTGTCACAATTTCAGAAGAACAGTAAACTCTGAGACCATGTGCAATTGTGCATATGACTGCAAGAGCAACACCCACACGATAAAACAGTCTTGTTTGGTTGAGGGACAGCTTAATGAGAATCCCTTTAGAAGACATCAGCTTGATAAAGTTTGCCCATCTGTTATTCGAAGTACATTCATAAGTTAGGTTTTTGCATCTGGTTGGCTTACTTGATGATGAGAGACTGCAGCTAATGAAGCACCCTGCATCTTTATACGATTTAGCATGTTCCAGGATAACTGTGTGTGTAATGGTGAAGTAGGAGCAATGAGGCTGTGCAGCTACTGGAATAAATGATCCTTACACTTGGCTGCACTGTCTCTTAGGAAACAATAGGGGAGCGTGTAGGGTTTCTTTTTTATGTCTACAAACACTGGCTGTTATACTTAACATACTTCACTTTCCCAACAAATTGATTCAGACTGGGGATTTCCTCCAAAAAACAGACAAAAGATGTAGGTATTAATAGTTTTGCACCTTATGTATCATCTCGTTAGTGGTGCGAAATGGCATGGCAGTGTGAGACTTTTATTATCCTATCTGTCTGAAATGTGTAGGCAAAGTAATCTATATCCACATAAATCATGTTTTGGCAGTATAGTATGTCAGACCTTGACAATAAACACTGGACACGACTTTAATAACATTTATTATGTATTGTGACCTTTATAGTTCAAAAATGTCCCTCCTAAAGCATTTGGAAGCATCCACTTGATGTAATTCCCCCCACCCCCTTTTTTTTTTAGATAATTTTGCTGACACACACAGCACTCAGCTCCCCCAGAGAGCCATCACATCGGTGATGTTCTAACAGGTCTGTGCAGGTTCCAAGGAGGGCTCATATCAGCCCACATCCCATTGTTGTGAAATAATACATCACAGCAAGTTGACTGTGAAATTACATTTTATGTCTCCAAGGAGCCAAACTTTCTTCTTTTCTTACCACGCCTTTCCTCCTGTCTTTTCTCTCACAGTGCTGCTCTATGTCCTGAAACTAATGGAGTGAGAAATAAAATTAAAGTAAATGGCTAGATTGATGGTGTTCAGTTGTGAGGAAATGGGGAGGCGAATAAAGAACAATAAAAAGGACTGTTGGTTAAAGGATGCCCTTGAGAGACCTGTTTGCCTCTTCAAACAGCCGTGGTGCTCCATTCACATGCGGAGGGGATGCAAAGAAACCTGTCACACTGATTTATGATTGAGGGCGATGAACTGCAGGGTTACCATGGGAAAAGCAGTGCCAGGCATATTCAATACCTTCTCTTATTTAAGTCACTTTAGCCCAGAGATGTCCAATATGAAAAACCACAGAGCAGTTTGAGGAAATTAAATGTAGCTTTTAATTAACTAATTAATCTTTGCAAAACAAAAACAGAACTATTGTATGCTGTACAGTTAAATACATATATATATATATTTTTTTTTTAAGTTGTCCATCTGGCATTCCCTGTAGGACTAAGATGACAAATTGCTTGTTCACTGAATGGTTACAGCATTGAAATTTGATTTATCGACACATCTTGTCCCTCTACATTAAATGATATAAGCCTCCTCACTGGAGGCATTTTAACAATAGGAGTTAATAGATGCAGCGCACCTGATAACAGAGTTTTAATTATTTTAACATGATACTCAACTTTGTTTCATGTTGAAGTTGATTTCAAACATACTTTTGCAATTAAAGAAATATAAGAATCTGTGCAGGGAAGGGAACACTTTGGGCTGACAGAACAGTCTTTAGATACATCGAGAGAGGCAAGGCGGTGAACTTCATAAATAAAGCTGAAATTCCAAATCACATCCCAACCTGAATCATCTTGCTTTCTGTTCTGGATACAGTAGTGTTTGCCAATGTGCTGCCCTATGTGTGCATATATTAAAAGAATGAATTATGTCATATTAACTCTAAATTTGTGGACTTTCACCAATCTTCAGTTTGATCTCATCCTGACGCACTTTTTTTTGATCCCATCAGATGTATTTAGATAATGGATTCACAGACAAATGTGATATTCTATTTGTGTGATTTTTGACACATCTTTGAGGAAACACTTTCCACCTGATTACAATTGATTACCACAGTTTGCTTTGGAAATAACATGCACCGCTTAGTGCAGTAATTCAGACAAAGATATCTTAGTTAGGAAGGGCATAGAATTGATGTGCACATTTCATTCCCGGTCACTTGTAAATAAAATTTGGCTGTACAAATAAAGCGTGTCCTTTTTTTTCAGTTTTCATTGACAGAATTGCTAGGTGGGGGGTGGCTCATATATGCAGTACAGTATGTTCTCAGTCCCCCTTTATACAGTGTTAATGAAAACGTTTGTATGTTTATCGCTGTTCTTAATTATAAGAAAGTGAATTCAAATATAACTCCACAAATATATGACTGTGAAGCACTCAAGTAATCAAACTTAATAATATAAGCTTCCGAAATAAATAAGACTTTATACTGAGCAATAACAGGTTTAACAGTAATTTCCAAGTTGATTCATTAAGTTAATTTGTGAAAATATATCTGCTATTTACATTTTTGTTTGCGGAATTTATATTTTCACTTTCACGGATTTTGATATTCTTTGTGTTGCGCAAGCAGCTGAGTTGAGGTTTTGAATCAGCTGTTTCCATTCACTTGCATTTGCCCAGCATAAAGGTCTCAAACTCAGGTCCTCGAGGGCCGCAGTCCTGCATGTTCCAATATACCTGAATTAAATTATTCCGATCATTATCAGATTTCTGAGTTTGCTGATGCACTGATCCTTTGAACCAAGTGTGTTGGAGGGAAATATCTAAAACATGCAGGACTCCAGTCCTTGAGGACCAGAGTTTGAGACCTATGGACAAGGATGGGCAAACTCGGTCCTAGAGGGCCTGCAGGTTTTGGAATCTCCCTCTTCCAACACAGCTGATCTGCAGGACTCTGGCCCTTGAGGACCGAGTTTGCCCACCCCTGGCTAGCTGAACTCAGCTAGCTCCTGTTTGGTTAGTTTTAGTCAAGTGATAGGAAGTGTTGTTGTTGTTTAAAGAAGAAATCCTTCTCTTTCCTATTCTCCCATTTTATAAAGATTCATCAACCACCAATGAATCCTCGCATTGCTTCACTGTATGTATCAGTAGTCAATATGACACCGAACTCCCGCCACTTGAGCAGTGCCATGCAGTGTGGTTCTTGACTGGTTAAGGCACTGACTGCATTTGGAGCTAATATATATATATATATATATATATATATATATATATATATAAACGCAAAATAGAAGATTTGCCTATTTCACTTTTGACCTTTATTTAATTAGTTTTTAATCAATCCCAAACTGTTCACCAATGTGATAACAAGAAAATAAATATTTAATATATAATATTTATATAAATATATAATATATTATTTTGCTTATCTTTATTTTGTAAAATTAAAACAGCCTTTGATCTTATCTTCATTTGTACACAAAGTACTTTTCTACATACTTTTCATTAACAGAGTTAACAATAAATTAACAGTAAATACTAAAAACATGTTGAGTCAAAAGCCATAGAATAAAAATGCTAAATAAATAAATACAATTAGCTAATTGATGCATAATTGTGCTTACCTGTAGTCTAGGTCAGGGGTGGGCAAACTCGGTCCTCGAAGGCCGGAGTCCTGCAAGTTTGGGTGGTTTCCTTCTTCCAACACAAGCTGATTCCAGTCAACAAGATTGTTATCAGGCTTGTGCAGAGCCTCACATATCAGCTGTGTTGGAGAAGGAAATCATCCACATGGACTTTGCCCTCAAGGACCATGTTTGCCCACCCCAACCCTGCAGGTGTTGTAATCCAAGATGTTCTGAGGATTTTGCTTTTCCAGTTGTTCATCACAACAGTCTTGTATGTGGCATCCCTCATTTTCATTAAAATCAAGGCGGTTTCGAGCACACAAATCGTGCAAACAAATTGACTCGCTGAGCTTCGAGAGATGAGTTTGGCACGTGCATTGTTCTTTTTTTTTTTTTTACAGGTAAACCGCAGGATCTCCCTTTGGGCATGATTTAGTCAGCCATGCATGTGACGTGGGCAACTGGAGACGATCATGCATTCATGTGTAGGGCCAATAGGGCCATTTGTCTTTGCCGCCATTGATACAGCACACCTCTGTTGTGGGTTACAAGTTATTGAACAGCTGGTCCGAAAAAAAGGGAAATATTGAGCTGTGCATGTAATTTAGCATGACAGAAGCGTGGTTAAAATAATGTTGACGGACTGACGATTGACGGACTGCCCCCATGTAATTTAATGGAAGTGCTAAAGTAGCGGCTGTAATTTAGCAACGACGGAAGACCGTTGACGGAATGACGATTACAGTTTGGTCCGGCTTGAATTACTGACAGAATGACGAGAAGGGTGTCCCGACTATTGACGATTATTGAATGACGGATGTGTAAAATTAATTGATGTGCCTAGCTCTGCCAATCTGATACAGTACAGTGTTTGATACTTGTGTAGAAATTAACATTAGTATTAAAATGGCAATAATAAAATAGTTTTTTTAATTACAGTACTGTATATTGATTTTTTTCCCCCCAGTTTTCAGGTTAAGTGGAAATAAAATAGCTTGTATGCTAATGTAGGGCTCTTGTGTCCTTGTGTATGTAGGTTTTACCACCACATGAATGACAATTGGCAATTAAATGATTAAATGTTTTTGTGGTTGTAGTTGACAAAGGTGTAGAAATTCAAACAGATATTTTTGATACAGCTCTTGTATAGAATCTCATGGCTTGTACAGTTATGTTATTGCCGGGAGGCTTTGAAATGGTCTATATGTGGTTTTTCAAATAGCTTCATGGACAGTAAATACTTTGTTGTCTCTGACCATGAACTCAAAACTTCATTTTTTTCCAAGCTGCTCTCGGCTTCATAAAAAATTAATGTACAAAACCCTTAAAACAGAAACACAAACTACTGTAATGTGAGCTTTGCCAAATACAACACGTCTTCAAAAAGTGGACTGGGGATAATAGAAAACTTGTAGATGAAAGCAACATGCAAATGCAACAATCAAAACAATGCAAAATGGATATGACAGCTTAGCTTGAGTTGTGTGGGTGTATTGTTTTTTCAGCCATCAGCCATGCAACAGAACTAGTTCTTGGTTGCAAATGGCCAATGTATTACCTCGGAGTTGTACACACTTGCTTTTAAAATGTACACAGAATAAAGTATCTGATGTGTTGTTGTAAAAACTCAGATTAATTAGAACATTATTAGGGGGTGTTATATACTGTTGCTTGACATTTGAGAAAAATCTATACACCCTACCGCTTGGGCATGATCCGTTTTAATGACTGGGACTTTTGCACTTGTGATGTTTAAAATGCTATTGGGCTATGGTGTGTATTCATAGTAGCACTTGCACTGTTTGATGAAGAAAATTGCTTTTACCCTTGACTGAGATGGGGAAAAGAAAATTCACAAGACTGGCTGAACCAGGAATCTAGTGTACATATAGTATATATGTGTGGGTAATTTAGTCAAGGAAAGGGAGGAGGACATTTATTTGAGTGTGATAATCCATTCTTCTCGGTTGGTTGTTACTGTCCGTTTCACCGCACACCATCACCGGTCTCCACCCTCTTCATGTCCTGCTAAGCTCCCCTTGCCTCAACAGCCTTGCCAATCAATGCTCTTTCTCTACAAAGGGTTTCACACTTTGGGCGCAATCATGACAAATACAAATAGACATGATTCTCTCAGCCTTATGCACGTTGAAGACTGCCTTTATCATGCTTATGGTCTATAGGGGGCAGCGGTGTTCCACTCATTCACATGTTGTTGGACCAACGCTTCTCTGGTATGAGCTCTCTCACTTCTTCACAACTTACCGTCGTCATCGTGTCTTTCACTTGAGAGCTTTTCTTGGGTTTCTTCCGACGACTTCTCACATGCAAGCATGCTGTTATTTTTTACTCTTCACTTCTATCACCCTCTCATTGCTCAAATGAGTGTGTGTTGGAGATTGACAAAACTGCCACATCTGGTTGGAGGCTGTACCGGGCTGTAATTAAAACTCATTTGAATTGCTGATGGTATCTCCTTCTTCATCTATTGCAATTAGTCATTATAAGCTGACCCAATGCCTTGTATCATTTTGAATTATTAAATTGGGGGGGAAAAAAGGTTAACAGGCAAATGTAATACTGGCAACAAATGGTGACAATCTTCTGCAGGCTTGATACAGCTGATAATTGGAAATGAGAGAACAGTATCTCTTCTCACACGCTAATGTGATACATTGTTTCCTAGCACACTACAATTATGGCTGTTGCTCTTTATTTATATCAGGTACATATTAAACCTCTCTCACTGGACTAAATGTTGCAATTCACAGCTTCATTTATTATTTATTTTCTCCCCCTGCTGCCAACACAAATTGGCAGATTCAGAGAAGAAAAAAGCCAAAAGTTAAAGCATTTAGCTGAACAGACACGTTGGGCCTGATATTTTAAGATCCCAAATAGCAGCTTGCACTGACAGATTGCTGTTTCCACTATAGAAAATCTGGAAGGCAATTACTCTAGGGCTCCAACTATGTTCGGAAACCCCTTGCTTCATTTCAGCTTGATGTGTGCATAACCAGTCGTTCTATCTGTAGTTTCACTATTCTCCCACAAGGTTTTTGTGTGTACGCATAGTCAAAGCTGTATGTAAATGTACGCACATCTTCACGCACAAATCCATATTGATAAATTGATCAGTGTGCTTTACGCACATTTCTATAGGCACCCTTGATAAATGAGGCCCCTGATAACCCGCAGCCAAATGAGGATAGAAAATAGATGGATGGAAAATGAATAATGTTTGAGCATGAGTCATTAGTAGTAATCATGGGTGGATTGAAATCATAGTTCAGTACCTCATATCCAAAACTTTCTTTCAAAATTATTTTTATTGGTTTTACAAGTCACACAAAAAACATCCATCCTTCCATCAATTTTCTGAACTGTTTATCCTCAAAACCCCCTAAAATCTTACCCCGTTTCACTCATAAATACACCTAATACGCCTACTACAGAGTGAAAGTCCAATCATTACTGTCAAGCCGAACATCTTCCATATCATCACCCCGATACATTAAAAACAAAACAAAAAGATAACAAAAAGAGGTCTCCAGCTTTCATGTTGTAATGATTCAAACGGGGTCTATTTCAGACTCCTCCTGAAAGGTTGATGAACCTATTATCAATTTATAGATGTAACTTTGATTATGGAGTGTAGGCGAATTTGGAAACATCTTAGACTGCATCAAGGAAAAAGATGCTTCAGCTCTGTTCTATTTGCTGTTTTTAATGAGACAAACTGAATGAGTTAAATGTAGTGATGGACAAATGAAGCTCCAGGAAGCACGTGATATTTTTTGGACTCCTCTAGATCAGAGGTGGGCATTCTCGGTCCTCGAGGGCCGGATGGAATCCAGCAGGTTTTGGAGGTTTCTCACTTCCAACACAAGCTGATTCCAAGCAACAGGATCGTTATCAGGCTTATGCAGAGCTTGCTGATGAGCTGATCATATATCAGCTGTGTTGGAGAAGGGCAACATGCAAAACCTGCACGACTCCGGCCCTCGAGGCCCACGTCTGCTCTAGATAGTGCTCTTGGCTTAAAGGTGCAATGGAAATTGATTACATGTGCACTGCATGTTTAAACCAAGAGTGTCATCTAGAGGAGTAAAAAAAAAAAATTAAAAAGTTTTTCATGGAGCTTCATTTTCCTATCACTAGTTTAAAGTTTTTCCTGTCAAAAGTCTGTTAAATATGTTTCAAGTGCCTCTCATAAAGCTTTATTCCTGAAACCTCCATGGGATGTTTTTAGATGTGTTTTCAAATCTGCGTTCCTTTCCTTTATAACAACTTTGCCTCCCACTGTGTCAATGTTGCTCACATTCTTTATTCAAACTGCTCACTGACCGCAGCACCACATATTGAAAGGAAACGTCGTCTCACTTCATGTTGCTGCGAGTCTCATTTAGAAGATGCTGGAATGACAAGCAAGCCTGTCTGATCAATCAGTGGGGGGCAACCTGACAATGGTCTGACAAATTGCATTTTCTCATTTTTCCTTCCTTCCCAGTATACTGTTTTACACATTGTCAGCCAACAACAACCTGCTCTTTCCATGACATCCCGCAACCATTCACCCATCCGATTTCACTTCTTGTTTTATGCTGCGGAACGGAAGGCTTACAATGGTGGTTATGACCGAGATTAATTGGCTTTGCCGGTCTTTGGGAGACTGGATGATGTAAGCAGTAATAAGATGGTTGCATCACAGTATTCTGGATTTTTAACATCTCAACAAACGAAGGAATTAAAAGTGTCAAAATCAAATGGGCCGACCTTTTTTGTTCTTTTGTGAATTTAAATGTATGCAAAGTACTTGTGGTATTGGTACTTGGCATCGGTACCAGTGACTACTCAAGAGTGAAAAAAAGATTGGACAACTCTACTGTATATTAAATATGGAACTTTTGCCAATACAAAAGAATACAGAAGGCCTGGCTCAACATACTGGTTTGATGTCATGTGTTTCATTTCAACAACAGTTAAGATCTTACATACAGACTCATCCATCCAATTATACTTGTATACATATATACTTTACTTTCTTTACTGGTGCACAGTTATGCAGGAAGAAAAAAGACTGTCTCTAAAATGTTTCTACAAATGTGGACGTTTGTGCGTGGAGTTTGCATTTTTACCTTTTCTGCAGGTCCTCCCGCAGACATAATGGCTTATAGTCTGAATGGGGGTGTGAACGGTTGTTTGTCTGTACCAGGGGCCACGAATGTGATGCCACATGAAGCACCTGCGGGTCTGTTTTAAAAAATAGCTCACCAGTGATGGGACATTGTGATTTTCTGGTAATGTAAAATGAGTCATTTGAAAATGTAAAAACTTGCAGAGATTTGCACATTAATATTTATGTTTCCTAAATATTGTGAAAAATCATTAACATGAACAGCGTATTGACATAAATATAATTAATAATTAATAACACTATTAACGCTAACTTCAGTAAACATGTTATTTTAGAAGTGTGTATGAAATTCGGTCCTACAAACCCAATTCCAATGAGGTTGGGACATTGTGCTGAATAAAAACAGAATACACACACACACGCACCCCCACCCCCATACACCCCCCCCCCCCCCCCCACACACACACAACCACTACAGCTGAAGGACAATGTTCCTCAATGTACAACTGCAAGGAATTTAAGGATTACAGTGTTTTAATAGCATGAATATATGAATATGCTTCCATTTATGAAAATGTTTTATTTTCTTAAACGGAACAGATTAAAAAATGTATGCCATATTTCTATTAACAATTTTGTTATCACAAAGAGGGATCCGCGGTGACCCTTCTCCAGAATCGGATTTGGCCCTGTATATTCATGATATAATACTATACGTTTCCATGGTTATTTTATATTTGGTTTCTTTATACAGTACTATAAGCCTTTAATAAAATATAACTATACCTTCTGTGAAGTTACTTTTTTTTTTGGCAGAATAAAATCGAACTGAATATTTAACATTGACATTTTCCGGGCTTTATTTATGTCTTGTTCAAGCCATTTCATACTATGCATAAAAAAAGTGTGCCACGCAGTAAAAAGATGAATGATGATTTATCAATTTAAGTGGATACAACTCAATATATGTATATATATATATAGATATATATATATATTGAATATAAAAAAATATATATTATATATATTTTTTAAAACACGTTGATTTCATCATAGTTTCATTTAATGAATTTTGTATGTAATGCCGTCTACAAATGTAAATGGTTGTGGGTGGGGTTGTGGGGGCGGGGTCTGAGGTATAGTATGATCTGTTTCATTTTCTAGAAACAGTTCCTGTGTAATGGCCAGGCCCAGGGGTTTCAGAATTTGTGTTCATGGAGTGCATATGACGCATGAAACTGTAGCTAACAAAACAAATGAGTGTCCGTGAGGTGTAGGAAGGTCATCATGACCAAATTATTAATCATCAAGCACTTTCTTTAATCAGCACAAATGCCAACATCTTTTCTATATCCACTTCATCTCAGCCACTCCCATCACTCTCCCAGATCATTGATCTCTGAGTTAAGCATACTGCTACAAGTAACTGATGAGCAAAGCCAATGATCATTATGAAGTCAGCTTTTTACCACTTAAAGGAATACAAGACTTATCAAAAACTAACCAGCTATTCTGTGAAATGGTTCATTTCAACTCTTCCCTGAAAAAATTGTCAATTTATGTTGACCGATTATGATTTTATAGCAATTTTCCTGAATATTTTTGCATTAAGTACAATATCGGCCATTTTTGGACAGTCACATGATCATTGTGACGTATCGCATGCGTAAAACACGCATATAATGACAACAAAGACACTCACGAGGAATTATTGTGTCCCACGGTGGACATCAAAGTTGGAATTAAGCTCTATAGCAGAGAAGGACTTCTTTAAAAGAGGTACAGCCACAGAGGCTTCGCCAAAGATTTGTATCCAGCCGAAAGCCGAGATGAAAGTGGCCGACTCATTTAGCCGGCCGGCTCATAGCGAGTCGAAGTTGGGGACTGTCTACAGTTGCACGTTACAGAGGCTCACATTACCAGTCAAGTCACCATTGACATTGTTCACTCTGGAAATGTAATTTGTGGACGGTCCCTAACCTGGACGGTAAACATCCGGGTGGGTTTTACTCTGCCAGGCCATGTTACATGTTGTGTGCTCAGCATGCTTTAGCCCACATTAGGGGAGGCTACCCCCGACCGCTCCACCTTCAAACAGAAACCTGACGTGCTGAGAATTTTACTCCGATCAGAATTGGTGCAAGTAATTGAGATAGAAGGCGGCCTTTTTCTTGCCCATTACGTCAGCAAACTCCTATTGAAATGAACGAAGCCGGCTTTCGTTTACGCACGCGATAGATCATCACGATCACGTGACCAGGATAATGGCGTTCGCCACGGTATTTTCTTATTTTGATACTTGGGAATAAGATGCCAGAAATATTTACACAATGCCTAATCCAATACTGGAAAATAAGTTATAATTCTTGTATCACCTTAATGAAATCTTCGACAAGCATCTAGAAATTTTTGCCTTTTGGCTTTTGCCCTCTCTACATATTAATTTAAGATTAATTCAGACAATCCTTGATTCCGCCTTTATGACTAAATGTGCAACATAATTAATGGGTGTCCTCCTTAAAATGAATGGGTGGAATGAAGTCAATGCATAGCTTGAGATTGCTGCACGGTCAAATGATGTACCATACTTCAATTCATACCTAGTGCCTAGTGGAATTAATGAAATGAAATGACATCTGTATGTGACTGTTTTTGGGTTGGGTCATGGGATCATTGTGTTGTTATGACCGTTGCTATGCAGTTGCTAGAGTCCTGTATTAGTCACTCTTAGTTTGTCTAGTCACTCTTATTTCGTCATATAAGCCTTTATCCTGTCATATAGAATTGTGCCTTGCCTTCGCGAGAGTTACTGAGTGACACTTGTGTCAGTACGTCAAGGTTTCTCTGAGCACATCGTGGTTTCCTATCCCTACTCTTCTATTCAAGCTTTCTTCTACACAGTAAATTCTGTAGTGTAAATTTGACTTTATGTAGATAGGGACCAAATAGACTCAGTTTTAGAGTAAACTAAGATTCACACTAGGAAGAGAGTAAAATAAAAATTGTGTGGGGGGGGGGGGGGCTCATTGAAGGGTTGAGGTACAAACTCACGACCTTCAGCTTGGGAGACTGCCACAGTATCACCTGAGCTATACCCCTCCTACTGTTTGCTTTTCTCCAAGAGACTAGAGATAATTTTTGGTCTCTTGGAGCGGAAGATTCCATGCAATCATGGAATCAGCTGAAGCTGACATGAGCGATATACTACCAGATCGCAGGAGGTGCGTGGCTCAGGGAGTAGATCGGCTGTGTTCCAAGCTGAAGGTCGTGAGTTTATTTTACTCTCTTCCAAGTGTAAATATTCCTCTAAAACCGAATCTATTTGGTCCCACTCTAAATATAGTCAAATTTACTCTGCAGAATTTATACTGTGTATACAAGCTATTTTTTTCCCATGTGTTTGAGGTTGCCTCCATGCATCCAACCCTGCATGCATCCATGCATCTCTGTTGTTACTTTGTATTTTTTTGTATATAAAGACTCTGTTTCCCAACTCCCATGACAGACATAATCTTTTTTTGTCATGTACACACATGTACACTACTCTTCCATGTAACATCCAATACAGGTACTGTGTCTAAAATTCCCGAGGCAACAAAAACAAACAGCTGTATAGGAACATTCATCCAAAAGGCAAACATCTAAATATTGTAATTGAACACTGGAGAACAGGAGCAATTAGCTCTACAGGCAGCTATTACTGAGAAGGACCTGAGGACAAAGCTTAAACACTGACTAATTATACAAGGTTTCCCAGCCCTCTAGAAGTGACTAATCTCTAACCCTCAATACAAAAAACAAAAACTCAACACTATACTTAATGAAATGTTATACCAATTCTTGGTCTGACATGACAGCTGGTGTGGGTGTGGACCTACTGTATTGTTAAGTTTGACCAGTTTTTTTAAACATCTTTGGCTGATGGTCTAAGTTTGCATCCTACAAGTCAGCTTCCCTCCTATGTCACCTTCCCCCAAAATGGCACGTGAAAGAATCTGGGGAAAAGATCAAGGATAGGTTTCTGATAACTTCAAATGAAGTGTAAATTTTCATTGGTACACCAATTAACGACACTTTGTTTATTTTCTATAAATGCAAATGAACAAATAATTTCATGATTGTTAATTTAAACATTGGTTTGCAAACAGAACAAAAACGTTTTCATATTTGTCAAAACTGTTTGTATGTTCTGACAGTAGTACATCAGAAAAATGATCCGTGAGAAAAATCCACCCTCCCTCACTTCACCTTGTACTTGAAATCTGATTTTTAAGAAATAACAAGGACAAACAATAAATTAAACAGAGTGAATGACTGACCTGGTATCAATTATAACTCGTACACTTGCAGACATACTTATAGACTTATACACTCCCGCAGCCTCACGTTGATCTATTACCTTGGGCTTCAGGAGCTTTGCTGAAACTATGGTGGAATAGCCATCTCCGAGAAAAAACAAGACAAAACATTCCTCGTTTGCCAACAGAAGCGGAGCGAAAAATCAACAGAAGAAGGTATTGGACAAAACTCAAGAGAGACCAAAGTTGAACATAAGAGTTGCTGGAACCACGTTTAGGTGTTGGCACAGGGCGTGTTTTGTCATGTTGGTGAATGTGAGTGACTGAGGTGCAGGCAGGTGGTGCAATATTTCACTCAGAAAAAGCGTGCATCAAACCCTCTGAATCATTGTACAAATACATTTATTTAACACATCATTATTATTATCATCTTTATTATATTTTTTAAATCAGCCCAATGGGTGGAGGGTCACACATGCCTGTGTCCAAATTCACAAGGCTGGGTCCTCCGAAGGCCGAATTTGTCGGCTGCATGACGACTTCATTAAAATCTTGCTTAGCAATTGTAACACTGCAAACTCTCGCTTTAACTACACTGTAAAAAACAAAAGATGAAAGGGACTTAGAAAAAGAAAGGCTTTAATTGCATATTGTTGAGGGCAAGAGTTATAAAACGAGACAGATAATACTTGCTATACTTTTTTTTTTAGAAGACACTAGTAAGGAATGAATGTCAAAATATGGTGTTTATGGATCCGAAAATCTGTGGCGTGTCCGTGATGTTATGAGAATATGTTGAAGATGTGATACAAACAAAACAGTGGCAAGTTACAACCATTGACCCCTTCAGGAACAAGTGGCGGTTGGATCTGTGGGAAAAATAATTAATGTAACAGTTGGCAAAAAGCACTGAAATTATTTATTTATCATTTATTCAACTCAATGAGCACAGAGAAGAATGAACAAAAAGAGGTGGCAGGTGGGCAAAGACACATCAGAAGAAAGAACTACAACATGGAATCTAACCTACACAAGGAGAGAAACACTAATAACAGAAGAATCATAGATGTAGTGCATTTGACAAGCAGCCAGATTAATGTAGGACTGTTGTTAGAAATTAATCTCAAATTTCTCTTAGAAATTAATGTCAAAGAGAAAGGAACGTAACAGAAATTCATATAGTGCAAAAAAAGGGGAAAAAAGTTATTTTTAATATGATTTTGTCTTAGCCACTCCTTGTAGAAACAACCCGCAGGCCCAGCTGGATTTTAGCATCATTAACAGCCAAGTTCAGTTTTTTTGCAGACAGTAAACTGTCTTGGTCACATGCAATAACGATGACATTATTTCCAAGCAGGTGTTTCACATTTAGAGAATACCCCTGGATGCTGATGAAACAACCATAACACAACTCTGTAAGCTACAACACTCAACAACAACAACAACTATAAATTTAAGAGCAGGCTAAAGTTCAGTGCGAGCCTTTTGATCTGTCTGTAGCACAAACACCATTCAAGGTCACCATGACACGTGGTAGGAGCTTGTTAAGGCCTAGATACACCAATCCGACGTCGGCCAAATGTGACCGACGTCTCTTCCCTGTGGCGTCGGCCCCGACGTCGACACGTCGCGTAGAAAAATAACGTAAATACACACTGCACAGACGCCGACTATTTTGTACCTTCAGCGGATGGGCGAATAGTAATTCCCCTCCGTACCATCGGCGGCGGTAGTCATTATTCCTAAAGGCAACCGGCAACCTCTTTAAGGGGGCGGGATATACAAACGAAAACAACTCATACCGGTGTTGACAGCGGCGCCGGGGTAATTGTGGCGGCCAGCTGGTGAAGCGAAAACGGGCGCTGGAACAAACTTCGTCCCCTTCTCATTCCCGAACGCATGGATGTACTCCATTGTGGCGTATCCTGGACCCTGTCGATTCCTGGCTGCTACCGATCATCCGCACACCGGAAAAGCTTCAGCCGTGCTGCCTTCCGCGTCGACCTCCAGCTTATGAAGGAGCTTCCTCGAGACCGCCGGACAGAAGGGCCATGCACCCCTTCTGCTCCCACATTTGACAAACAAATGTTTATTTTGAGGGAGTTTTTCCTTTTCAAAAACTTGGATTTCCTCTGCCTGACGGTGACCTGGACTGTCGTTGGTGAGTCCACCGCTATGATTGAATTACTACCGCCTGGCTGTGCTTACTTGGACGCTCCGAGGACGTCGGGCCAAGGTCGAGAAATGGCGACTATTAAAAAAAATATAAAAGAAAATAAATGTGAACGATGTTACCACATTTGATCACAGCTTTGAAACCACCTTCTTTGAAGTCGGCCAAACAGTCATTGTGCCATACTGTGTCATTTACCGACCTCCAAAATACAATAAGGACTTTTTAAACAACTTTGCAAATCTTCTTGCCGAAATCATGCTGAAATATGATCATATCCTCTTTATGGGGGACTTTGATATTGTGTTTAAGTGCTGTGCTGAAAAACCATAAAGTTGTGTTGAGTTGAGTACTGTTTATCCGCGTTGTCACTTGCTCTTCTTGCCCCGTGCGCTGATTCGCTAGTTAACAGCCAATCACAGTGATCAAATGCCCCCGACGCCGATTCAACATGTCAAATTTGCTGGAAACGCCCCCCCCCCGACGTATTCCAACTCGATCCGACTTCACGACAGTCGGATTGGTGTATCTAGGCCTTTAGATACCTAAAAATCACTGACAAAGTGTGTGCAGCAACCATTGACAATATAAACTGCAAAGATCAATCATTAATCCCTGAAGTGAAAGATTAAAAAAATCAAACTCATCCTCATGCATCCTTCAATCTTTAAACTGTATTTTTTTCCCCCTTATGCTTGTCTTTATCTACTGTACTTCCATCATTACGTTTTCTTTAATATACATTTGTTATGCAGACACGCCTCGCATATAAGCTGCACAGATAGAGAAGCAGCGAGACCAAATAGCCCAATCAGGCCAAGTGTTTTAGCAGCCTTGCCTACCAGCTTCCTCATTTTCAGACCCACATGCTGGCAGGAAATTTAATCAATGCACATTTCTGAGCTGCTGTGGCACAAGGCTACTGGAGGCCATGCATCTACCTTTCCTGTCACGTTGGCTTGCTCTTCTGGGCGAACCCCGAGGCATATCCAGGCCAGATGGGATATGTAATCCCTACAGCATGCTCTGGTTTTGCCTTCAGGTCTCCTCAGTTGGATGTGGCTAGAATAGCTCTACAGGGAGGCATGCATGAAGCAAATTGTTTTTTAAAGGCAGCGAGCAGTTGTCTCCGGATTTTCCCCAAAACATTTCTAGTACCTTCTACTGTCTCACTACTCTGGCGATATGAGATGAAAAGGTATGGACTTACATGTAAATCCATGTGATAAGGTATTCCCCGACGGGGCATCATGCGGGACCATAATTATGTACTTCAATAAACACGGTGTCACGTTACGTCGTGTTTTGGGTGTACGGCACTCGTTGTCGTGCGCAGGCGATTGGAGTTGCTTTAGAGTGACGTCATCAGCCACTGGAGATCTTCCCAAGAAGGCATTTTGCTCGCCAAAAGCCAATCGGTGATCATTATTTTCCATACTGCAAGTGATGGCACATTCATTCAAATCATATCTAAAAACATAATAACGTTTACACGTTCATAGTTCTAAACGCAGTTTATTATTATTTTTGTTTTACTTTGTTTGTTTGTGCTTGTATTTTGAATGTTTGGCGTTTTATTTCATGACACTGTGACTGTGAGTGGCTTCATAAACAACGACTTCTCAGCCTGTACAGAGCTGTCAATCATGTTAATGAAAAACAATGCTCTTCTCAAAGGAGGTCAGGTGTCTAGCGTATCACTCTGTGATATGTGGTTTCAATGCAATAGTAAGCAACTCTGCTCACAACTCTGCTTTGCTCCTCCTGTTGTAATGGATGGCAATTTTTTTCGTAATCGGTGATTATATTTTTTGATGGCCACAAAACTGTAATGCATTATGGGAGTTAATAATATCACCAAAATTTATTGCAGTAACTTGTGATATTACGTTATATTACTGACTAAACGTAACATATCACTGTAACGCGTTACTTTTGAAACGTGTTACACATATAAGCTGCGCCCGACTATAAGCCGCAGGTGTTTTAATGTTACCGCACCGGGTTACCACTACTTTCTTTTCCATAATGAGAGCGCAAATTGTCTCGCTCTCGTTCTGTCTCTCCTAATGTATTTTGGCTCACTTGGTTTGTTTTGCTCTGCCTGACGCTCTTGCGCTTCATTTATAATCTGCCCCCTTGTGATCTGATGGATAAGGCGCACCTTTGTATTAGCCGCAGGGTTGAATGCAAGTGAAAAAAGTAGCGGCTTGTAGTCCAGAAATTATTGTACTTTACTTTAAAGTAACTTGATTTTAGTTTAAAAGTACTTATTTTTAAACGTAACTAAGTTTGATTAGAAGTTACCTAGTTACATTCAACAGATGCTGACAACTTGCTTAACATAAAATTGACGGCCAATACTTAACTGGAAGTGCATTTTTAACAGTAGCGTTTAGGAATAAAGTTTCTTTTTTTAATTATAAATAAAATACCTTTTTTTTTTTTTTTTACTTAACCTTAGCCATTATTTTCATTTTTCTTTTTAAAAAATCAGTTTTTATGGATTCCACTCAACATAAAGTCGTTCTAGAATTCACTTAATCCAAACAATTTTTTAAAGGCCGTCTGTCTTGGCCCGACATATTTAACTGTTAATATTGTCATTGTAAAATTTTACATTTGTAATGTGCATTGTTTAAAAATATAATGATTGAACTCTGAGACCTCATACAGTCACACAGCCTTGTGGGATGGGTTTTTAACTTGATGTACTGGTAATGCATTTGAAGTTTGATAACACTTTGCCAACCAGATAGAGAGTGCCATACTCCTAGATATTTCTTTAGCTGACACACTGACACAATGCCTCATGTGACTGATGTTTTTAAAGTATCTGCATTTTGATTTAAGAAAATATTTTAGAGCAATAGGATCTGGAGGTACTGTATCAATGTTTCATTATAGAGCTGTACATCACTACTGAGCAGTCTCACAATTGAATCAGGGAGCTTCCTTCTAGTAGACAGCTGCGATAACCACACTTTTAACATGCATAGGCCTGCATAACATATCCCCAACTGCATTAAAAAATAATTTGAATGAATAAGAACAGAAACAGAAGTCAAATAACTTGTGTTCTTCAATGTGAATGGATCAATCATCATTATCTTCCAGAAAGTCTTTCCAACAGAGTGGAAGCTGTTAAAACAACAAAGCGGACACCCAAACCCTATTTCTTCAGTGTGTGTATCCCGATACTTTTCTTTATACAGTATATTATTTGCTGCTGTCAGATGTGGGCAATGTAGAAAATGTTGTTACAGTCATCTGCCATTTTAAACCATGGTGAAACATGACAAAAATAATATTAAGTCAAACTTGATTACACACATAGAGTGCCATGAAAAAGTATTTGCTCTTCTCAAATTCGATTCATTCAATGCTACCTCGACTTGTGTGAAAAAGTGTCACTTGTTAAATCTTGAATTAACTGTGGTTAATACATTTTTTTTGCAAAGCTGGGTTAATTTTTTCTGATCATATCCAAGCGCGATTACCTCCAGACCTGTTCAATTGAGAAAACACTTAAATGGAACCTGTCTAACAAAATTAATTCAGCCAAAAGATATTAAAAAAAAGAAAAGAAAAGAAAAAAAAAGCTTCAACAAAATACCACGATATAAAGAAATTCAAGAACAGATATGAAAGTAAGCAACTGACATATATACGTCAGGAAAGGGTTGCAAGGACATTCTTAAAGCTTTAGGACTCGCTTGGTGAACCTTCGCGGGAGTGGCTACTCTACAGAAATACCTCAGGAGCACAGGGTCGACTCATCCAGGAGCTCACAAAGGAACCAAGGACAACATCTGCACAACAACTGCAGGCCTCCCTCGTCTTAATTAAGGCTTCAGGTCATGCTCGAAAACCCTTTCAGTGTTGACTGTAGAGAATATGTCAGTTGTTCAAAGGGAGCCGATACAGCCTTCTACTGTTCTACTTCATTGTAAGGTACACTAAGGCACAAATATACGTACACACACACACTTTGATGCTGCCTCTCACTCCTGTTGCACCTTCATTACAACGGATAACAGGACACAGATTGGAATGAATGATGAACTGCAGCTACTCTGGTGAACATTGCAGCCATATTAACCAAGGGCATTATGTAAGAATGCTTCCTAATTTGTTCCTCAGGAATTATCTTATTTCAGCTTCAGCCAATTTCTCCCATCCCGTTGCAGAGCTCATTCCGTCGCTATCCCTAGCATTGTTTTTAACCAGTCAATGCTTTTAGCCCTCTCCATGCTCCATCTGGCCCTACTTTATCTTGTTCTCTCGGGGAAAGTACAGATGCAATTCAAGTTGTTGCTCTAGCAGTGGTGTCTCTTGATGAAAATTCAGTGACAATGTGCTGAGAATTGCTATCATTTTGTCAAGATTGGGCTATTCTTTGCTTTTTGTGTTCTACGCAGCCAGGCCCAGCTGTTTGCTCAATTTCGAACAAATGGATTTCCCTCCTGTGCTTTTCTTCACTCTCTCCATCTCCTTTGTTGGGAGCATGTGTACAGTTGTAATTAGTTGGCTCTGGTTTATCAGAGCAATTGTAATGGAAATGGCACAACGGGTTAATTTCCTGATGATTTATGGGGGGTTTAACAGGATGCGCATAGAATGAATATGTCTGCTCAGGGTTGATTTTAGACCTGAGGAAAGGACAAACTGCACTCAATTTTCTGGAACTGAATGAGATGTTTATTCAAGAGAGTGCTCTGACTTGTCCTGAGAGCGGACTGAGTGGGCTATGGTTAAAAGCCGGATGAATGTCAAGTACGAGCTGATTGATTTATATACTCAACAAAAATATAAATGCAACACTTTTATTTTTGCTTTCATTTTTTTATGAAATGAACTCAAAGATTTAAAACTTTTTCCACATACACATCACAATTTCTCTCAAATATTGTTCACAAATCTGTGATAGTGAGCACTTCTTTCCTGAGTTAATCCATTCGACTTTAGTGCTTTAGACTGCCCACAATAAAAAGCCACTCTGAAATGTGCAGTTTTGTTTTATTGGGGGTGGGGGACTCAGAAAACCAGTCAGTCAGAACTGATATGAAATGGTGATATTGTGTAAGCGGAATTTTTTTTTAGATCTTTGAGTTCATATAATAAAAAAATGGGAGCAACAACAGAAGTGTTGTATTTATATATTTGTTGAGTATCCTTTTGTAGCTCTAGAGCAGGGGTGGCCAAGTTCGGTCCTCGAGAGCCACTATCCAGCCTGTTTTCCATGTTTCTCTCCACTAACACACCTGATTCATGATCAGGATCGTTATCAAGCTTCTGCAAAGCGTGCTGATGAGCTGGACATTAGATTCAGCTGTGCTGAAGGAGAGATACATGCAAAATAGGCAGGATAGGGGCTCTTGAAGACCGAACTTGGCCACCTCTGCTCTTGAGTATACTGGTCTCTAAACTCTGCTCCCGGCCTTTCATTTAGAGTATTCAATTTTAGTGCAGGGAGTTATTTCAACACAGAAGTAAGATAATAATAATAATAGTATTATTAATAATAATAATAATAATAATAATAATAATAATAATAATAATAATAATAATAATAATAATAATAATAATAATAATATTAAATTAAAATTAAAATCGTATACAGTAGAATATATATTTTAATCGAATGTTCATGAATATTCATGGTACTTTCCAATTATTTCTGTTTTTGGGGCTGTCCCAGCTCACATTAGGACACACAGACAACCTTTAAAAGTCACATTCACACCTCTGTTTCCAAACAGACACGTCATTAAAAAAGTGCTGTCACTCACCCAAGAACCAACAGGTGATTAGTAAATAAGTTTACTTCAATGATATTACGTGGAGCATGCAGGCAGACATCATAAATCCAGACAGACAAGGACAAATGACTTATTTATCAGAAGAAACCTCCTTCATTCTTATTTTACTGCATAAATGTCACAATATGTTCTTCTTTTGAGGTCATATCAATCGCCATATGTCTCCACGCATATAATCAAAAAGCCAACAAAAGACATTAAAAAAAACTGACTAACACATAAAATGAGCACAGGCATGCTTTCCCAGAAGTATGCTGAGGATGTGTGTTAATTTAAAGTGTTTGTTCTGAAAGCGGTATCCTGTAGAAAAGCATCTCAGCAATCCAGCCAGTCCAAGGACAACAAGGGGTTGTTAAGTAAATCTGCACACAGCTATTGTTGCCTTCTGTTCGGCTCCCCTTCGGTGTGCCAGAAGTCCCCTGTGTGATATTGATTGTTTTCAAGTAACAGGCGGCGAAAATGGCCATCTCATTATTTTTAATGGGAGCCTGAAATGGGCTTCATTGCCATGCTGTGCCGTCATTTATAAAACCAGGAGGAAGAGCTGAATCAAAAGAACTGGCTGAGGTGTGCTGGGAATAAACTTCACCAATGTGATAGAGGTGTGTTCTGACCAAGGTTATTTTAGTTAAGTAAAACTAACGAAAAAACGAAAACTAAAATAAAAAAAACTATTCCGTAACCGAAATAAAATAAAAACGAAAACTAACTGAAACTACATTTTATGTTTACTAAACTAACTAAAACTAACTATAATTATAGCAAAAATGTCCTTCGTTTTAGTCTTTGGTAATTAATTTAATGCATGAGCCTTTGGGGATGATTTTAAATGTGATTTTAAGTCGATTTATTTTTATATTAACCGGAATAAGGACGTTTGAAAGTGTGTCACACAAAAATGACGTCATCCAGCAGCAGCCAATAGAAAAGCACCTTCAGCATGGTGTTTTTTTTAATATTGCGCACAATACACTTAACCCCCCCCCCCCCAAAAAAACAACTAATACTGAAACTAACTAAAACTAAACATTTATGAAATAACTAAAACTAATAAAAACAGAACCACCCTGAAAACTAATTAAAACTAACTCCATTTAAAAAACAAAACTCAAAACGAAATAAAAACTAACTAAAATGAAAAATTCTAAAACTATAATAACCCTGGTTCTGATTCATTGTTGCGTCTATAAGAATGTATATTGATGTGCATTTAGTTTGGCCGGCAACATGTTTACAAAGAGGGAGCATAAGAAGGAGGAATTAAAGAAGAAAAAGAAAGCAAGTGAGAGAGTTGTCACCTGAAGCAAAACTATGTTTGCATCTGGACTGTGTAGCCCAAGCAGCTTGGGCACATGCTAATTGCATTCCTTTTTCAATCTACATTAGCCAGTTGGCTGGTGGGTCCTTCTCAATTCCAACGCTGTGATTAGGTACAGATACAGTTGCTTCTACAACCCTGGAGGTACCAGCAGCTACCCAGTAAAATGGGATTTTTTTCCCCCAGCGTTTTTCATTTAGATGATTTTTAATTAAGCTTTATCCCAGTTCTCCCCTGTGGTTGCTCTAATCAGACCACGAGAGCTTTGCCTTTTTCCTGCTTGGTGTGTGAAAGACCTCACAGCATTCTTACCACTCAAATGGCTTTTCGGTTTTTTAGTTTTTCGTTTTGACAGTGAGAGACCCCTTGGCACATGCTGGACTGAGAAAAAATACATTTATTTTTGGTCTTGACATTGATCATGATAGTGATATTAATGTTTTGGTATAGATTTACAAATGCTTCGTGGTGAAAGCCATGACTTGTTAGGGAGCGCTCACCCTTCAAAAACAGACATATACAATTATAAACTACCACTGAAATCCAATAGAAGTGGTGTAAAACAAAAACCTGACTTTAAAATGAATTTGTTGGAGTTAGCAGCAATTGTACACAACATGGTGCAGAGAAGTTTTATACAATTGACACCACTGCCCTATTTTCATAGACAGACACCTGTGCGTAAAAATGGATGCAACTTCTTTTTTTTTTTTAGCAGTTCCTTTTACTGTTAAATGCACTTTGCGCACGTCAATATCTTGTATGAACTCCAGCAAGTTCTTTCTTCCTGTAGATCACACGCCTCTCTTTGTCGGGATTGACCTTCCTTCCCTCCCACAGCGGCACACGACATGGCGCAAACACCCTCTTCAATTTGCGCTAGTCTTGCAAAACACCAAAAGAAAGAAAACTCCACCCATGTTTCTCAGTTAGACTGCGATTTGCACTAGACTTATGCGATTTGCAAAATACTTATGCAGATGTATTTCATGTGTGGCCAGTGGGTGACAATGGTGCAGGGACATGGGTCAGTGGGAATGTTTTCTTTGTCGTGGAACAGTCAACTTATTTTCACCTTCAGCAGAGTCCTGGAGAGGGCATTCAGATTAAGACATCTTTATGATATATTAAGAAAGACAGACAGACAGACAGACGGATACATTTGCCCTATCAGACTACATGTGGGGCTCCCTGATAGAACCCTGTTAAGTATTGGGTCTACACTTTCAGCACCAGCGGTGTAGGTGGTGTAGTGTTCCCTGTAGAAGTGGGTATACAGTATGCTCAATTTTCACCATTTCATTTTTTATTTTTTTTTAAAGCAGCCCAGAATAACATCCTGTTTTAGAAACGGTAATATGTAAGAATTAAAAATCCGTCCTTTGTACTTGCTCACATTAATAAAGTTATCATGACTTTTTAGAAGCAGTTTGTAGTTATTACTGGTAACAAAAGCAGCCTGAAATAATGTAAAATGCATTTATCATGACACAGTATAAATAATAAGTTATAAAAAAATTACAATATGAACAATAAACACAAATAGTGAAAACCAGTCTGGTTAGACATCAATATTGTTTTAGTCTGAATCTTAAACTATTTGTCTCCATTCTTGTGCTTTAAATCACTTTAATATCAACTACCAGGCTTGCCATTATAAAACTAAAGTTGATCATGTAGTTAGTGTGTAACTGGCGGTGTTCATCCTGGGGATCGAACCCACATCGCGATCAAGTCTCCAGTGTACAAGCACAAATCAGTTTGCCTGAGCTAAAATTCCAGGTCGCTGTCGCAGCACATGAAGAATTGTTGTCCTTAGTATGACCCGCCCTACTAAACCTGATTGACTCATCAGTTCTGATACCTAAAGTTAGCCAATCTAATCAGCGAAAGCAATTAGAGGCGGAGGTGGGTAGGCCATGGTTGAACAGTGCTCATCAAGGGGAATTTAAAAGTGGGTATAAGCAATGCTGACTGAAATAGAAGTGCGTCATTAGCTTGGCAAGCCACATCGTCTTTCTTGAACGAAAGAAAGTTGGTCTGGTCACTCAGCCGATCAAAGCGAATCAAGTCACGTATTCTTCGTGAGCAACATCACTCTTCGGCACCGGAAGTCTATCATCACACGAATCATCAAGAAGTTACCACAACAACATAAGTCGATCACTACTGTCTCGCTTTTAGTAGCCATGTTGAATCCGCCCGCTGCTACTGTTTACTCACGGATTTATATATGAATATTATATACAGGATTTTATATGTACGTACGTGTGTTTACTACTCTTATGTACTACACATATGTCCCGCTTTTATGACGCCACGTCCGCTCTTCACTGATTGGATCTTTTCACTGTCTGTTTGTTAAGGTTTGCCCCATCTCAGAAATGCGCTTGATGTGACCAGACTCATCCACTGGTTAAAGCGATGAGTCTGATTTCCATGCAAATATACGCCGCATACCCTCGTATACTCTGGACTACACCACTGGTCGGCACAAAGTCACAGTATTTTCTAGTGCGCTTTGGACACCATCAACAGATTCTGTTGGACATCATTTTAGGTGCAGAGTTGACAAGGTCCGTATTGGTGACCTCAGTATTGGGTCTCTAATACTTGATCAGGTTGTGATCTTCAGCTCTCCCAAATTCATCTATTGTCTCAAAGGTGTTGCAAGTGACTAAAAGATAAGGTGTCCAGGAAATTTGGCCAGGATGCTTCTCTAGTGAGGTATTTCGGACATGTCCCACTGGGAGAAGGTTCTGGGAAAGACTCAGGACATGGAGGGACCGATGACCAGAAAGAGGGGAGTCGAGGCCTCTCTATGTAGGCTGCTACCCCCTCTACCCAAACTGACACAGATTCAATGTGAAAACAGCCGTAAAAAGTTAAAACATGTACAGTATGGCTGGGACAAGCCCCCACTTCCAGTAAAAAAGTTGCTGAAAGTTCAAATTGTGCCATGTTTTTGTACCAAAATACAACAAAGAGTGGGTCCCAAGGTTTCAGATGTTAAAAGTAAAATCTGAATACTTGGGGTTGGGGGCTATCAAAGTATATTCTCGTTTAGAAACAAGTGTGGGATGGTTAGATGGTTTAGTGTGTGTGTGTGCGCGTGCGTGCGTATAAAATCATCACCACAGTCCATAAAATTTTATCGTTCACAAGAAAAAGCATTTTGTTTGCCCTGAACTCTATTATAACAATGGTGACAATGTCCTTTTTCCTCATAAAATTCAAAGCAGCTTGAAAATTTCTCAAATAGTTGAAGGTAGGTGTGAAAATTTAATGGTGCTTAAAAGTTACTCATGTCATGGGCACTGATACACCCGCATACCATCACAGATGCTGGCTTTTGAACCAATAACATTCTGGATTATCATTTTCGTCTTTGACCTGGAAAACACAAAGTCCATAATTTGCAACAAAAACTATTTAAAATGTGGACTCATCAGACCACAGCACACTTTTCTATTTTGTGATAGTCCATCTCAGATGAGCTTGGGCCCAGAAAAGCCAACGGTGTTTGATCTATGGTTTTTGCTTTGCATGGCAGTTTTAACTGTTAATATTTTAATGGGTGCAGCTAAGTCGCCAACGTACAAAACCACGGAAAAAGAAAATTGAGAATATTCACTGTTAAGGGGTCGTGTCCATGTTTTTTTAATTTTTTTATTGGTAAGAGCTAGAGTGAGAATTGAGTATACATTTTATAAGTTGACGAATGATTCAAGTGATTTCATTGAACAATTATGCTAAAGTAATGTTCTCTGTTTCTGGGAACAATCTGTTATTTAGTACAATTTTTATGTGAATATTGTTCATCCAGCGGGCTTTTGTTGTCTTTTATATACAGTATGAGGAGTTACCTTTAAATAGATTTTTTTGTATGAGAACAAACTGAGGTTATTTATTGGACATTTTGATGTTCCCTGTCCTAATTTAAAACGGTGAGTCTCTCTCTTTCCCTTTGTTGCTGCTGTGAAGTTCTTTTTTTGTTTATTTAGCAGTTATTCATGTGCATATGTTAAGTTAACAAGACAGTGCACAACCTTTTGATTACATATTAGTGTTTCATTGATTTCATTGATTAAAATTCACATTGTATCAGATGTCTGTTGAATATCTAAACTGCATCTAGGTTGGAGCTTAAGGTAGAAGGGGCAAGCAATGAATCTACATGCTTAAAAACTCTTAATTTAACTTTTGTCTTGTGTTAGGGTCGGCAGCGACCCGTTTTTAGGTTTAACATGCATAAAAGAACCATATAAATTAGTTTATTGCATCAAGGCTTTTTGACTTTGTCAGGAACCTCTATTTCAACAAAATAAAACAAAAAAAAAGGTTTTCACTAAATTCTAAAATGCTCTGGTTGAAATGATTACATTTGTGTTGTTAGGGTCGGTTTCGACCCAGTTATAAAAATGAGATTATAAAGCAATAATTAGAGCCAAAACTGGATTCATAATTGCACTGTCAGCCAACACACTGACAGCCAGCTCCTCTCCCAATCCTGTGAGCTGTAGGAGATTCTCATTTTGCCGTGTTTTCCAGTACACCTGCACAAAAACAAAACAAACAGAGATGGGCATGTCCTGACATGTAAGGTCAATTCATTCATTTGAAGGGTCATTTGACTTGCAGAGTGCACATCTCCAATTTGCAGCATACAAACATGAGAAGAAGATTTACAGCGACCCAAGTTCTGGATAATCTTTTTGATGAAAATGAGGAAGAGGACACAGAGCAGCATAGCGATGGGGATGAGCAGGTTTCTGAGGAGGAAGACAATGTGGAGTATCATCCAGAAGACACAGACATATCTGATGAGTCTGATGAGCAGGTCACTGGTGGTGAAGCTCGTACCACTGAAAGATTCAAGTCCAAAAATGGTAAGATCTTTTGGAGCTCAGTACCTCATGATGTACATGGCAGGGCAGCTGCTGCAAATGTCATAAAAATGACCCCTGGAATCACAAGGTTTGCTGTGACAAGAGTCAGTGACATCAAGACATGTTTCGAGCTATTCATGCCATTGTCACTAAAAAGAGTCATCATGGCTATGACAAACCTTGAAGGAAAAAAAGTCCATCACGACATGTGGAAAGACATTGATGAGGAATATCTGGATGCTTACATTGATGTTCTTCTTCTTGCTGGAGTGTACAGATCCTGCAATGAGGCCACTGATAGTCTCTGGGACGCATCGACAGGCAGAAATATTTTCCGGGCAACAATGTCACTTCAGACCTTTCGAATGATATCAAGAGTCCTCAGATTTGACAACCGAAATAGCAGAGCAAGATCTGACAAGCTTGCCCCCATCAGGGATGTCTGGGAGAGATGGACGCAACTCATCAGGAAGTGACAAAAAGCCCACAATTGTCCTCGACTATAACAAAAACAAAGGAGGAGTGGACAACCTGGACAAGCTGACTGCTACCTACACTTGCCAGCGAATGACCAGGAGGTGGCCAATGGTTGTGTTTTACAACATCCTTGATGTGTCTGCATGTAATGCATTTGTGTTGTGGACCCAAATCCACCAAGGGTGGAACTCAACCAAAAAAAGCAAGCGAAGAATCTTTCTTGAGGAGCTGGGAAATGCACTTGCCAAGCCACACATTGAGCGAAGGGAACGGGTGCCCCGAACCCCAGATGCTGCCATCTTGGTCAGACAGCTGCAGAGCTCACCTAGCACTTCGTCCACACCTTCAACACGACAAAGAGCATCCGCAACAGCATCCTCCTCAGCCAGCCCTGCCTCAACATCAACCAGAACAGCCACAGCCACAACCCCACTCAGGCCACCTGATTCTAAAAGTAAGAGGTGTCAGGTCTGCCCAAGCAGTAAGGACAGAAAGACCAAAGTATTGTGCTTCGACTGCAAGAAATATCTCTGCAAAGAACACACTAAAATTGTCACTTTTTGCCACACATGCATCTAAACACACACACATGCATATTCTTGCACACATAGACTTTTACTGTGATTTTGTTTTTTATTAGTTTTGGAAATAGTACCTAAGTGATTTCTATTGGTTTCATTTGCTTGATTGGTTGTCGTTTGTTTTACCTTGCAAATCTATATTTTGTGTTTTGACCTGTTCTGCTTTTCATTTTGTGTTTATATTAAAGTTCTACTGCTGAAAAAAAACTTTTTTTTGCATTTTTCTTGAAGTAAATATATATGGGTCGAAATTGACCCGTAACACCATAGATGTTACTATAGTCAATAATATTTAAATTAATAAATAAATAAAACAAATTAATTTAAGAGATGTGTTCTAATAGCCCCCAGTAATAGTCAGGTAACACAACAACCTTTTATTTATTTATATGATTCTCTTGGTGTTTATTTTACCATTTTTTTAAATTGAAATCGAGTGGTATACTGACAAAAAAAGGCCCAGAAGCCCACACCAAAAACATTAAAACTAATATTTTCATGGATGAGGAAGCCTAACAAGCCAACCAAGAGATGAGAAATAAATTGGATGATATCTACTTGTTTTTAGTGTATTTTACAGCTGATTTAAGACACGGGTCGAAACCGACCCGTTAACACAAGAGATGGTAACAGAAAGTTAACACAATGGAACCCCGACTCTCTTGACAAGTTGGCTTTATAATTTTTGGGGTTGTTACTAACATAACTATGAGATTCATAAAAAAAAAAAAAAAAAAATTTCCAGTTTAATACATTTTGTAGAAACTTTATTTGGACGTATGCCGCCATTCTTATTCTTAGAATGGCGGCAGGCTCTCTGCCGAACAATGTGAAACGCCTATAAAGAAAGCAAGGTAAGCCTTTGTAGCGTTCCTAAAGGGACAATCAAAACTCTTGATAGTGTCTGGTGAATGACGAGAGCGCGGCGTGGGGGGAGGGTGACTCTCCCGATCGCATGTTTCTTTAGGAAACTTGGAGACTGATTTAAACCCATCTTGTGTCCATGTGTGACACCCCATCCTACAAACACAGTTCTGCCACCGTCAGGGGGGTGCTTATAAAAATATATTTAAGAAAATTGGTTCAAGGAATTGATTTCTACAATGACTCAGAGGGATTGATGCATGTTGTTGTCATAGGCCTATTTATGAATTAAATATGACATCCACCACAGACATCAATGGATGTCAGAATTTGCCTACTTGCACCTCTAAAAAAAGAAATACACCAAAATCATGTTACACTACCTACGCCAGAAGTAAGTTTACTCGAGTAGCTGTAGCAATAAAGATTTGCACCAGTATAGAACAGAATGCTGTTTTCTTGACACCAAGGGCTGCAACATTCTAGTCAATTTTCTGTCACCAAATTGTGGGTGCGCCCGGGACATGAATTGGCAACACTGGAATGCCCAGCGAGGTGCAACGCGGTCTACCAAATTCACAAACACAGTAAACTACACTTGCGCCAGCCAGCATGAAAATTAAGATGTACCAGTTTTTTTGCGGAGCACATACGCGTGTCAGGCACGGCACCATGATAAACACCACAACAGGGACGTGTTGAGACCAAAATTCAGTCTGTGAGAATTTCCATTGATGGGGTTGGGACGTGCCAACATGTGCCAAATCCTATTTGTCGATATGGGTGGGTGGTAGATGGGGGTGGGGATTATATTAACACCATATGGCCGAAATAGTTGCCTTATTTATATGCATATGAATGTGGCAACACAGTGTTAATAAAATCCAAAATATTGTGACATGCGTTCAGATAAACAAATACGAGAGCAGCAATTGTATTGGAAATTAACGGCTACTTGTTAACTTTAATATTTTTAAACTTAAATAAGTAAGTAAATGAATAAATTGCTCTCTATTAAAATAGGGCTCTTGATGGTATTCACTGTGAACTGCAAAGTTACCTTCTAGCCAACAGACAAACAAAAATGTGTCACCTCAAAAATTGTATCTTTGTTAGAAGAAATAATGTTTGGAGGTTTGTTCTCTGCTGAGCGCTGTTCTGATTGTTGCTTTATGGTAATGCACAAACAAATCTCAAGGCACGTTAAATATATTTTAGATGAGATAAATGCATAGTGAAACAATTTTTTTTCTGAAAAAAATTCAGGGGTTTTTGCATTGGAAACTGGGGGGGGGGATAAAAAGAGTTAGGAAGATGAAGTGGAAGCAAGAGGTTATGGAGGACATGGGGGAAGACAAGGGATGAATAAGGATGATAAAAGACCAAGCCAAAGCAAAGTGCATCCCCCAGGCTTGACGCATGTTTCAGTGTCTCCATTCCAGTGGCCCCTTTAGGAAGTTCGGGTCATGTAGCAGCCCAAATCGATGAGCTGAGAAGGGACTGAGAGGCTCCATACTAATACCAGCTCCATGGTAAAAGCGCCTGCTCCCTCCCTGCTGGGGAATGTCATCCATCACGCTGCTGCTTCCACTCGAATTGAGGGGAGCTCGCTGAAGATTGCTTTGCCATCTTTCCTCTACATCGCAGAGCTGATTTGAATAGAAGCGGTAATAAGGATGCCTTAAGTTGCGCCGCTGTGTCTCTGTCTCTCCAGAAAGAGAGATAAATGTTTTGCAGGTCTTGTGGGCAGTGACACCGCAACAGGCCAGGCAACCCAGACAAATGCTTAGGACCCCGAGCTGAAGGGGGCCATGAAAGACTGTGTGGCAAAGTAGACTTTGGGAAATGGGGACAACGCCACCTGGGGACTTGCACCCCAGGATTATAAAACAGAGTTCACAAATAAAAGCACACAGTTAAAACATCCACAGGACAACATTTTAATTGTAATCTTGTAATTTTATGAAATTAATAAAAACAACCTGACAACAAAAGAAAGTGGTATGAGGCTGCTAAAACAACACAACAGGACTGGGGGACTTACCACGGCAGCGGTAACAAATAAGGGGAGATCCAAAACTAAGCAGCACCCGTGGCATTGCAAACCAAATAAGTGGGGAGGCAAAAGGGACCACCACCAGGGGACCGCTGCCGCAAGAGGCCCCTCAGAACCTGGCAACAATAAAGCACAATTAAAAGAAGGCAAACAAATTAGGCAGTCTTCACACCACTTTAACAAAAGTTATCTTAACTAAGCAAATTAATAGAAAAACAGCCTAAAAACAATAAAACAATAAATAAAATGCCTATAATAATTTTAAGGAAAAATAAATAAATAAATTAACAAAAACTATTCATATAAAACATAGCCAATACAAACTGATTAAAAATATTCAATAAAATATAAAGGGCCGGTGGCGGTGACACTTCGCCTGGATTTGACAAAACAGTGCAGCTAACCCAAGTCACCGCCCAAACAGGATTGGATGTTGTCAGGGTTGTAGCCAGTATTAAAATCCACTTTAAGGGATGATAAAATAAAGCCAAGACAGCAGTGGCGGCCGTGGCTCAGGGTGTAGAGACGGTCGATCAGTAACCAGAAGGTTGGCTGTTTGATCCCCGCTCTCCGCAAGTCATGTGTCCTTGGGCAAGGCACTTCACACACATTGCTTCCATTGCTACTGGTGTATGAAAGGTGCGAATGTTTGGTGGTTGGAGGCGCACACTGGCAGCTATGCTTCCGTCAGCCTGTCCTAGGCCAGCTGTGGCTACTAAAGTAGTCTACCGCCACTACAGTGTGGATGTGTGAGTGCATGAATAATGTATTTATTCCATTGTAAAGCGTCTGAGTGTCTAGAAAAGCGCTATATAAATCTGATGCATTATTATTATTATTATTATCATCATCATTAGTATGGCTCAGAATAGCGCCACACCAAAAGGTCTTAGCAAACAATTAACACTTAAAAGGAATTAATATGTTCTACCAGAGCACACAATAACAATAATATCACAGCGTGGCGAGGAAACACCCAGCCTGGTTCCACAATTGATGGCTGGAAGGGAGGGGGAAGCAATTACAGTTTATTTCACTGCCCAGCCCCTGCACAAGGCGGACAGCCAACGCCCTACCTGCGAGAAGCCCTGCACACCCACCCGGACACCAGAGAACAGCCACGCACCAAAATACACCAAGCTGCTGTAACCGAGTTTCACTGGCGTAAACTTATAAAATCATGTATGGGCCAAGCATCGATACATTATCATACTTATTGATTGGCTCATGTTCTAACAAGGAATGCTAAAGACTTAATTGATTCCATGTTCAACTTTGGATGCTTACTATTACAGAGGGTTAAATTTAGAGGACACATTTCAGAATATGTACAAAGTGACTAATGATGACTATTGTTCTATAAACTCTTGGGTAATGTTAAATGTTTGCATAGTCAAACAACAATCTAATTCCTCTCCTTCACAGGAATCAATGGAAGTTGGGTAAAGTACAAGTCAGCCTAGAATCATCTTCCTGTGTGTGTACCAGCATGACAATACAGCTGACTAGGCAGCTGTATTGAAACTGTTTCCAATGTACACTGACACCTAGCCCCATCAAGCACCTCTGGGACAAGAGAGGGACAAAAATGGTTCCATCGGATGACATAATGATTCTACTAGTGGACAGCACGCTTGCAGCTGGGTGACATAAATCAACCCTGAATTTGTAACTGTGGCCAGTCAGGCAGTATTTTTAAATTGAGCTTAGAATGGAATGTGTGTTGAAATTGTGCTTTCACTGTGAAAGTCACTTAAGCGTACAAGTTGAGCAAAGACAAAGCTGGCTATTATCGAACTGAATATGTTATTGTGTGTTAACTGTGAATCACATGTGCTGTATAATTTATGACTCTGTAGAAGACAATCAAACAATTACCGGTATGTTCCTCTCACTCTACTGTTTTTGACACAATGCTCCCTACAGACTAAGCTTTGATGACATGCCTTTTTTAATTCATTGGCATCTCATTGAGCAAGCCGACGTAGAAACAATGTTGTTTCTACGTAATGGGCATACGTAGAAAATACGTCATTTGGGTGCAGATTGCAATATCAGATTACGTCATTTCAACGTAGATTAGTGACATATATAAAATGTCTCTGCAAAGTTGAAATCGGGTTCAAAATAGGTCATGTGGACATTTGCCGCTTTTATGTAGACCAAATTTAAACAATTGTAGGCTTATATTCATCATTTAAAATGACTAAAATAATGATGTGAAATCATGCATGAGAATGCTCAATAAAGAAATAAAAATATAGCGTACTAATCCAGTTTGTTGTTGTTGTTTATTTGTTTATTTTAAAGCCATGTGTGTGCTTTGCTATGTGGCCATCGGATGGTTCAGTCCAGATGAATGGCACCGTGCCCTCCACTTATTTGCTCTCCTCTTCCCACACTGCTTTAGCATACATCTGAAAAGGAGAACATATGAAGAGGTGAATAATTACTTTACCAAAGTATCTTGAAACATGTAAACAGTGGCAACGAACACCAGCCGTGGCGTCGGTGCGTGGCTAGCTATAGCTCCTAGCATCTAGCACAGCGCCCAGCCGAAACGTGTACCATTTCTCAGCCGCATGGCTAAAAAAAAAAACAGATCCTGCTGCTATTGACAGATCACAATACACTTACTCTGAGAATGCACATATGGGAGAGTTTAGGGAGGTGGAGTCTATATATACACCACACGCAGGATAGAATGAATTTCCACATATGTGTCGAAACGTAAACTTTCGAGTCCAAAAAATAACAATAAAATACTAATTTGTATATATTTTTTTATTAACAAAAAAATGCATGTTTAAAAATAAAAATAAAGGTTAAAAAATTATGTTATAGCGTATATGATATTTTTTTGTGCTCATGTACAAGAGTTTGGGACATCATATCAACATTCATATTAAAGCCATGGTTAGACGTCATATGTCAACCTATTTTAGCGGTCATATGGACGTAGAAATACGGTCCATGACCGGCTGACATGATATGGACATGATCTGGAGGTCCGTTGGACGTCGGATGTTTAGTGGGATTGTTATGAAGTTGGTTCAACTGCAACAATAACAATTTTTGCACTTACTGTACTTTACGTAACATTTTATACGCCTTCGGACACGAGAGTTCATTCCAAACAAAGGTGTTTGGTGGGGTTGAAGTCATTGCCCTCAAGACCTGGCTGCGTGCATTTGTGTGCAGTCAGGCTGGGGGAAAATAAATGAGGACTACCTCCCACCCCCCCAACGCATTTTTCCTCACTGACTTCCCCCCAACTATGTGGGAAGTCTTCATCACCCCCAGCCCCCCCCAGCGACTTCCCAAATAGTTGCAAATGTAGAATTGCCCAAAATCTCCTGGTGGGATCAATAATGAAATGAGCATTTCCCTACTAGTGGGTTGACGCCACTCACCCTTAGTGGTAGGTACTAGGTAGCCCTTACCAAACATCAAACTGCCAAACAGAAAATTGTGATTCGTTACTCTATAAAACACTGCACTCCACTGCACCTGTCCCCCTGACTTATCTTTATGCTTGCTTATGACGTTTCTGTGGTACAGTATGTACAGCCATGGCCGCCTATTATATATCATATTATCTTTTTATATATAATAATTAATAATATGACAATAACGTAATAGTATATTTATACAAATCTATTTACATTGAACAAAAATATAAATGTAACACTATTATTTTTATTCCCATTTTTCTATAGACAAGTCTGTTTCCCATTTCGAGATGGGTAAAGACGTTTTATCAGTATATGAAAGTAACATATATTTTTGAGAGTTTTTTTGTTGTTGTCGGAGAAAGCTTGGTCATATCTTTAGCTAAAACAGGCGGTTGAAGCGTACCCTGAAGTGTTGGAATTGTTTTCTTTATCATACTTTTAACTTGCAGATAATGTAAAAAATTTCAGTTTTTTATTTAGTATTTTTGGAGCAAGGATGTATATGATATAAACATATTATCTGTGAAGAGATGGTGGAGATGTATAATTCCTTTCTGCTCCCACACACCTAAATAAAACGATTGGTTGTTAAGTTGAAAGTCGGGGTTATGCCATAGGGGAAAAAGCCCACAGGGCTCCACTTGGGCTTTTGTCATGACATGACAAGTTGATTACTCATGCTCGCACCAGTACACCAAAACTCAGTAAAGGCAAATAATCCACCAAAAGCATGAGAAATATACAATCTCCAGTGCATTCAATACAATAAACTCACTGTAGATGATGATAAAAATACACCACAAGTACATAGCAACAGCAGCACAGTAACACAAGGAAAGATGAGCATGATGAACACAAATAATATGGACTTGAAAACATTTGAATACGCTGACTACAAAACATTTGACCCTGAGAATAATTTGGACCCAGACCATCACTTTTACAAAAATGATTACTGCAGTTTCACTTGCGACTATTATATGGACGATCAATTCAACAAAAATATAAATATGGAAAATACACTTTCAATTATACATGTCATGTTTTGGGTTCTGTTTTCCTTGTGTGTCTCCCTTGGTCTTGTTTAAGTGTGATCCTGCCCTTCCTCGTGTGATCCAATCAGTGCCCTCAGTCACTTGTGTCTTGCCCCAGGTGTGTCTTGTTGTGTCGTTAGTGTCTGTGTATTTAGTCTGCTGTCTCGGTTCATTGTTTTTCCCCATGTTATGCTGCCCGTTTTTGCCTTGTTGTTTTCCCCATGTTTTGGTTTACCTGGTAATTTGGAAGCTCGCTTTTGTTTTATAGAAATTAAAATCCCTTTTTTGCTTCATCAACTGCATCCTTGCCTGGCTATTTTTCCTCCCTGCATTTGGGTCCTCCACCAAACCGCACCCGTCGTGACAGAATCCCTTTTTGCACTTCACCTTCGCCTCCTTGTCCTGCTTTCCTGCGACTGGGTCCTCCATCAAACCAAGCCTCCTTGTCAGAATGAACCGACCACGATCAGACCCAGCGGGAAGCTCCCGTTGCCGACCGGCACGCCGTCGGACGGCTCGAAAGCACCATCAGCCTGACACCCAATCCCATTCCCTCCATGTAGGTACTTTTTCTGACTGGTTCCGCCTTATCCTCTGTTCCCCATTCACCCGATCTCCTTAGTTCACTTAAGTCCCTGCCCTATGACACCATTTTGTCACCCCATTGTTTCATAGACACAGACTTCACAGATGATGATGAAGAAGGCTGTTTTTTGGTTAATGCACTTACAGATTCCAGTTCCGATTGAGACACTGATTTGGATTTTTTTCACCAGCATAGACCTTTACATGTTTTCGTCACGGTTTTCTTTTGCGGATTATTTTAACACCGGGTCATGTCACCCCCCCGTCACCTCGGTCCCCGCCAAGTTCATCACTCCGGTCCCCATCTTGTGCACCTCATAGCCCCACATTACCTCCACGTCAATACTTAGTCCCCACTTCACCTGGTTCCTTACCTAATCCCGTTTCTTCTCGTCACGTTCCTTCAGTCTCTGTATCCTCGGTTTCTAGTATCCCTGCTGCTCCTCACTCCCCATGGTGGCAGGCTGATGTGGCTCCAGTTCCTGCTCTCAAGTCTGCTTCAGCCACGCCACCCCAAGCCATGTTCACCCAGCTACTGCCAAGCCAAGCACATGTCCCCGAACCACGTCTGCCGCAGTTCCAAGTCCCCGAACCACGTCTGCCGCCGTTCCAAGTCCCCGAACCACGTCTGCCGCCGCTCCAAGTCCCCGAACCACGTCTGCCGCCGCTCCAAGTCCCCGAACCACGTCTGCCGCCGCTCCAAGTCCCCGAACCACGTCTGCCGCCGCTCCAAGTCCCCGAACCACGTCTGCCGCCGCTCCAAGTCCCCGAACCACGTCTGCCGCCGCTCCAAGTCCCCGAACCACGTCTGCCGCCGCTCCAAGTCCCCGAACCACGTCTGCCGCCGCTCCAAGTCCCCGAACCACGTCTGCCGCCGCTCCAAGTCCCCGAACCACGTCTGCCGCCGCTCCAAGTCCCCGAACCACGTCTGCCGCCGCTCCAAGTCCCCGAACCACGTCTGCCGCCGCTCCAAGTCCCCGAACCACGTCTGCCGCCGCTCCAAGTCCCCGAACCACGTCTGCCGCCGCTCCAAGTCCCCGAACCACGTCTGCCGCCGCTCCAAGTCCCCGAACCACGTCTGCCGCCGCTCCAAGTCCCCGAACCACGTCTGCCGCCGCTCCAAGTCCCCGAACCACGTCTGCCGCCGCTCCAAGTCCCCGAACCACGTCTGCCGCCGCTCCAAGTCCCCGAACCAGGTCTGCCGCCGCTCCAAGTCCCCGATCCAGGTCTGCCGCCGCTCCAAGTCCCCGATCCAGGTCTTCCGCCTCCACGGCAGCCTCAGGGCCCCCGATCCAGGTCTGCCGCCTCCACGGCAGCCTCAGGGCCCCCGATCCAGGTCTGCCGCCTCCACGGCAGCCTCAGGGCCCCCGATCCAGGTCTGCCGCCTCCACGGCAGCCTCAGGTCTCGTGCAAAGTCTCTTCACCTCTTCCATGGCGGCTTCAAGTCCTTTAGTGTGGACAGGAGGTGCACGTCCCACTGCTGTCTTCTCATCTGGCGGCGCACGTTGTGGTTGCCCTTTGCTCCAGTGTGGCGTCCGGGGCGCCCTCCGGACCGGCGCCGCCGGGCTCCCCTCGTCTGGTGTCCGGGACTGGCCTTGATGGGTGTGCCAGGTTCCCGCCTCCGTGCCCCCCTCCGCCCGCCCTGTTTTTGGACTTTTTTGTGTTAGGGACGTCTGGGAGCTGTCCCTCGAGGGAGGGGTTCTGTCATATTTTGGGTTCTGTTTTCCTTGTGTGTCTCCCTTGGTCTTATTTAAGTGTGATTCTGCCCTTCCTCGTGTGATCCAATCAGTGCCCTCAGCCACTTGTGTCTTGCCCCAGGTGTCTTGTTGTGTCGTTAGTGTCTGTGTATTTAGTCTGCTGTCTCCCCTCTGTCTGTGTCTGTTCATTGTTTTTCCCCATGTTATGCTGCCCGTTTTTGCCTTGTTGTTTTGGTTTACCTGGTAATTTGGAAGCTCGCTTTTGTTTTATAGAAATTAAAATCCCTTTTTTGTTTCAACTGCATCCTTGCCTGGCTATTTTTCCTCCCTGCATTTGGGTCCTCCACCAAACCGCACCCGTCGTGACAGAATCCCTTTTTGCACTTCACCTTCAAATTAAAAGTACAAATTAAAAATGCACCAAATGTCATTATAATTTGCATGTATAGGACACCAGGATCATGTCTTGACATATTTAATGAAAAACTAATGGACATTCTCAGATACACAAATGATTAAAAAAAACACAAATAATGTGTGGTGATTTTAACATTGATTTGTTAAATCTGAGTGGGCATCATAAAACTGATTTTATAAATACAATGTATAGTAATAATCTATTCTCTGTAATTATGAAACCTAGCAGAATAACAATTGATACAGCTACACTAATATATTTATAAATAAAATTGACCATAAAATAGAAAGTGGACTTCTTATTAATGATATAAGTGATCATCTTTCGGTCTTTGCAATCTTCCAAGACTATTTTGACAAAAAAATAAAACCAACAACTTACACATCAGAAACAAGACTAAGAACAAAACACACCATGGCTCCATGGCATAAGAGGTTTGGCATATAAATGGATGAAAAGTTATTTGGATAATAACTTACAGTTTAACAATATACTTGAAGATTACTTATGGAGTCCCCCAAGGGTCTGTGCTAGGCCCCAAATTATTTATATTGTATATAAATGATATCTGTTGTGTCTCAAAAATATTCAAAAGTGTCTTATTCGCCGATGAGCCAACTCTCTACTGTTCAGGAGAGAACTTGAAGCAGCTTCTGACTACTGTGGAGAATGAATTGAACACATTAAAAAACTGCTTTGACTTAAATTATCATTAAACTTAAACAAAACCAAGTTGATAGTTTTTGGTATTAGACAAACCACGCAACAGGTCAAAATGATGGTAAATTCAATTGAAATAGAAAGAATGTAGGAAAATAAATTTAATTTGTGGAATGGTTTTGGAACTGACCTGAAAATATGTCTACTCTGCCTTCGATTGACTCACCAGTCCTCATGCCCAAAGTTAGCCAATCTAATCAGTGAAGGCAACGAGTAGCAGCCAATTTGAGGCAGAGGAGGGTGGGCCATGTCTTCACTATTTTTGAGTAAAAAAAAATTGTAATCTGGCTAGAAATTGGACCATTTCGAGACTCTCGCTTCAAGATGGTAGTCAATCTGCATGTCGGGCCAATTATTTCTCCGAGTCCAGGCTCCATCTAGTGATACGTGACGCCAGTTTATGGTGGATTCATTTAATTTACCATACCTTACAGTAAAATATATTGTGTGATGTACTGTTTTCCCCCAAAATTTAGTTTTTATAGTGACCTTGGGGGAAATTGGAATGGATGCTTAAGGATGACGCTGCTCTCTTTTGTGCTCATCGTGATGTCTTGGGAGGAAGTGTCTGTGGAGAGTCACACCTCGCGCTTCATCCAATAGAGATGGGAGACGTGCCTTGACTGCATACCCTCAAACATACACAAAATAAAATCTGAGAATTCCATAATCATGGCTTTGATTAGCATAAAATTTAGCACTACACAGTATTTGTCGAAAATTTGGACGCATTGGTATGATAGTCTCCTCTGAGGTCTTTTGACTTTTTATTTGTGTTTTTAGAGTGACCTTTACTAATTCCATTGTAAATATGTTGTGAATGGTTCTTTTATGTGCCTTTTATATCCTTTTTATGTAATGTTTTTCGCTTTTACCTGGACCTTTTTGAGTCTGTAATAAAGTTTATTATTATTATTATTATTATTATTAGTAGTAGTAGTAGTAGTAGTAGTAGAGGGGTGGCCAAGTTCGGTCCTTGAGATACCCTATCCAGCCTGTTTTCCATGTCTCCCTCCTTCAGCACAGCTGAATCTAATAATCAGCTCATCAGTAAGCTTTGCATAAGCCTGATAATGATCCTGATCATGAATCAGGTGCGTTAGTGGTGAGAAACATGGAAAACAGGCTGGATAGGGGCTCTCGAGGACTGAACTTGGCCACTCAAGTTCCATGATGAGCCAAGTCAATATTGTTGTTGTTTTTTTGTCATTTTTGCATATATATATATATATATATATATATATATATATATATATATATATATATATATATATATACACACACACATATATACATATATATATATATATATACATACATATATATATATATATATATACATACATATATATATATTTATATATATATATACATATATATATATATATATATACAAAATTAATTAACTCATTGAATACTAGCCATTTTCATTGGAACAACCCCCTTCAATACCAGCTGTTGTACTGGATGTTGCATGGCCCACAGAATATTGTGTTCTTTTGCTATATAAACATGGAACATACATTTTTGAAAAGAAAAAAAAAGCTTATGATGTATTGATTCCTCATGTGTATGCGGCGACTATGACACTTATGATGTATTGATACGTCATATGTATTGAGAGAGTTAAAAAAAAAGTGTAGCTTTAAAATGACAAAAACAACACATTAACGTGTTCAGCTGTCACATACGTCTAGTATTCTAGAAATGTGTTACAGGGCCTTTGTTTTGTCATTTGTATCCTGTAGAGATTTAGAGCTCACAAAGTGGAAACAAATCCCAGGATGCTTCTAATCTGAGGTAATTCCTTTAAATGTAATGCAACCTGACTTTATTTGTACAAAGCTACTGTTAATCCCTTGTAAATGGAATACAGCCTGTTAGAAGATCTACATAATTAAAATCGCAAGCAGTGCAGTGAAGTGGTACTTGTATAAAAATAACAACAACCTCTTATTCATAACACATGATGATTTGCTTAGAGCTCTTTACTCATATTTTACCCACAGACACAAAGTATGGGCTGAAGTTTATGGCAGTTTGGGATTTGACATTGCTTGTTTTTTCTTTGATGAATCTTTAAGTGTGCTTGCAGAGATCATTGAAGATAATGATATGTGATTGTGCGCGACAGGCTTCACGAGAGTTAAAAGCAGGTGAAGGATAAATACAAGTTGCTTGATGTAGAACAGAAATTCAAAATGTTGCTTGTTTTTCCTCAGTTAAATCATATCAAAGTCATAGCTCAAGCAAGCGTGTTAACAATCTCTCCTAACATGCCTCCATGACAACCAAGACTCGTTGATTTGCATCAGGAGAAGAAACGCATGACCACATACATAGTCTTTGATTAAATCATCTTGGTACTGTTGGTGGTTCTCGATTTGGATGGCAGGGCTGTTGTAACGTGGGAGTATGTGTTTGTGCAGGGATTGTAAATAACAAAATTACTGGTGCGTTTAGAGTAACATGGAAAGGTCAGGCTATGCTAATAAAACCTTCATGTCTTACAAGATAACTAAAGCAGCGAGGTTGACTTCATACATTGGCTTCTTTTTGTAATCATGAAAATGGCCTGGGGAGATTTAATTGCGTCACACACGAAGCTTTGTGGTCCTTGCGAATTCAAACAGCGTGATGGTGCATGCTAAGAGCCCTGCAACCATCTATTTGATATTCTTCTCTTTGTGCAGCAAAGCCCACCGCTGACTTCTTGACAAGTTGACCAAGCTCCAGCAATGACTTGAACATGAGAGGCTTTAGTCCCACACAGAATAAGCTTAATCAACACTAATTAACATGTGATTCTGGAGGGTACTGGAGCTAAAATGTTATGTTGGCAGCAGCTGAATTGATGTTAAATCCTTAGAGGCGCAAAATTATTATTCTTTACACTACAGGCAAGCTGTCTCTTGCCCAGGAATTATGAAACGAGGCTAAATGAACTTAAGCTGTTTAAAAATGTAGCTGAGAACAGCCTTTTACCTATGTACTTACTTCACCACAGTGAACACAAGATGCTGTTCTACACAGTGTTTTGTGGCAATGCTTATGACAAATCAGGCTATTGATAAAACACACTGACATCTCCCATGTTTTATTACCTAATTTACACAACCCTATTTTCTGTTCGACTTTGTAAAATGCAAAAAACGGGCAGCGCGTGGGGTGGCCGGGGAGGGGCGGGGTTTTTTGTTGGGGGGGGGGGGGGGTGGCATGGCCACCCATGGCCACCACGTGCCTCCGCCATTGACTGACAGATTTTCAAAATTTAAAATCGGGATGCTACCATTTCGCTTAATATCAAATACACAATGAATTCTCACTAGGAACTATTAATAACAAATTTAATCGCTTGTCCATCTAATAACCCGTAGTCGTGTTATTACTTTAAATAATGTGGTTGACAGTTCAACAGTGCTAAACAACACAATGCACAAACATTTTTTGCCCAATGGCGGATAGCCGTGTCGTGCTTATGCAGCAAAATATTTTGCTTCTTTATTCCCACGTTCAACAAGCTGTGTTGTACTTGAATCACCCACCATTGTCACTTCTCCTGTGTTCGTGTTTTTCATGTTGTTTTGACACACGCAAAGCCATGTTTGTTCTGTAGATTGCAATAAAGTTAGGGGGAAAAAGTGTTTGTCTTCTTTGCTGATTCTTCTTCTATGCTTTCCGTTAACTCCCTGTGATACAGCGCCACTCCAGACTTGGCATATACATTACAGCTGTTAAACGTCCTCAGCGTCTTCTTTTGGACACACGCAAGTCTTGAAATGCTTCTGTGTGTACGGGATTTGTTTGAGGAACGAAGCCGGCTTTGCTTCCGTCTGGACAGGGCCTTAGTCTTCCCAAAACAAACGCACAGGTGACTTTAAGCTGGGTTAATATTTGACCAGTAATCATTATTAGCTAAATTATTGTAGCCGGTCTTAGTGGGTTGCATAGTTCCACTTTTCTGATTTTCCGATACATATTCATCAATAATAGGTAATAAACTATCAAAGGCTTGATTAGCTTATCTTACCAATCAATTTTACAGTTTTTTTTTTTTTTCATCACAACTCTGTTAGTGTAACTCCGTCACTCTTATCACAGCAACAGGGTTGCAAATCTGGATCAATGTTAGCTTTCTCTCAATGAGTAGAACCCCCCCCCCCCCCCCCCCAAAAAAAAAGTTTTATATGGAAAAAGGCATTTAGGAGTTTTTTTTTGGGGGGGGGGGGTCTCAGGACAAGTAAATTTACTCAGATGTTTTAGCATTTTGTATGTGGATTATTTACAATTTGTTAGGTGGGATGCAAAATGTCCTCCAATTCGGAATGACCTATCTTTTAGATACAAACTTTGTATGTTGCTGTTCTCCTTCTCTTGATTTGATCAAAAACATAATCTTTGAATGAATCCATCCATGTTCTAAAGCGTTTGTTCTCATTAGGGTCTCGGGTGGGCTGCAGGTACACTCTCTATTGGTCGTCAACACACACACACACGCACGCACACGCGCGCGCACACACACGCGCGCACACACACACACATGCACACCCACACGCACACACCCACACAAATGGCACACTTTTGTTGCCTGGAAACAGACAAGACTCATGACAAGTTTTAGTCAAGCAAGTCACAAGTCCTAAAATTGTTGACGTGTAGTAGCATAAGTCAGACATCAAGTTAAGTCATGTGACTTGAGCCTCAACAGTGACTGAAGTGGATATTATGCATTGATAAATACAACTAAAAACCTGTGGCCTAACCATTGGTGTATGACCTGTCCCTTGGGGCACTTGGTACTAGGCCGCCCAGATATATTAATTTTATTTATTTTTATAGTGTTGCATGTATGCCCCATCGTCCTTATCACCCGGTCGGCAATGTTCGACAGCATGATTTTACACTAAGCAAATTAATGTGTGGGTGAACTGATCAATATTCCATACATTTTGTGACACTTTGTTTGGTTATGTGCTGGGATATTTTAGAATATAAAATGGGTGACTTGGCTCAATAAATGAAAAATAAAACTGTTTAATTTTACGTATCCAAAATTAAGTGGGAAGAAGTGAAACTTAATTACTCCCACCGCTTATTAAGTTATAATCGATTATTAATTATATTTTTAATTATTTAACATCCTTATTACTAATCAATGTAGTAATTTACTTGACTTATTGTAATATTTTATCCCCAAATTAATGTAATTCCTCAAGAGCTTGTTTCACAATTTGGCATTTAGCATTTATAATGGTCAAAGTTGACTCATACCCTGCTGCTCTGTTTCATTGTCCAATGTTGATAATATGCATATTTGGGGATTTTTGACTTTTTGATATTATTATAATGTGATTCTACAGTCCACTTTGCTGCTGTAAAATCAGAATTTCCCCATTTTAGAGTTTTGTAGTACATAAACAAAACATGGCCAAATTTGTAAAGTTGATGTGCTTGCATCTTACAAATGATTGCTTAAGGTTGCTCAGTGAGGCCAGGGGTGTGCAGAGGGTGGAGCCAACTGGTTGGTGGCCCGGGCATCCATCTGGAGGACATCCACAGCTACCTCCCGCCCCCTTATCGAGGAAAATATATTGTCGATCGATAATAGTTGCAAGTTGAAGGGGAATCCTGCTGGGATAGAGGGGGCATGAATTTTGAGAAAGGGCCTGTTGCCAAATGTTTCTGGATCATAGAAGCAGCTAATGTGCTTTGTACGCCACTGAGGGCGGCGTATTGATTTAACTTTATTACATTTTAGGGTGACAGAAAATGCATCTGATGAGCCTTTCAACATGGTTGAATATTTTGTAGGTGTAATTCCTACCAATATCTACTTTTTTTTATTATTATTATTTTTTTAATCAGTCTGGAGGTGTTATGGAGACTTGCTATAAGGCTGAGCTGAATGGGAGTGATCATGATAATTGAGTGGTTATTACAGATGAGGATCCTCTGTTAATAGGTGCTAAATGATCATCTAGGAGGGAATTAATGAGATGGCGGATGGAGAATATTAGTATCATTATTATTCAGCATTATGGTTGCTATTGACATTTCCAGAAATAACTAAGGGGGGTTGGTGTAAGAAAATCCTCAACGCTGGCAAGGCTGTAGATCAGCCGGTTATAATTAGGATGTGAAATTAAAATGATAAATGTTTTACAGTGATGCAGTGAGTCAGATTAAATGTCAACTTGCCTTCATGTCATTTACATTATATATCGCATATCATAACAGTAAGTATCCTTCTGGCTAGGACTCACCTTGTGCAATGCATTTACTTTGAAATCTGGCCATGCAAATGGGAGTGAGTTTAGTTAGCATGTGAGTTTAGTTAGCAGGTGTTGATGTTTCTTAATCAGACAAATAAATTACACAGAAGCAACATGTGACAATTTTCAGTAACGGGTTTATTAAATTAGTGCAAAAGACAGACATTACTCGTTCCAAATGTCTTCTTTTTCTTTGAGGTTGCGTTCCAATCGAGCCCGCACTCCTTCCCCCTCGTTTGATAAGTGCAGGCAGGAGTGAAAAGATAAACTACGCATCACATCACATTCTTTGTTTTCTTCTTTTACATCGTTCTTAGGACTTGAAAACAGATGAAGCGCAAACAGGGGAGCAAAATTTGAACCGAAGCACATATGAGCATTGAAAACTCAAAGACCACACTGACACCATTGGCATTAAAACGAGGGCTCAAGTTCACTGATGGAAAAAAAGAAAGAAAAGAAACATTTCTCCTTGTCTGTGTGGGGAACTAAATTAAAGTACATAAGCTAATCAGTACTGTATATTCATACAATGGTAAAAAATTAACTATTTATATAATAATACTTTTTTCCCCCCAAGGTTCACACCATTACTATAAAGATATACTGATTCCACTCCATGACAACTAATGCAATAAAAACAGTTAAATCGAAGAAACATCTCCAGGGTTTTCCGACTTTAAAGGCTTATTGGCTACCACCTTATCCTAAGAGACCACAACCACTGCAGACAAAGAAACAGGCAGCTTCTCTCCTCTGAAACAGGGAAACTAGATCAAGCACAGTCTGTTGAGAAGAGAAAAGAACACATCAAAAAGCCAACACGACGCCCACCACGACCGTGTCTCAGCCTTCGCCGTGTTTGTTGGCATGGGGAAAGGGAGGTAGGATAGAAGGATGGGGGAAACATTTCAGATGGCGTAGTGAATTCCAGTTTGAAAATGATTATGGAGTGTTTTTCGATCCAGCAATTCATTTACTATAGCACTTATCCCGTTTCATGTCAGAGTGGAGTGCATTTTAGATGAGAGGTGCTCGCTCAGGTGTTGTGTGTCCTGGACTTGTTGCCTGTCAATCACAAAGCTGGCATGTCGGAACAGACGACCATTTACACTCACATTCACACCTATAGACAATTCAGGTTTCTTCGAACCTCACATATTTGTTTTGGACTGGGGGGGGATGCTGGAATACGCAGAGAAAATCCACACAAGCACAGCGAGAACATGCAAACTGCTCACACAAACAACTGTGATGTCCTCCGGCAGTTTTCATTAAGCCTGCTGTTGAGACATTAATTGATGATGTTTATTATTGTGGTAGAAGTGTCATCTTTTCTATTTTCAGATTTACCTTTTCCTTGAGCTAATTAATGGAAATACCGTTCAGTGTGATGTAGAGCAGTTCTCCATGATTAAACACAACAGCTTTTAATGTTTTCTTTCTTCTTTTTTTTTATGATGGAATTAGTAACACTTTCTTATATTGCTCCTCACCATAAATGGGTCATGGGTTTGTAAAGTTGTGGATTGTAGAAACTCAAGTAAGTCTGACAGACAAATCGACTTAAAGCAACATTTGTTCAGTCGAATAATGTTATTTGATGGGGTTCCATGTAAACGGCAATCAAATCAAATCCGGTCACTTGATGCTAGAACATCCTTTGAAAGAGTACATTGCATTCACACGCAAAAAAACATGACACATTCTACTGAGATAGATTTTACAGAGTAACACACCCCTACTGTTTTTGAGGCTGCAAAAAGAAAGATGTCCAAATGTGTTAAAAATATGAATTGAATAATCAATGGTGTCCAGGGTATGTGTGGACCGAGGACAAAATGTTAAATAAAGGTAGTCAGACAAATTAAAGTTGATGTGATATAATGCGGGATGGAGCAGTTCACCAAGGAAAGTAGCGATGAAGAAAAGCAGACAAGTGTAGCGAGAAGATAAGTGATTTTTTACACAGCAGTTGAGCTTGTGGGGATTGTGTCTATTGTCATGTATAATTTGTCATGGTGTGAAGACTCCTTTTCCTTCTCTTTCGTCCTCTCTGCTAAGCCAGCGTTGTGTGCAGGAGATAAGTTGTTGCTTTCCGGTTTTGCAAACAGGACCATTTTGCAGAAGCTACAGGCCTGGTGAGACAAGACATGAAGAAAAAAAAAGGCTGAATGGCAGGAAAGTGAGGCATGGACACAGAGTACAAGAGGTAAACTAAGGTCAGCGGGGAATTACAGACGGCAGATATCAGTGTATTTTCATTAAATATTTAATAAGGACAGTGTTCGAAAAATATTTTTTGCACTTACAAAATGTAATATCACTTTACTGAGACAAAAAAAATATATATATATATCAACCAGTTCAGGGTGTACCCCGCCTACTGCCCGTGAACACAAGCGGTCAAGAAAATGGATGGATGAATGTATATATATATATATATATATAGAGGTAGGCTCGCGGGGGCAGCAGCTTTAGCTCTCTAGCCACTCTCTGACGGGATCCCAAGGCGTTCCCAGGCCAGCCGAGAGACATAGTCTCTCTCCAGCGTGTCCTAGGTCGTCCTCGGGGCTTCTCGCCGGTGGGACATGCCCGGAACAACTCTCCAGGGAGGTGTCCAGGAGGCATCCGAACCAGATGCCCGAGCCACTTCAACTGGTTCCTCTCAACGCAGAGGAGTAGCGGCTCGACACTTGAGTCCCTCCCGGATGACTGAGCTTCTCACCCTATCTCTAAGGGAGACACCCTGCGGAGGAAACTCATTTCGGCCGCTTGTATCCGGTATCTTGTTTTTCGGTCACGACCCACAGCTCATGACCATAGGTGAGGGTAGGAACGTAGATCGACCGGTAAATCGAGGGCTTTGCCTTTCGACTCCGCTCCTTCTTCACCACAACGGACCGATACAGAGTCCGCATTACTGCAGACGTTGCACCGATCCGCCTGTCGATCTCCCGCTCCAACCTACCCTCAGTCGAGAACAAGACGCCAAGATATTTGATCTCCTCCACTTAGGGATCATCTCATCTCATCCCTGACCCGGAGAGGGCACTCCACCCTTTTCCGACTTAGGACCATGGTCTCTGATTTGGAGGTGCTGATTTTCATCCCAACCGCTTCTTATTTCCAGTGAGAGTTGAAGATCACGGCTTGAAGAAGCCAACAGCACCACATCATCTGCCAAAAGCAGAGATGCAATGTTGAGGCCACCAAACCAGACCCCCTCAATGCCTTGGCTGCGCCTAGAAATTCTGTCCATAAAAGTTATGAACAGAATTGGTGACAAAGGGCAACCTTGGCAGAGTCCACTGGAGACAAATTTGACTTATTGCGGGCAATGCAGACCAAACTCTGACATCGGTCCAAACAGCCTGTATCAGGGGGACCGGTACCCCGTACTCCCTATGGTGATTAGACTGTGAGGCAGCACAGAGCGAGTTACGATACAATTTGTGAATGGATTGTGCATGCTTGCATGCTTCAAAGTAAGGGTTCCGAAAGGGTTATTCGTGAAAGGCAGAGGTTCTACCCAGAACTATGGGCTTCTAGGGAACCCTTTTTTGAAAATAATTAAATAAAAAATCTTCAAACCGTTTAAATACAGAGAACTCTTTTTGGAAGAAGCGTTCTTCAAGGGCTGTTGAAAACCTGGGTATTAGAAGATCCTTACCATCAAATTCTCAAACGTTTAGCCTCAGTATTCACTCAGACGTTCTAAAGAAATTTTACGAGAGTATTGAGTAAATTTTACCAGTTAATTACAAAAAAAAAGTTACTCGAGCATTGGGAAACAAACTCATGACCTTCAGGTTGGGAGACAACCACTGTACCACCTCAATTCCCACTCTCTCCAAGTTGTGTCTTGTTTGTCCTTGTACTGCATTGCTGGTGTGTCCAAAATGAGGCCAGCTTGAAGTTACGAGGATTCCACCTGACACCAGCAAAATACTAATACACAGCAGGAGCGGCATGGCGCAGGTGGTACACTGGCTGTCCCCGAACCTGAAAGTTGTGGCTTTTTACCTCACCCTTTGAGTAGCCTTTTGTTTTTGTACTAAAATGTACTAAAAACCTTCATTGTAAAATGTACTTAGAATTTCTGAGTGAAATAACTTTACACATTTTTTTCCAGTCTTTTTCCCCCACTTTTTTGTATTTTATTAGTGCACTATGGGACTGAGACTGGGACTTAAGAGGAATTTGTCTGCAGAAGAACTTTTTTGTGTGACAATTTCCAATTTGTAATGTACAACACTTAAACTTAGAATACCAGAAGGTCATCTGTTCAATTCCCACTCTCTCCAAGTTGTGTCATTGAGTCCTTAGGCAAGACATTTTAGACACATTGCCTTCTTTGCCACCCTCACTGGTGTACGGATAGTGCGAATGTTTGGTGGTGGTTGTGTTACCCAGGGGAAAAGCTGTATTTTTGTGTGTGGGACCTGTGAGCTGGCTGCCATATTGATTGCTCTGTGGGAGTTGAATGCTGGTTTTGCTACACGCTCCGCTCTCTTCAATACAGGTGTGACATATCAGTGGTGATTGCTATTCACACACGTGATCACCTGTGTATGAATTTGAATTACAAGCTGGGTTGAAGAGAAACCTCAAATAATCAAGGTAAGTTAAATCAACTCTCTTATTTCAGCAAATGTGACATGATGACCCTTATGGAGAAAGGTAGAGTGGTAAAAAAAAATATCTGTAAAATAGTGTGATTCTTAATAAAAAACCCTTATAAAAAACAAAACTCCTTCTGCAGGTTTTAGATAAAACCCTTGAAACATAAAAGGGTTCTCAGTATAACTTACTGTGTTAGTTCTAAATGAAACCCTTGCAATATTAAAGGGTTTTCAATGGAACTTTCTATGAAGGGTCAAGATGAAACCCTTGCAATTTAATAGGGTTCTTTGAGGAACTTGCTGTGAAGGTTCTAGACAAAACCCTTGTAAGATAAAAGGGTTCTCAGTGGAACTCGCTGTGAAGGTTTTGGATGAAACCTTTCACAGATGGTTCTGGGTATAACCCTTTATGTTCTCAGTAGAACCCTTTGGAAGGGTTCCAGGTGGAACCTTCATAAATGGTTCTAACAGGAACCAAAAAAGGGTTCTCTTATGAGGACAAGCTGGGGAACCTAAAAAGGTTCTAACAAGCACTTTTACATCTAAGAGTGTGGGCTAACATGTATGCTTGCACTGTTGTTCGAGCTCAAAAAGTTATTTATTTTATTTATTTATTTTATAATTTGAAGATGCCAGAATTTGCACATAATTTTGTCTGATGACATTGTTTTTAAAAATAAGACATTATGCTCATGCAGTTAGTACTTGAGTATTCTTTTCAGCAAATACATTTTTTTTTACGTGAACTTGAAAGATTTTTTGATGACTACTTTTTACTTTTACTTGAGTACAGTTTTTGGCTACTTTACCCACCTGATATTTCTTTTATTATTATTATTATTTTTAATTCTTAGAGTTGTACACTGTTTATAAAAAAAAACAGTATTAAGGGAGATACTTTTTTCCCCATGTATAACCGACTGGTAGGGATGCACCACAGAAGATAAGTGATTTATCAAATACATTTTTGGTGCTTTTTTTTACTTTGACATACAGTATACTGTATATATGGTTGTAACTTCTAAGTATGTACAGCAAAAAAGGAGGCAGGTATTGCTAGACATAAACAACAGACAACAGACATAAAATTTTTACTTTGAAGTCAACCAAAACGTTGGTAATTTCAATAAACTACAAATTAAATTAATTAAAATTTTACATTCTTTAAAAATTTATGTTGAAAAAAAAACATAGAATCATGACACTAATGTATCAAACCGAACCAAACTGTGAATTTTGTGTATCGTTGCACCCTATATATATGAACGTTGCATCATAATCATAATAATCTGTGTGTGTGTGTGTGTTTGTGTGCTTGTAGAGTGTTCTGTGGTAGTATGACAATTTGTTACAACAGATCAAGAGGTAATATGAGACAGTCATTGCTATAGACAGAGTGAGCTGACACACATACACACACACGCACGTACCAAACTATGATTTGAAATATGAGGCTTTATCGATTGCTTCTCGTCTCGTGTGTGACATGTTGGAAGATGTCTGAGCTTGAATGACGCATTTGTTCACGCCAACAGCTTCATTTTCACCCCTTTTCAGCACTTGGGGCTTCCAAGTAGAAGGCATGAAACACATTAGGTGTGGTACCAACAGTTTATACATTTCAAAGAGATTTGTAGAATATGTTGTGCTCATTATTCTAATAACTTTTGCTTTTGTTTGGAAACTATTAATTTGAAATGTCTTCCACACTATTGTGAACTGAAAGTATTGTATATTGTTTGTAATGAATACATAATCATAAAAAAGCGGTATACGTGCACCACACTCCTGCTTCTGTATGACTGTGACAGTGTAGAGGCACTACACCACTATACACGCAATTTATTGCACTGATGCAGAAATACTTGTCAAGAGTAGAACAGGTTTTACGTTCTGTTTTACTTTACAGGCTTACTACTAAGCCTCGGTGCAAGTGCTTATTAAACGAAATGCATGTGGCACAATATGGTGTAAAACAGGCCGTGTAAGTGGGAGGCAGTTTGACATAGTCTGTTACCTTAATAGTTTACTGTTGAATTATGTATTGTGTGATTCTTTTGAGAGACTGTACTGTTTTTTCTCTTAACATTTGGGGTCACAGTCCTGCTGTGCTTTGTTTCATATAGGTTGGCAGTCACTATCATTTAGTTCAACTTTCATTTGTCTCGTCGCCCTCAATGCAGTGGCGGTTCTAGACCATTTTTACTGAGGGAATCTAGGTTTTGCCAGGACACATTTAACCTGCTAAAATTAGTTAACCTTACCACAACACAAAACCAAGCAAACCTGCAATAGTAGACTGTTATACATTTATTATAGACTGGGTTGCAGAAATGTTGTTGATATTACGTCCTATTTTTGTGCCATAAAGACAAATAAAAATGAAGCAAACACTGTGACAGCTCCAGATGTGAGAGAGAGAGCGAGAGAGAGAGCGAGAGAGAGAGAGAGAGAGAGAGAGAGAGAGAGAGAGAGAGAGAGAGAGAGAGAGAGAGAAACATGAGAGTGCCACAGGACTTGGGAAACAATTTCAGAGAGGGAAGATACAGAGCAGGAAAGAGAGACTGATGAAGATCCTGAGAGTGAAGAGGCTGCAAAAACATTTTCCTGCTTAGTATGTGTGTGTGCGTGTGCTTTAGGGTCCTATTTTCGTGCGCAGTGAAAGTCTAGCGCAAAGTGCACAAGAGTGGAGTTTTCTTTCTTTTCATATACCAGGGTTCTGCAACCTGTGGCTCCAGATCCACATGTGGCTCTTTAGTTCCTCTCTTGTGGCTCCCTGTGGATCTGGTAAAACATTAGTAGATTTTTTTTCTTCATATTTACAGTATTTTTTAGAGAAAATATAAAAAATCAGAAGATTACTATAAAATCATATCTATGGAATTGCCCCCCCACCCCAAAAAAAAAAGTCAGACAATTGATTTGAAAAGGCAGAAAAGAAAACATAAAATATCCCAAAACAAAAGAATAAATCAGGATAATTACCATAAATTATTCAATTGGCAGAAATGTCAGAACATTTATTTAACAAAAGTTAAGAAAATGTAAACAGTATTCTAGTATCCATAAAATGCCCCAAACCAAAATTGCCATAAAACAGAGGTGGGCAATCTCGGTCCTCAAGGGCTGGAGTCCTGCAGGTTTTGGAGGTTTCTAACTTCCAACACAAGCTGATTCCAATCAACAGGATCGTTATCGGGCTTATGCAGAGCTTGCTGATGAGCTGATTATATATCAGCTGTGTTGGAGAACGGAAACATCCAAAGGGCAACATGCAAAACCTGCAGGACCTCGATGCCCACCTCTGCCATAAAATGTCCACAAAATTGCCAAAAAATGTCAACAAATTTATAGCAAAAAATAGCCATAATATACATCCATCCATTTTCCTAACAACTTAAATTGCCAATTATGTCATAAATTTGACAGAAAGGCAGAAAAATATAAACGTGTATGAAAAAACAAGTATAAAAAATTACCCCCAAAAATCCAAAAACGGAAGACAAAATGTAGAAGAAAATTAACTCCAGCCAATCAAAGCGGCTCTGCTCATTTCCTTTCAATTCAACGCAGGTGAAGCACATAGTCTACATCACAGAAGCATAACGGACTCAATGGAGTCCACCTTAGAGATCACTCACCTTCAACTCCCGATCGCGTGTTTGTTTGTTTTAAATATACAGTATAATAAAGACAAAAATAATTATCAAAAAAAAATCACTAGGGTTCGATGCACACTGATGTCATATTTCTGAATGAAATATGATGACAACCACCACACATATCAACGGAGCTAAGAATCTGTCTGCCTGCGCCTGGATAAAATCTACTAACATCATGTTTAACCACCTGTACCACAACTTAGACCTGTTTTCCATCCATCCATTATCCACTGCTTATCCAGGGTGAGGTCATAGCAGCAGCAGCTTTAGCAGGGAAGCCCAGACTTTCCTCTCCCCAGTCACCTGGTCCACTCCTCCAGCAGAATCCAAAAGCGTTACAAGGGCAGCCGAGAGGCATAGTTTCTGTAGCGTGTCCCGGGTCGTCCTCTTCCCAGTGGGAGATGCTCAGAGCACCTCACCAAGGAGGCGTCCAGGAGGCGTCCAGGAGGCATCCGAACCAGATGTGGAGGAGCAACGGCTCGACTATGAGTCCCTCCCGGATGACCGAGCTTCTCACCATAGATCTGTTTTCACTTGGTATGAAGCCTAGTCTACGTTTTATCACCAAAATGTCAGCTGCACCATGGGCATTTAATAGAAAACACCTTCGGTCCACCGGAATGTCGAAAAGCAAAGTGCAACGCAGTCTGCCAAATTCCCGAACACGGTAAACCAGACTTGCCCCGTCATTAAAAAAAGATGCACCGGTTCTTACGTCGCAGAGTTTCTTCTGTATTGGCTTACATGCTCAACAATTAGTCAAATTTACAACAAATCAGATCAAGTGAAATTCTGGGAAAGTGAGAAAATTCCCTTTATCCTTCCACAGGTGCACAATCAGGGATAGACGCCAGAGCTTCAACTGCTAATGTCACATGCGCGGCAGGGGAGATCCTGCACCTTACTTGTATAAAGCCACTTTGCACACACCAATGTACAGACCTGGGCGAATCAGTTTCTGTTTCCGTGATGTCAAACACTGTGTCCGGCTCGACTACCCTGATTTCAAAGAAAATTAGGGGAGCTGCGTTCCATTCCAACAAAGGCATAAATGCCCATTTCTGTCTGTGCTAGTCTGTCAAAATCCCAAAAGAGAGAAAACTCTACTCTTGCGCTCGGTTACACTGTACTTTGAACTAGACTCGTGCTGGAATGAAAATAGGGCCCTTAGTATTTGTTAAGGTTGGACTCAATTTGAGCCATTATAAGTAGAGATGCAGTGGGAAAGGGGCAAGACGTATGATGGTTTTATGTTTATGAAATTACTTTACATATAAATCTGTCCTCATTCATACACAACTGTGAAGAAACTATTGACAAGATAAGCTATTCTAGTGTTATGACAGGTCTTGCTGATGAGACAAGATTGAGCGATTCCAACTTCAGAACCAATAAAATGATCTCAGAGGAATCACTCAACAGGAGGAGTGGCAGTAGCCACTCATCAGTCAAAATTTCATGAGGAAGAAACTAGATAGAGTGGAAGTGTCACAGGCTGAAAGTCTTTTTGCACGGAATACTGTGTGGCAACAATTAGAAGTCGTTGTTCACAGATGCTTTCCTTTAAAATTGATGGACCCTGAAAGAAGTTAGGCTTGGAAAAAAAATAGCTGCGTTTTTAAGTGAGCCAAACTTGCGGGGAATGAATGGCCTGATAAACCTCACAGCTGGCATTGTTACCAAAAGGCTATTTGTCAAGGACCGAATAAAGTATGGCAACCTTGAGATTTCACGTTATGACTTACCCATTGTTCTTTATACCCAGTTAACCAGCATTTAAACACATTTATATTCAAGTCCAATGTGAATATTATGAAGACAAAAAATATGATCGAGGAAAAAGATGTCGAAAGTATGAGTTACATATGGGACAATAAATGGCAATCAAATATTATTATAATAAAGTGTTGGAACGCGGCCATCAGTGGCCGGAAACGACGCTGATGTGTGAAACCCGGAAGTCTACCCCATTCAATTACAGCTCTATGATGGGCCGGTATTTGAGTTTGTAACGAGACCACGAAATCACATTTCTACACAAAGCTTACAATTTTACAAAGAGTCCGTAAAATTGAATGACTAAAATTTTACCAGCCCGAATTTCACTTGCATGCATCAATTCATCAGAAATATATTTTGTCGATCCTCTAAAAGATATTGGGAATTGTTCATTAACACAAAGCGACTATAGTTGGGTTTCCATTCACCCATTTTTATTCGAATTTTCAAGAAATGGTAAAATAAAAAAAATAAGAAAAATGTGAATTTTGGCGATGGAAACAGGTTTTGCGAATAACTGGATACACGGCGCACGTTTTGACCGGATATTACGTCACACATACATTTTTAGTCACAAAGCTATGGCAGACGATAAAGTAAGGTATGATTGGGAAACAACAAAACAAAGCGAATATGAATGCATTTTAGATGGAAAACAGCAAAGAAACGCTACGGTGTATCAAGAATTACAAAAGCAAACTCATACGACATCATCGCACGGTACAGCCGCTACCTGTTTTTCTTCTTCTTCTTTCAAATTAATGGTGGATCACATCTCTATGGTGTATTACGCCACCTACAGTTGCGGAGTCCCCTCTCAATATTCGCAAAAGAAGAATAGATGGAAACGGGCATAAGTTACATGTACGTTTTGCGTATTTTCACAAAATCCGCTTAAAAATTCCGAAACATTTGGATGGAAACCTAACTAGTGACTGGCTTTCCTATTAGTGTTTGTGTGTGTGTGTCTGCACTCATCTCTAATACAAATAGACATGTGCATAGTGGACACACTTGCTTTGTACAAGAGGCAAATGGAGGTACCTTTTATAGAACATGCAGAAGAACATAAAATGTAATGTTAAAAAAAAAAATCGTAATTATCATCATGGTAATGCATAATTTATATCAGACAGCAATCCTCACTCTAACCCGTGGTATAAAAATATTCTCAATTTAATGACCACACCGTAAACACTCAAGGCATTTATGGTGATAGTTTTTATTGATATGATATCTAATTCTTCCATCCAACCAGGTTCGCCCCCGAACCAAATTGGGGACCAAAGCAAAATTTTATTAGGAGTGTTACGGGTGAGCTGAAGCCTATTTCGGCTGACTTCGAATGAAAGCCGTACTACACCCTGGAATGGTCGCATGTAGAGACATACAACCACTTACACTCACATTCACACAGTCAGTGAGTGGGAATGGAACCTTCACTACTTTCACCAAAGTCAGGCGAGTGTACTGCTACACTAACAATGACTTCCATACTAATTATTTACACTATTTCACTATCTCAGAACACTTATTTTGACTGGCACAAGGTGGCCGAGATCTTCTCCTATAACTGTTTTTCAGTCAATAAAACATTTCAATGTTCTGAGACTATTCTATAACTCAAGAAAAATAATTATTTTGTATGTTCTCCATTTAAGATGGGGTCATAGGTAGTAGGGTTCTTCTCCAATAAAGACACTATTGCAGGGACAGTATAGTATGATCAGCCACCGTGTTCTAGCTTATTAGTGGATCATGCTCCCTCACACTCTCACATGTTCATGCTTGATGTGTGCTATGCACAGCAAAAACATTTTTTAAATTATTTTTTTATTTTATTTCAACTAATAGATCAAACAGTCTTCACAGCATGATCTGAGATCAAAGACAATTCTCCAAGATACTGTATACAAACCACAAATGGCCACCATCAAAAGAAGTTGAAATAATGAAAAAGATGCCTCTTTCCAAGAGTAAATAAGCCTGTAAACATTCTCTCAAGCTGGAAAGAGGATTTGTGTAGAGCTGTAGAAGAATGAAAATGGCTGTCGTAGTGGAGTGGAGGATCAGAGAAGACAAACAACGCGGACTAAATACCCCGGGGGATGCAAGGTAAATTAGCGGCATCTTGTTTTTGAGTTTTTGCAGTACTCAGGGGTTAATTGTTTGGTTTTACGACACCCTCACTCCTTTACTCTTGCCTTTTCAATATTCGGTAACTCTTGCTGAAATGACAAAGAAAAGCAGAAGCAATCAAGTTTCCTGCAGTGCACCACAGCTTCAGACCAATTTACTGCTACAGCCGGTAATCCTGCATGGACAAGATTGAGGTTTGAGCTTGTAGACACTAAATCGAGCACAAGTGGGGGAATTCTGTGCACTATATAGGGAACTGGGGAACTGTGTGTGTGCACGCGTGTGTGTAGAAGAAATCTCACTTCCTAAGTTAAATTGTCTTATAGGCAAAAGTCCAAGCCACCAATCTGTATAAAGTATTTATAGGCTATACGTGGTGTGCTTTCACATTGGCTTCAGCTATCCATCTTCAGCTTTGAAAATGTGTTTGGAGCAGGCGAAAAGGTGTTGAGGAGAGATAATATTTGACCATAAGTGATGCAAAGAACATCAGTTCACATGTGCACTGTTAGGGGGCAGCGTAGCCTACTTTGTTGTCTTACTATGATGAGACACCATGGGAGGATATGACAAAAATGTATCATGTAAGACACAATTCATTTGGATTCCTTAAATGGTGGTCATCAGCCAGTCATAAGGCACATATAGGCAAACAACTATTCACATTGACACATATGCACAATTTAGAGTCTTTAATTAACCCGGGAAGCATGTTTATGGAATCTGAGTGGAAGTTGGAGTACTTGGAGAAGAACCATAAAAGCATGGCGTAACAACTCAACTCAGGAAGGCCTGCACCAAAATTGTTTGACTCCATTTTAGTTCAGAGGGCATAAGCTTTATAAATACATTTAACCCTTTCAATGTACAGTTATTAGTAGTTTTCTTAAAGTCAAAATACTGCTCTGTAAACTTGTAAATGACATTTTGTATATGGACATCAACGCTTGAAATAAGCAGTTTCACATCACAGTTTGTGGGTCAAAGTTAGCATTTAGCACCTCATTTTAACGCAATGAATAGCCAAAACGGGAATTAGGTGCCGAGACAACCATCAAAAGGGAGAAGAAGGGAAAGAAGAACCACTGAGACGAGCCTAAAAAGCGTTGCTGAGCTCACGTCACCTACAGTGGGAAGTTGGAAGTCAGGGGAAGCTCTGTACTACTTGTGCAGAGGAAACTAGCTAGCAACAGCTTCATCTGGCTACTAGTGTGCCTAAACATGTTGTGGAGTAGCTTCCAAGACAGTACCGGTAATCATTTCCTGAGTGGCGACAAATAAGCTACTTTTCTGACATGTGTCATACTCACGAAGCGATAATGAGAAGAAGACAGTGAAGTCATGCTAAATGCTAAGCTAACCTAAGATTAACACAGCTAGCGCGTTTAACACCTTGAGTGATCGATTACACTTTTGACCAGTGTCTGGCTGCAACCCCCGAGCATATCCATCTTTGAACAGGAAATTTGCAGGGAAATTAATGTATGGACTCTGGAGTAAAAATCAAACTCACTAAACTAAAGCAGAACAAAGAATTACTTTTCTTCTCTTACGTTCTGAGCGTCAGGCAGGAGGATTGGCCCATAAGCTTAAATAATTGAAATATTTATAATTAATAGCCCTGAGACAGTGCACGCTGCAAAATAAATGTTCTCAAAATTATATAACAGCTGAGTAAAAAAAAAAAATCTATTTAGCTTTGCTTCTTGACAATAAAACGCTTACTGCTATACACAATGTTAATTTAAAAAATAATAACTGTTGATTATATAAAAAAGAGAACCAATTGCTCATTCATTATATTGTTATATTTCTATTGCTTAATACAACTCTTGCTTCTGTTTCCCGATATTAACCTACAAAATAAATTAATAAATTAATAATTGCTTCACAAAGTTAGAAAGTTGCTACTCAAATGAAGTCATTGATTTGCAAATTTAAAAAAGTATATATAAAGACACTAACACATTTCTGTAAAAAATAGCGGTAAAATACTGTAAATTTTACAGCAACTATATTTGGGCATGTATCTGTGTATTACAGGTAAATACTGTAAAGATTATTGGATTTTGACGGGTATCTCTATAGGAGAAGAAGCAAATAGAGGACCCTCTATCGTCACCAGAGCAAGGACGAGTAATATTTTAGCGCGAGAGCAGTCTATATCGTCATCACATCGCATTTCTCCGATAAACATGCATTAGCTAACATTCATTCATGCACTCTGCTGCAGAGCAAGGATTGATTTTACAAGGGCGGCATGGTGGATGACTGGTAAGCATTTCCGCCTCCCAATGCAGAGGACGTGATATCTAGTCCGGGCTTCTGCCTTCCTGGGTGGAGTTTGCATGTTCTCTCTGTGCCTGTGTGGGCTTTGTCTGGGTACACCGGTCTCCTCTCACATTGCAAAGACATGTATGGCAGGTTAATTGAACACTCTAAATTGTCCCTAGGTGTGATTGTGAGTGTGGGTGGCTGCTCGCCTCTGTGTGCCCTGCGATTGGCTGGCAACTAGTTCAGGGTGTACCCTGCCTAATGCCTGAAGCCAGCTGGGATAGGCTCCAGCGAACCTTTTGAGGAATAAGAGGTAAAGAAAATAGATGGATGGATGGATTTTACAATGACATACTGTATTTGTGTATTTACAGGAATTTACTGGCAACTAAAGTAAATTACGTAGAATACAAGAAACGGTTTTAAGATAGATTACAGTGAATTGCTGTAAAGGTAAATGCAGTAAGTAACTGTAATTTATGTACAGTAAATACTTGTAAAGAATACAGTAATGTACTGAGATTTTACAATAATAAGCTGGCAACTTTTTTGCCAGCTTATTATTGTAAATTCTACAGTCAATTCGTTACAGTACATGTATGTCTATTTTGAGCCTTGCTGTACAACACTGTTCTCGTGCCATAAACGAGAAAAAAAGATTTTAATCTCCACACATTCATCTCCTTCTCTCATCCCTTCCCTCTGGCTCTTTCCATTTCCCTTTCTCTCATCTCTCTGTGTCAGGGTCAGAGTTCAGTTTGGAGATAAGGGAATAGAAACAGGATCCCGTGTGGCTCTCTATCAACCTCTCAGATTCAACACTGGAGTGATCAGTCGCCTACATCTGTGGCCCAGTGCGGCTGTCTGTGATGAGCTCGGGCATAAGTCATCTCTCCAGGTGCCTGCTTGGCGTGTGTGCAGAGCTTTTCCATGTTTGACCCCAAGCCTCTGTCGCTCATAACATAACCAACTGTGGCATTGCGAAAAGGAACACATGTGCACTTACTTTTTGCAGTCACATCCAAGGTAACATAACATCTGTGTTAAATCAAGTTATTGGACAGTCCAAATTAAAAGGACATGTACACACGCACAAGGTCAGAGGGGGAAAAATTTGGTTAATGAATTCCACGGTAGATCAGAGCAATATTAGAATGACTGCAGCTATCTTTGTTCACCAATTCCGGTACTCGAGGTGTGGAGTCCTGCAAGTTTTTTTTTTAAATTATTATTATTATTATTATTATTTTTTTTTTTTTCAAAAAGAGCTCAGTATTGTTCATTCGGTAATGTCATCATCATTGCTCTTTGTGTATGTGCGTATTCGTTAGCTCACCAAAAACCTATTAGAAAAAATCCCATACCGTTCACCTAAACCGAACACCGCCGTCAGGAGACCCGAGGGGACCAAAGAAAACAAAGGAAAGTGAAATCCAGCACCGGCCAGACACCACCCACCAGAATTCCTCACCAACTCCAGAAACATATAAATTCCAACAAATCCCAAAAAATCAGGGAGACCTCAAGAGACCAAAGGAGAGACTGAGGAAAGGAAGGAAGGACAAACGAAGCAGAGTGAGATCCACAGACACCAGCCTCCACCGATTCAATGACCTGAGGAGGAAGCAGATTGTGTCTGAGTTTCGATAGATGCTGGTGTGGTGGATCTGGCATGCATGAAAATCTCCACCAAAGAGGGGAGCCGTCGACCCCTGCCAGGACAGGGCAAGCGCAACACCTCAGGGCCCCCCAGGCCGCGGCAGCGCCAAAGGACGACCCCCGGGCCCCGCCAGGGCCACCGGCCGGAGAGCAAACCCAGGAGCCGGAGCGCCCCCCACCCCAACACGACCCGCGCCCCCAACCCAACGCAGCAGGACGGGGCACTGCAGGCCCGCCAGGCACCCCACCGGTCCACAGCCCCCCCCCCCCCGGTCCACAGCCCCCCCCCCCCCCCGGTCCACAGTCCCCGCTCCCCTCCACATAATGTTATATTATGAGAGTGCTTGTGATTGTTAAAGAAACAGTACGATACAGTAATAGAAAAACTGTCAGGGAACCAATTCTAAAATGAGTCATATGAAGCTTGCATAGAAGAGAACTGGTGTGACAAATGGAGGATCAATATAACAAGACTGCAAGAAGATGGGAAAGAGTGCTCAAAAAGACATGGCTATGATTTTCCTCAATGATCTTCACTGCTGACTACAAATCAGCAAAGTGATGACGGGAGAACAACTCCTACACTTTCCTTCAGGGCGAAAATCACAGCCTACTTTTTGCTTGTTTTGGTGTGTATTTTCTCAGGTACTGTCTTTTATATGTTCACGTCATGACTTTCGTCTTTTCAGCATTGCCTTTGTTTTTACTCACCTCTGGCGAACAGTTGAAAGCTACAACAAGCCTCGAGAGAGCGATAGACAGAATGTACAGTCTTTTTAAAGATTTTTCTTATCAAACTAGCTGTTGGACATATATTTTGTGAATGGAGGAGGTTGAATTATTGATGCTGTTGCTAATGGCATCACAAGACATCTATTGAAAAATAGTTTGTGTTCCTCCAGCAAAAACAAGAGAGGTGTTTGAAATAGATGTGTTTACATAGTAAAAAAAAAGAAAAAAAAGTGTGAGCCATAAATCTGTACTTGAGCAGCATGAGCAGTGGCCCAAGGTTCCCACATTTGTATTCTGAAGGTTATTACTGTGGTGTTTGTTCATATATAATTTATAGCCACATTTATTTAACATTCTATTCAGAATCACTGGTGAACCTAAATCAAGGCTGTTGGCAGGATATTCAGATTTATGAAGAGATAGAGAACGTAATCTGTAATAACTTAGTGTTTCATGTTAAATAAAGATAATTAAAAGCATGCTTCAAAGTACTACGGGAAACATTAGCATCTGGTTCTCTGTCTGTGCAGTAATTACTTACATGGTAGGCCAAGCATGAGTGTTGCAAGCATGACGAGAAGGCCGCCGTGGTGCGAGTGGGCAGAGCTGCAGAGCATCTTGTTCTTCTTGCAGACACAGACTTGAACTTTAACCTCTGAGATGTTGGACAAAGGAGGCATCCCTGAATCAGTGATGAGCAATGGCAGCTGATAGTTGGCTTTCTTCAGACTGTGCAGCAACGTAATTCGGGAGTGTGTGGCTAAGGTGGGAAGGAGAGAGAGACCGACAGACATTTAATAAAGTCAATAAAGACATCATCCCCCAAAATATTCTCAATATGTTCAGGATGAACACAAAATGGCAGCATATTTTGCAAAGCAGAATGACATTAGTGGTTAGTGAACAAAAAAGGACAGCCATGGCTCAGTTTGTACCTTGGCCGAGGTACCAAATGTTTGTTGTTCAGAGATCCATTTCTAACCATTAATATGGAAATTGGTATTAACGGTTGGGACGATGCCATCTTGACAGTGTTCAGGTCCTTTCCAATTTCCATTTTTTGGTCTGCAGCAGTACCTTCAAACCTCTGGTTAAGTCATGTGACTTGGCTTGCCCACCTATCCGTTGGGTGAAATGCCAACTGATTGCCAGTAGGGCTGACACATGGACACAACCAGACACACTTCCATTTAAACATATGGTGGAGCCTCAAAATAGGAATTAATTTGTTCTGTGGCCATGCTCGTAACTCAAAACATTCATGCCTCAAATTCTCTTCCTCCAGTGGAGTAACGCAAATACCATTAATCTGTTCCAGTCTCCAGTCTCTGTTCCAAAAAATTGCACTCTACAATATTGTACTTTATAAAAACATGCAGTAATAACTTGGGGTGTCAAAATTAATGCGTTAATTTTGAGTTAATTTAAAGTTCCTTTAACATCACTCATTTTTTTAACGCGGAATTAATGACCGCCCCTTACTTGGAAACCCTGTATCGGGGGAATTCAAGTCGCAACACAGCAGAAATGTTCATGTCAAAATTTTGCAGTAATAAATTTAATAATAATGCATATATTTGTGGAGACTGGGGTTAAGTTGTATTTTACAATTTAAAAAATTTGCAGTTTCACAAAAGATTAGATATGATAATAAAAATGCACTGAGCTGTCACCAACGTCTTATAAATGCAAGTATGCCATCTAGTGGCAAAAAAATAACTTCAACACAAATCAATATCACACTCGTTTTTTTACAGTACAGTACATCTTTTTAATTATAAGTAAATTTTGTGAACTATTATGAAATTACTAGCATGTTTTCCACTTTTATGCTAACAAGAGTATGAAAACCTCCCAAAAATATTTTAATGTACATTTTATTGTGCATTTAGAACAGATACAATTTGTGATTAATCGTGAGTTAACTATTAAAGTCATGTGATTAATTACGATTAAGAATTTTAATCGCCTTACACCCCTAGTAATAACAGAATCATATAAGAATGCAAATAATTCAACTACAGTGGGGTCCTCCAGTTACATCGTACACGACCTACGTCGTTTGGACTTTACGGCGCCCGTGCCTCGACCGTAGCACCTTTTTCCCCGTTAATTTCCCACAGTTATCACGCCATTTTAAAGTTATTTAAAGTTGTGTTGTTGTTACCTCAGCAGGTTGGCTCGCCATCAGGTGCGTCACATTTCCGTGTTTATAGCTCCGCTCTGCCATCCGTCAGCAATGAATGTCCGTGCGGAAACACAAAATATTGGGTCCGGCTCTTCCCGGTCGCGCAAATGTTTTTTTTTAAATTACTGTACAAAGTATTTCGATGTAAATATCAACTTTAACGGGGAAATCCGATTTTTTCCGATTACATCGCCAGCGCAGAAACGGAACTCCGCCGTAACTTGAGGACTCTCTGTATTTGTACAAGTGTTAGAGGTGTTTGTGACTTGGCCACCGGGGGCAGACACAAATCTGACTGTCAAAATTACTCTATGTGACTCAGTAGCTGCCATAATATTAGTTGTTTTTCCTTAAAAGATAATATATGCCTGTGAGTATCACTATACAGCCTGTCTACATTTGTTACTGCATGACATTTTCCATTATGTGTTAGCATCAAGCTAGTGGTCTTTAAAGCAAAGTTCGTAGTTTTAAAAACACGTGTACCTGTATTGTAATTCTCTTTGTTTTATGTTTAGTTAGACAGGAAACCTCAACTGGGAGTGGCATTCAACAGCCTGAAGCACCTTTTTTGAAGATCAGTTCTCTATCTGCCAAACTCCTACTTGATGTGATGTGAGTTGACTTTCCTGCCACTAAGCAGTGCTTGTATCTCAAACTTTTGCTTATAAGTCAAAGCAAAATAAAAAAAAATTCAGACAGCTCATATCTAAAAACATTTTTTAAGTCGGGTCACTTGCATCTTGGGACACCACTGTATTTATTAGAGCCTTCATTATAGTTTTGTTTTCTTGGGAAAAATGCAATGGATGTTTAGCTGCAGCGTCTTGAAAGGCACGCACGTACGAACACAGAATTAGACTTTGTGACTGAGGAGAATCTGTGCCTCCCTTTGCCAGCTGTCAGTCACAGGTATTACCCCTGGGCAAGTTTTAGTTCTGCTCTGTCGTTCAAACACACAAAAACAGCGCTGTCGGCCATGCAACCCTGAATCAATGTCTTGGTTGTCTGCTTACACGCACGCACGCACGTACGCACGTACACACACGCACCCTTTTCCTCCTCAGATCATTTTACTCTTCATCCTTAGTGCAGATCCATACTTGTTTTTAGTGTGGATTCCGATGAGCATGCCTACATTAAATATAAACTTATTGAACTGCCTCTTAAGTATTAAAGATGCATGCAATTCTGTTTTGCACTCTAAACTTGATCTAATTTGAAAGTGTCTGGTGTTGATCAAAATTGAATATAATACTTTTAAAATGTTGTGATGACGATTCAGGCTGCACATGAACTGTGGATTGGTTGGTAAAAAATAAACCTGCCTAATAGTCTTTTATTTTGAAGTTAGCCTTCGTAGCGCGTGGTGGCGTGACAGCTAGCTTGACCTGTTTTTATTGCCATCATATAGTTGCTACCAACAACCACAATGTCATCCAAAAATAATATTTAAAGGTGCATTGTGCCATTTAAAAAGGTAATATTAAAGCTTTTTCTACATCATGCATGCTCCATCAATGCCCAGATGAGTACGAAGAGCTCTGACTGTTTTACTCTGACTGCGCCTATCAACTTTTATTTTCCCATTATAGTAGAGTGTGCGGACCATGCACACTCCACACTTTGGGGAGGGGAGGGGTGAAGTGGTGGAGGGTGACGTCATGCGCGTTCCCGCGGAGTAGCAGACATGTGGCGTGCACTTAAGCTCATGCACGTACTCGCATCATGAACGAGCCTGACACAGATGCTGCACGTATGCTTTGGGCCAGAGGTGGCAGTCGCGAGTAAGAAAGTGACAAACTCCACAAAATAGGGTTGTCACCTTGGATTTGTGAAAAAAAGACACCTGACCAAGCTCGGGCACTTAACAGTCAAGTTCGAAAATATTCATACGCCCGGCAAATTTTGAATATGTGGACATTTTAGCATGACACAATTCCAAAACATACATCAAAAGTGGTTAAGAAATGGTTCGCGGAAAAAATATTAATGTTTTGCAGTGGCCCAGACAGTCCAGACTTGAATTCAGTTTGAAAATCTGTGGAGGGAACTAAAGATCAGGGTGATGAGAAGAAGAGCTCATCGCTAAAGATGAATAGAGAAAAAATCAGCCGAGTCATGCAAAAAATTGATCAGCAACCATAGGATGCGTTTTATGACAATACTTTTTCTGTAAGGCACAAGGGCTTAGCTTTCAGACACCATTGGATTTTTTTTAGATAGCACATAATGGTAACAATGTGTTCCACAGTAGCACAGAGGACATTTTCAAACTACAGAATTTAAGAAATCTAATAAAATTTTGACATTCTTCCTAAAAAAACGGGACAAATTGAGTCCAGGTAGAGATTTTTTATTTTCCCAGCACATCTGGCAAAAAAAGGGTACAATTCTGGGGAAAACGGGACGAGTGGCAACTCTAGCACAAAAATCCTTCAATCGCTAATTAAAGATGCTAAGAAACCGCTAGTTGTTTACGCTGTCATTGTATGATACAACACAAGTCTCAAGTCTAGCAGCTAGCTAGAGCCCCGGCTGGCTATTTTTTAAGTAGCGCAATGGTTGCTTGCTTTTATTTCTTGTTTTTCAATTATGTAGACGTCGGCTATTTTGTTATTCAGTCTCCATGTTTAAAGGAAAAGGATGTGCCTGAAATTGCACTTCATTCACGGCCCATGTATAAAATAAAGAAGGTATGCTGCCTTATATTTCGCTTCTAGCTGTGTTTCTAAAATCTAACAGTCATTTTTTGACATTTTGAGTTGATTTTTTTTATGTTGGGTCAACTTTCCACCGGTGTCAACTTTGCTTCTCTTGTGTTTACACAGAATGTTCTTTTGTTATTGATGAATGTCAACCCCCAGCTTATTTTAACGTTACTTGTGTAAGCAAGATGTATGCGAAAGATTTAGCTCAACATTTTTTGCAGCGGTACACATTGAAACGTTTGGTTAGTGGAATCGATTGGATTACAAACATTTGCCGATACTGCCCGGACTAAACGACATGACAATGTATGCCCTAAGGGAGGATGGCTTGGCTCTCCAAACACGGACATTCTTGCGTCTTCTGTACCTTTGGCTTTTATTGGTTGCTATGTGCATTTATCGTTTGTGAATTCGAAGTGAAGAATCTCGGGTTATTTTTAAACCAAGTTAGTTTGCTCTCCGAAGGCGCTAGCAACTATAGGATGCGTTTTATGACAAAAAAAATGGTGATTCATCACTTCGTACACTTTAACAATTTCAACTTTTGGGCTGCTGAGAAAGAAAAATAAGAGACCTTAAGGAGAGTATTTGGAGAGATCTCACATTTTTTTCGCCCAATGTTGCACCCGTGAACGGCACACGTGTGCACCATTGTGAAGCGGTTTGTGAAAATCCGGAATGAATGAACAAAATGAATGACTCAAAATAACTTGTAGTAAGCAACACGAACGTACGTTAGCATTTGCTTGCATTGTCTTGCTGGCTGTTTGCCACACACTAAAGGCGTGCTGGGTCGCAGATCTGAAAAACGATCTGATCCGTGACTCAAATCTGTGACCCGATTTGAACTGTGAGGCTTTTTTTAATTAAATCCGTTGCACCACTAGTAAAATGCGTGTATACCGTAATATACTCAATACACATTACAAATGTATAAAATACTCACAGTTCACACTGGTGACTTTCCAGGTTTGATCTAGTCCCGGTTGTTTTCCCAGCTCTATCTTGAAGGGTGCTCCATTGGGTGGTAGGTCCTTGTCCCGTCCACCAACGATGGCCACATTCATATCATGTGTGTCTTCACAAACCTGTGCTACTGACGGTACCACAAAGGGCGCATTATCATTGTAATCCTCCAGGTGAATAACTAAAGTGCCAGTGCCTGTCGCAGGAGGACTGCCTGTACACACACAAAAAAAAATCTTGATCAGTTTGTGAGTCAAATTTGATAGTTCAGCTTTTTAATTCCCTTGCATGTTTTTTTTTTCTTTTTCAAACATATCAATAGAGTGCACTTTCTAATAGGCCTGTACACGCTTTACGATGATTTTGTATATATGCTTAACTTACATGTTGTTACTCAAGTTAAGCATATATACAAAATCATCGTAAAGCGTGTACCGGCCTATTAGAAAGTGCACTCTAATTGATATGTATTTGAAAAAAACAAAAACCTGACGATGTTTTGCTAGACTTGATAGTGATCTTTCCATTTTGTATGCATATTTTTACAAATCTAACTGTTAGGTTAGGCTTCTTTAGCACACATAAAGATAGGAAACTTGAGCTCGGCTTTTGCATCGCTGTGACCTCACATTTACGTGAGAAGAGTTACGATGGTATAATATAGTGTGCATCAAAGATCCTCAGAAATGTTCATAAAAGTAGGGACTGCTTCAATCATACTGGTGTCATATTGTACACCAAAGGTTTGAATTCAACATTTATATAGTGATTCATAGAAGAAAACACAATAACAAGATATACATCATGTATTGTGATATAGCCATTTTTTTTATTATTATATGCAACCCTAGTTTGACATTTTGTCATTATTTTGCTGATCCTTCAGTTTTTGCGCATATTCAAATATGAACATAATGATAATCACAGATTTGTGCGTCAAACATGCACAATTTATTGCCATGTGCATCTTTTTAGTGAATGTGGCCCACAGAGAGCCACAGCAGAAGGACGAAAGAAACAAATGAAGCACAGGTTGCAGGCCACTGCTCTACTCTGAATTTATAATCTATAATCTCTATGTATCTGTGAAAGATGCATGTCTGATTTTTCCCCCAGCTGTAAATCAGCGTTCAAATCAATGAAATGTTATTAATTTCCTTTTAAGTCTTGCTTTGCCCTGTTTCTGAATGACAGGACAGAGCTTCTTACTATATTACACTAGTTCTCTGTTGGATTTGTGACATGCAGTAATTATCTTGCCCGTGAATAATAGCTCTCTGAGTAGCAGTCCTTCATGGTATTAGTAAAACAGTTAATCCCATTGTGCCTGAATAATTTAAATATTAAGAATCTAATCATCTTGTGGATTCCCGCATGCTGGTAAAAATGACTCAAACTGACACTGTTTGCATGGACGTTTACTCTCTACACTCTTCTATTTTTCTCCTTTTTATAATGGAAAATGTATTTATACATTGTGTAAGATTGAACATGCTGCATTTACATGGGCTAGAAGAAGAAACATGCATAATCAGCATCTTTCGGCTGCAGGAATGGGAGGGAATCAGTGCTTTCCCACACTATATCTCAACAATATGTTTTAAATGCAGCAATTTAAAAGATGAAAGCATTGAGCTAACCACAAACCACAAGTCACTGCAGCAGACACTGCGCAGAAAAACACCATCACTGTACAATGAACAATATTAAAATGCAATATATCGACAAGACTACAAGTGGCTACAATTAAAACCATTACATAAACCAGTCGCCTATATGTTCTGATGGATAAAAAGTGTAGGTACAATTAAATAATCAGATAGGAAACTGGCTTAAAAAAAAAAAGAAGCATTTACTTCCATCTTAAATTTAATATACCACTTGCTGTCACCGGGGTTGCGTTTAAGTGGAGCACATCCCAGCCAACCAAGGGCAGGAGACGGGCCACATGCCTGACAATCACCATTTAAACCATGGCTGACGTTTTTTCTGTTTGCTCAGAAACATTTTGCCATGATTGGTCGTTACCTACTTCCTCAGCACAGGTGATGTCATCTTCAGTTGACAGCAAGTGGAAACATTTGTTTTTAAAGGTATAAATTGTAGATGAAAAATAATGAAGTTATCACATTAATTATAGACAACATATCAATTTTTTACTGCTGAAAATGGCTCAATGAGTCAAGTATCCCTTTAAATAATCCATCTAACTATCCAAACCTTTACACTTCTTGTCCTCGATGGCTCTGAGAAACACATTAATATGCAATATGTAAAGGTAATATGCAATGCTGACTGAAAAATAAATTTGTATACGCCGGCGTATGCCTTGGACAACACCAGTGAATATAAGTCCCTGATGGAGTGACTTAGTTTAAATGAGTATACTGCAGCTCAATTCCGATTTTTAGTATCAGTATCAGATTTTTTCATGGAGTTTGTGGATCATAACTTAGGCTGTGTTCACACTGCAGCTCAATTCCGATTTTTAGTATCAGTATCAGATTTTTTCATGCAGTGTGAACGGTACAATTCCGATCTTTTCACACCCGACCTGGGGCTCTTTCGTATGTGGATATAAATCGGATATGTATGGGATGCGTCTGCACTGTGAACGCTCATCCGCACGCATCTGATTTATACGTATTCAAAAGCCTGATATGCGCTCTGCGCGGGTGAGAGTGCTTGAAAGGGAGACTACTGACACTACTGTTTGTCTTTAATTTAATCACACTTGAAACATGAAACATAAAGTTAACGTGTGGCGATAGTAGAAAATCAGCCCTGCAGACGGTTCATAACGAACAGCGATGACGCGATGTTATCTTCGGTATGAAATGAGGAGGTCGAGCTGAATTAACATAATGTATGCAGACAAGACACATGTGCTCTTTGCGCATGCGAGTTGCATCACGGGCGAGTTGCGTTCACATTTGTTTTTGTAATGTGAACAGTACATAAAAAGATCGGATTTAACTGCAGTGTGAACGTAGCCTAAAATGCATTATAATTATACGTTATAAATAATTGGATAAGTGGAAAAGCAATTACCGTTACTGTGTTATTACAACCTTTTGCAAGGGGCGGAAAGCGGTTTTGTCATTTAATTATATTTCATTAATCATGCAAAAAACTTCAAAACATGACCATGTTGACGCTTTTGGAGGAAATGCCTTTGTTGTCCTCAGAGAAAAGGGAAATGCCGTCTTCAGGTTCAATGCCGAGTTTTAGTTATGTCATGTGGCTTGCCAGGTAATATTTAAATACAAATATGACACTAATAATACTGTAGAATACTGTGAGGTCCTTGCACCCCCCTACGGACGTAACAATGACAAATCCGCTTGACCAATGAGTGACCAGTAGGCCTAGTGGCTTACGTTTCCTGAAAGGTATCGATCCAACCTGATTAGAACTCAACTGCCCAGGTGAGAAATACTACTTCACAGCATTTGTATTTGAAAGTGAAAATGTGTCTGTAACAAGTAAAGATGTAAAATTCCTGTGTGGATACTGCGTTGTGGAAAAGGGGCTTAATTGTCACTATCAAACTGAAAGTGTGTCCCTTGCATTTTAGGCACCTCATCAGTAATTTGGACGTGAATTGCTACCTCTTCAGCCACCAAATGTCTCCACATTGCCTCGGGTGCTGGAAAAATTGTTCAGGTGAGAATGAGCATATTTTTTTCAAGGGCAGACTCCATCAACTTCTTTCTGTTATTTTGCCTCCAACTGTTGACACCTGCCCGTGGGTGGCAATTTCATCACCCTGCAGTTCCCTTGTATGTCCGCAGATGAGAGGCGTAAGATGACTCACTGGTTCCTGGGGTTGTCAGGGATAATCCACATCTCGAGGCTACAAATTGAGATTTCTTTCCCATTCCCCCATGGTTCCTTTGCCTTTTTTAAAAAAAAGTGTCAAGTCCTGCAATGCAATCTTCTTTTTCTTTTTGTTCTCTCTTTGTATAAGTACAATGGAAACGGCATTATGACCGGTGACTGTTTGAAACATAGCAATTTCTGCCCCTGAAAGGTTAGACATGGTTGAAGGGGAAGAAATGATTACAGCGTTAATGCTGCGGCCTATTCCAAATGTGCCCATTCTGTAATCCTCTCTTATTGGGAAGTAGCACTTTGCTGAAATGCCAAGAGATTCTCCCCAAGGACTGCCCAGGCTGACACTCAGCGCGTGTCCTCAACAAACTGATTGTTTGACATAATGTCAACCAATTGGAATCTGCGGTTTGCGACTAAATGAGTTCAGTCTATGTCTAAGGTCACTGGTTAATGTTCATGTTGCACAGTCATAAAGTAAGACCACAAAAGGACCACAACCCCAAATACATGGACCTTTGTTCCTAGAACATCAAACACTTTGGTCCAGGGACTTCATTACTTCATGTGTTCAGTCCAAATGTCTGCCTTGCACATTTATCAGAAGACAGTATGTTGCTGCAAAGGATATTGAACCTTTCTAATAATTAAAACACGCCACTGAACGTTCATTTTCTTTAATTCTATAAAGCCGTGAGTATAAACATTAACTCATTCACTCCCAGTTATTTTCACTGAAGCAACGCCCTTTGTTCTCTGTTTTACTGGATTTTGACAGATTTTGCAAGGCCCACATAATATTGTGTTCTATTGTGTATAAAACATGGAACCTACCAAAAGAAAGATTAGAGTCTCTCCTTGCATCAGGAAAAAAAGTATATTTGCACCTGTTTCGGTTTTGCAAGTTTCATCAATATTTACATTCCTGGTGAAAACATTGGCAAAAACAGCCAGCCAGCTGGTCGTTTTTTTTGGAATAAATACCATTGCTCATGTCAAAAAGCTGCATCAAAGCCTTGATGCGGCTCTTGCATAAAAAAACACAACATAAAAAAAACGTGTAAGTACATTTTGGGAGTGAAGGACAAAGTATTAAAAAATACATTTGTTTACACGTTTTTGGGTTCGCATGAGTTAATAGTGCAAATATTGGCATGCAATTCCCTAAAAAATAGATGAAGTCTGTAAAGTATAAAAATGGCATATAGCGCCATATTGGCCATTTTTGAGCAGTTTACATAATCACTGTGATGAAATCCGAACTGTAACATCGGACTGTTTATTTATTTTTACTTGTTTCCTTGTCTATGTTGCTATAAAAATGCATATGATTTTGTCAAGTATTGTCATCATTTAGATAGCACACCTAACTATATCAGGTTTCATATTCTTCCTTCGAGTAGCTGGGAATGCACCCAGCCTGCGAGCCTACAAAAAGGCAGTCAATGAAAAGCTCAAAGTTACACGATGTCCGGAAAACATGATTGATTGTCAACACAATTTAGGTCTGCAGCTGATGACAGTTTTGGTGAACATTGTGCACACCATAGGTTGATTAAATATCCAGTTTAATTGTTATTCCAGGAATGTAATATTATTCAGAGTACCATTTAAATAGGGTCACCTAGGATAATAATGATCAAACCTGTCTGAGGTTTATAGCAATAATTTAAACAGACCGGAGAAACAACCACAATCAAATTGCAACTCTCTTAAACTTTGTTTACCTTAAACCCTACATGCATACTAATTTAGAACACTGTGAAATATCAGAGACATAAGAGAGGCAACGTCACAACCCGTGACCGTACTTTGAAGTTTCATACCTGGGACATACAGGACATTTAAAGTAATTGTTGCTGTTGTGCTGACTTCCTCACACAGCTAATCATTTTAAAGGCTTTTTTCCGCCTCCGAGGAATTCAACTGAAATGCTAGATTACTGAAAATGCGATGTGAAAACAGCTTTAGATGCTTACTTTGGCATTCTGGTCCAGTACAGTAAATTCCAGACCTTGTTGAAATAACCCAATTAATTTTGTAGTATTACTCTTCAGCATCATCAGGGCTACAGCAAACCCTATCACATGACACCAGGCTAATCTTATTGGCTGATCAGAACTGTAAATGAATCCAGCCACAGCCAATTACAGAGGACGCATGTCATTAAGTGAAATGACTTCAGGGAGAGAAGCTGTGCTAGGGACAGGTGCATGGCTGCCAGTCTGGCAAATTACTTTCAGAATAGAGTTCGGGTTATCAGTTGCTGGTTATTATAAAATGTGATAGCAAGGAGGGGCTATGATAAATAATAAAGTGGCCTTACACACTAAGCTCTTTTTGCACTTACATGATACTATAAGTGCTTTTTTTCCACTGTGACGGTTCCTAACCAAACTCCACCTATTTTCAGCACTCAACACTATTAAGGTATTTCTGTTTGGAAGAAAAACCTAAAAAATTATGTGATTTTGCTTCATTAGAAATGTCAAGAAAGTTTATCATGCGTGATAATCCCAACTCATGACATGTTTTTATCAATAGTGTATGGACCTTTGCTGTTATTATTGTACCCGCTGGGGGCCTCTAACAATCCCGATTTATTTCATACTTTATCAGTGATTTCCTATCCAACGTGTCACCATTAAAACAGAGGTCCATACTGGCCTCACAGTGAACACATTGTGAGAGATGCTTGTTAGTTAATAATTTGTAATGCATTAGTTAAAGATGAAGTCATGACAAAAGATGGAAACTGGATTTTGAGTTCTCGCTGAGGAGGGAGATGGTGAGCCACACTTGATCTGCTGAACCTGTGCCTCATTTTCCAAGGAACTGGACATTCAAGATCTTACCTCTCTGTTGTGGTTGACATGTAAACTGCATCCGCAGTAGACTTGACAGAACATGAGTGCTTTTTGACTAATCAGTTCGACTAATAACTATAATAATAATTAATGACTTGGGTACCACAACAATTGAGAACAATTACATTTGCACGTTTGGAGGAACAATTATTTTGTTATTATTTTGGGGCCCAAGGTAAGCGTGTAGTGCGCACTTAAGCCGGCTTTAGATAGGCAGGTATTGTAAATATTTTTCACTTTTTTGTAAATATATGTTCTTTCCATTTATCACATTCGTGACGCCAGTTGCTTATTGTGTGTGTTAATTTATTGGGTCGAATTACCAAATCTATTCCTCCTAGACACAAACCTAAGGAACCGGCCCATACATCTACTTTGTACCAGGTATTTAAAGTGATATCAGAGAGTTAGAAGGGCTGCAGCCTTTTTGTTTTTAAGTTGTTGATACTGTAACTGGGAAGGTAATATACATATTTGTATTGATCAAAACCATAAAAAAAAGTCTGTTTTAATTTAACGACATGATATATATAGGATATTTGCCTATAAAAAGTTACTTACTAACATTTTGTAACTTACTAAAGGTGTTGTTGACATGAAAAGATAGTTTGTTAATGACTTCATCTTAAGCTAATACTGTCACAAAGGGGTTGGAGGATCCAAATGCAGGGAGGGAGGAGAACCACGGCAGGGATGCATGTAATACTGAACACAATTTATTTAACAAAAACACTAACAGGGGTACTGGGTAAAACTCTAAATAAACAAAACCAACAAAGTGCGGAAAAGACCAAAAATCTAAGTAACAACAAAACACATGAGTGGTGACAGCGACAATGATCTAACCCAGACAGATGGGAGACAGGAGACTAAGTACACACACTAACGACTCAACAAGACACACTTGGGGCAAGACACAAGTGGCCGAGGGCACTGATTGGTTGACACGAGGAAGGGCAGGATTACACTCAACAAGACTAAGGGAGACACACAACCAAAAACAGAACCCAAACATGACAAATACATTCCAAATATTAGTTAAAGACATTCCCTAATGAAGAGTTAATCATTAATTAATATTCACTAATTATTAATTACTAATCATTTATTTAAGAATTCAATATGAGTTAATTGCTCATTATGAATTCATCTTTTGCGAATGCATTTTAATGATTAATATTGGCTACTTCTTAATCATGAGTTAATCATTAGTTAATATTTGCAAAATACTAGTTCATAATTCTTCAATAATTGTACATTATTAGTTCATCATAAGTTCATAATTGCTCATCATGACTTGATCTTTTGCTAATGCATGTACAAGTTATTAGGTAACAATTTGTAAATAATTTATTCTTAAGTTATTTTTTAATATTTACAATTTATTAGTTCAACATGAGTTCTCATGACTTCATCTTTAACTAATGCAATACAAATGATTAACTAACAATCGTTATTATAAAGTGTTATCAAACATTCACTCAGCCCTCATGCAGAGAGTTATGGCAGTGCTCATGAAATGACATCATAATTCAAAGTTGCCTATGACTAGGTGTGGGCGTGTACTGATACCTGGTATCGGGCCGATACCGTCCGTCCTTATTCAAAGTCTTTATAGTCTGCCGCGACCAGCCACAGATACTTAACAAAAACAAACATAAAAAAAAATCCGACACTTTCTTCAGAATGTTTTAAATGAATACTCATACTGATATTGGTCTGAAGAAAAAAAAAATTATGTTTTTTTTTCTCACATGTGACATGGTTTATTTTTTACATCAATGCAGTTTGTCATTTGCATGCAATAGCCTTTGGAAGACGAATGGCTTGCAAAACAAGCGGATTTGAATTTGATGTCATTGTGACGTAGACTTGGCATTTATTATTCAAGTACCTGCCAACTTTGTGGTTGCGAAACACCACTCAACTCAGAAAACATGGCTGAACCTTGACAAGCCTCATGCGTTGTGCAACTTAGCTGACAACCTCAGAGGAGGTGAGGAACAAGCTGCATAGGGCACTGGTGGACAAATGCTAAAGATCTTTGTCTGCCACTGTGGGAACAAGGTTCAAGGCCGAGTTGCAGAGTTCAAATTTTGTGTAAAAAATTTCTTCAGTTCATTTTTTGAGAAACATCTGAAGCATTTCAGAACCAGAGTTGCGCCGTGTTTGGGCGCATTTTGTGGAGGATGGCTTTGTTGAAATGTTATTCAAATGAGGGGACGGTCCTAAGCGTGTCTTGGGTTGGGCTCTGCCATTGCAAACTGCCTTTCAATGGTCGAGTGAGCGGGTCGCCGTCTTGCATGGAGAACTCCAGCAATGGATGACTATCTTGTCCACTGTCACCACGACTTGTTGTCCAGCAACTAAGGTCGCAAGTTGTGGTGACAGTGGACAAGATAGTCGTCCATTGCTGGAGCTTTTCATGCAAGCCGGCGACGGCGGCGAGACTTCCTTGTTCGCCGACCCACTCACTCTAGGCAGTTTGCAACAGCGGAGCCCAACCAATGACATGCTTTGGACCGCCTCCTCATTTGAATAACGTTTCGACTTGACCTTTAAACGTATACCCGATTGCGAGAAAACATTTGGCCATTTTGTGTCACATGTAAAAAAAAAATAAAAGTCTGAAAATATTGTTTTTATTTTTATGGTAAAACACTGTCTACTAGGGATGAGCGAGTACACCACTGTATCTGTATCTGTTCAACCATCTAAATGATCTGTATCTGTATTCGGAGGAGGCGTGGGCTAAATCGGAAGTGGGCGTGATCGAGACCGGAAGTGGGTGTGGTTTGATCGGAAATGTGTGGGTCTTACATCATTCAGGTAGTAATTTTTTTTCAAATTTCACACTTAAAATAAATGGTAAAATAAAGTGTGAAATTTATATGGATTGATCAAAAGTTGCTATAATTCTTGTTTATTTGAAAACTATTGCAAAAACAGCCTAATTGAGATTCAAATCAGTGCTTTTGATCACAAAAGTAAGAACTATTTTTCGAACAAGTTTTTTTTTTCATAAACTCAGAAAATATATGCGTATGAATAAATATTTACTGAACAGTCTGAGAATTGAGATTCAGTGTTTTTAATCACAATAACAAAGGAACTATTTACAGAACAATATTTTGGATAATATTTAAAATGGAAGCGCTGCCGCACATTCATATGAATGTGCCGCGACAAAGACAACCATGATGTCGTGGCGAGTGTATAAGGTTACTTTAGTGCACTTATACAAAACATATGAATGGATTGTTAGCCTTGATTTTGTTTCTGAGAGATCTTATAGATTGGTAACACTTTTAAGTGTCATTAGTGTACAAGAATGACATCACAGCTTCATTACAGCTCAGGCAGATACACCAAGGATGTTGAAACCATTCATTAGGAACTAAACCTCTGGCAGATTCTTCATCATCTTTATCACTGCAATGACATCGTGTCTAGCTAAATGTACAGACACGCTCTATGCCTGCTTTGAGTCCGTCATTCATAAATTATATATATACATTGAGGCTCTACTATAGGCAGACATACTTTTGCTGTAGCTTGCCAGTATTAGCATATGTAATAGGTGAACACATCAGCATTAAGATACTTCCACGTAGCAACTGGTATTAGGACGATATTGCTCCTCCTTGTAACGAAGATTCCTTTTATTCACAAACATAACATGAGGCTGTTAATGAGGTACAAATATTTAATAAAGGACGCATACACAGAAGGAGAGAAATAGGTAGTCCAAAGTTGAGGAGGTGGTGCTAAACAGAACAGTGTGAATTTGGGGTTAATGAAGCAGTGCAATAAGATGGGGGAGGTAAAACCACATTGAGCTGAGAGCTTCTACGCTTTCCAGAGCATGTCCCATTAGACTGCCATTATGGATGCCTGATTCTCCCCCTTTGATGGCATCACCCTTGCCTGCTTCAACACAGGGTCATAATTGATTGTCTGGTCAAGAACACATTTCAGAAAGATACTTAACTTATTCACCTAAGCGTCTATCTCCATAAAGGCATTGGCAAGAGTGAGATCTATTAGATGAAGTCAAAGTGACCCTAAGGACAACCAACAAGCAAGTATTCCAGAAATCATATCTAGAGCTGCCCTTGAACAAAAAAGTTAATTTAACTTTGTGCCTCTTTCTGTGTCCAATCAAGGACTTTCTTTTGCTCTTTTTAACAAGCAACCTCATATTCCTAAGTGTCTACTATTTGTATTTGTTCTGTCTCTTTGGCTCAGGTTCTTAGGAGTGATGTTTATTTGGCATTCCTTGTGGTAAAAGCCATGTTGGTCAAATTTAAATATATAAAATAGTCAGGGTTAATTTTATGTGCGTGTGTGTGTCTGTGTGTGTGTGTGTGCGTGTACTTGTACAGACTACATTGTGAGGACCAAAATATGTCTTTAACCAACAGATTGAGGACATTTTTGTGAAGTGTGGACATTTTGGCTTGTCGTCACAACTCAAGACCTCTTTTTGAGGGTCAAGACTTGGTTTTAGAGTTTAGTTTTGAATTGGGTTATGGTTGAGATTAGGGTAAGGGGTAGGCAATCATTTTTGATGGTTGGGGTTAGGTGAAGGGGCTAGGAAATGCATTATGTCTATGGATGTCCTCACAATTATATAAGTACAAGTATATATATATGTGTGTGTACTTTTTTTAAAATACAAGCAAACCAGAGAGAATGGTAAAACTTAACTTCAAACACAAGATTGTCATGCAAGAAGTATAGGTAACAGTTTCATGTTGTATTCACTTCCTTTCGTTTGAGACTGTGAACGCACTGGAGTGACACTTACTCACACGTGATTATGCTTTATTATTTTGCTGATGGAGTTTGAGGCGAGTTGATCACAGCAGGCTACAGGGATAACATTAGTCCATTTATCGGCATTCAGCCTGCCAGGCTGCTACTTTGTGTGTGGGTGACATGGCAGTGACTGAAACAGGAAAATTACACAGTCCATTACCAGGAGCAGCACACATTCCCAGCACTTAGCATGGCAATGAGGCAGACGGTGATAGACTTCACACACTGCCATGGACATGTGTAGAAAGACGCATTAAGCTTTGCCTACGCAATCCCCCCCCACAGCACTGCCAATCTTTTTCACTCTTTTCAGAAAGGTTATGATGAAGCTATGATGTGAGACTGACCGACGTAACCACACGCACACACACACACACACTATAAATTATTACATGCAAGGTTAGACCTTGCCATGGAACGCCTTGTGACGACGCATGATATACGTATTGGCGAAAAAGTTCAAATTATTCAAAGCTCATATGATATGTGGGATGATGATAAACGTTGGTCCGACTCACCCGTTTCCTCGCCACCCGTTTCCTGGCCACACAGACATTTGCTTTGGGGACATTTACTATTATTTAATACAAAGCTGGGTAATTATTCTTCGTGGATAAGTGTCTTTTGTGGTGTTGAAGGAAAGGAGGCGCAGGAGGTGTATTGCATTACAGTACGTTTGTGGAATTGCGTCACCAAAAACACCGCAACCCCCCCTTATTTGTTTGCGCTGTTGAACTGATAACCAAGATAGCAAGTAATAACACAGCCACCGGTCACTAGATTGACTAATAATTGAATTTGTTATAAATAGTTCCTGGTGAGAAATTATTGTATATTTATTTTTCAGTGAAACTGTAGTATCCCGGTTATTAATTTTGAATATGTGGTCACCCTAAGTATATTCAATACTTTAGTGTATGTTACCGAGATTTTCCCTGTGCTTCAGTGTGAATGAGACACAGGCACAAGCATATAAAAATATCAAGCCAAATAAGCCCGATGAGAATTCATGCCCTACTATCAGAGCCAAATGTGTTTGACAAGTAATTCTGCTTATTACTAGGGAGAAATGATGGCATAAACTGAATTGTGATAATGATAATATTGAGTCACCAAGGAATAGAACGAATATAAAAATGTAGATGAGTGACAACAATTTCTGCAGTGCAGATAGAATCGAACTACATAATAAAATTCAAAAATTGACATTAATGACGAGTCCATGCCTCACAATGAGGAACAAGCTTGTATTCAACTGTTGTGGCTGTAAAACCCAGCATTTAAAAAGCTTTCCGGCCAGGTGTTCAGCCAGCCTACACACAAATAAAAGCGACAGCTTTCGCCCAAAGTGAACTGAATTCAAAAGTTTAGCGACTTTACATGACAGCTCCTCTCAAGCAAGGCGAATGCTAATATTTTATAATGCCATTTCAGGAACTGTATTTTGATTTGCACGCTCTTATTAGCTTATCCAAATGAAAGCGATCAATATTCCTTCATATTGCTTGATGAATTACTTAGTCTTAAATGTATTTGAATTGATTTGTTGAAACTGTATCAGCCAACAAATGATTTGCTACTTCTGCAGATGAAATATTGAAAAAGATTGAAAAAATTGCTTCTCCTTCCCTGTTCACCATCACTTGTAAAAGATGCCATTCTATCTTTTCACAATTTCTGCTTGATACGGATATAAAAGTCTTCATAACCCACTTCATTTGATTATATAACAAAAAAATAATTACAAGATAAATAATTTACGGTATTTTTTTTCTCACCATTTATGTGACTTTTACCTGTACAACCTAATTGGAAAAAAAATATTAAAAGAGGCAATACTGAGATAACTGTGATAATGTGGTTGCAAAAGTGTGCACACCTTATAATTGTGCATGTGGTTGTTCTCAGAATTAACCAGACACATTCAATCTCAACAAAACTGCCTCTAATGCACCTAATGACGTACACATCCAAAATGATGAAAACCTATTGTAAAAAGTATATAAAACACTGAATTGACAACACATATAATATGATAGACACTTACGATTATTTACAGTGATTACATTTTGCATCGTTTTCATAAGCTGCGTTCAGTGACATAAAAGTTTGAGGCAGTAGAAGAATGACTTACGGGTCACCAAGTAAGCGAGAAAGCTGTAACGCGAATCAATCAGGAAGTCCAGTTGAAAAAAAATGCTTTAACTTTCAAATCCTAATTAAGAAGAGTTAAGAATAGAGTAAAAAAAAAAAACTTCCTTAAAACAACAATCTCCTGTCAAATAAAAGAGGGCCACCTGCAACCACTTATTCAAAGCAAACACTGCTTGGGTCTTTCATGCAAGGACTTTTTTTTTTTTTTTTTACAGTAAAATGTCAGGTTTGGTGGCAGTCAAACCAGGCACCAAAAAATGTGTGTGCACTTCTTTGGAATTTCCTTTGCTGTCAACTGTAGCTTGGATAATATATTTCTGCCTTCCAGTGACAAATGGCACACAGCGAGAGGTGGTTTAACATTTGAATCAGAAGCCGAAATATTGAAGTACAACACACAGGGGTGGATGAGAGCAGTACTGCGTGGACCACAACAAAGTCACTAGAAACTGAATTGAACACACAATAGCCAGTGAACTGTAATCTTCTTATACCCAAACCTGGAGTGTTAAAACCAGCAACTTCTGTTCAGAGTTTATACAAACAGCACATCAAGCTCACTGCAAGCACTTTTACAATAATGTGGCTCTGCAGGTCTTCTCCGTGCAAAGGAGACAACAGATTTTTAATCCATTAACTCCAAAACAAAAACTCATTACATGACAGAGAGTGGAGGCCTAATGTACATTCGGTGGGTGAAAAATGGGCATTGCTCCATTAATCCAAAACACATACATTTCCACAATTTACAACGGGAGTACAACATATTTGGTTTTGTGGAACTATTTTGAAATGGTTTAAAACTGCTGCATTTTTAAGACATTTTAAATATTTTTTTATAGTAGGTTAATGACATAATAGAAACCCTACAGTTAACAGTTGCACATCAGTGTAAACCACCACCACAATAATAAACACATTCACAATCACAACTGAAAGGTCAAATCTTTTATTTTTATTTTTTTCATTTGTGTCATTGACGGATAGGTTAGATCCCCATTTTGTGAAACATCATGCGGTGAGACCAAAAAGAATAACGAAACTTTGGACTTTTATTTTGAAATACTGTACATTTAAAGACATACGTTTGTATTCCACAAGACTGTCTCACAACTTTGTAAAAAAAAAAGTTACCCTTTTAGTAGTTGGTATGTAGAGGTCACATTTTGACATCATGTGGTATGACCTGAAAAAAAATATTTTGTCCAACAAATATACAGTATATTTTCATTATAATTTTACTTGTCTGGCTAGCTTGTCTGGCTAACTATGCTAATTGTTAGCCTCGTAATTTTGATTTAAAAGGGCATGATTCAAGTTGGAAATTGTTCACCCACATTTTAAAATTGTATAATGGGTAGGAGGCACTATTGTGGCACAATGGTTGTTGCCCCTATTTTCCTGTAGAGTCAAATAATGATGAGGGTTTCGGGTACGAAACTTAAGATTTCTGCCAGAGCGTGATGTCAGGCACATCCACGCTCTGGATAGCAGAGTGCCTATTCGGGAGGAGGGAAGGCGGAAGTGTTGGAGTGTGGAAAAAGACAAGTGTACGCGTATAAAAAAGTGTGTCAAAATAATAATGAACCAAGACTGCAGTGCGACCCTCCGTCTACCGGTGGCTCCTTTTGTTTGACCATTGGGCCGAAATTTTCAGGATACCGAGCACGAGCAGGAAAGGATAACACCTGTCTAGTGTGACAAAAGGACAAAACTGAAGTCGGACAAGGATTAATATTGGAGCAGCGTTCAACAGGTGGAAAGACCTAAGAGGATGAAACGGGACCCGCACCTTGCTTTCTTCTTGCTAAAAAGGTAACACCTCGTCACGAAAATGCGATGGGGTCTATTTATGATGAGTAATGCACAATAAAACTATGGTGCACTGACTAACTAACGTCTCGGCACTCTGGGCGCGTGCACATCGCTAGCTTCCTTTCCGCTTTTTGCCAGAGGGGCCGACAAATCTGCAAAAACGTAAATCATGCACATAAATCATGTGGTGCGACCAACCATCATCTGCATCTACAATGCGACCATTGTAGAAAGCTTTCCATGATAGGTGTATATGTCCTAAATTATAGATGTCCTAAACTGTTGAATGTAGATACTAGTAAATAATCACAAAGAATAAATATTTGATAAGTTTTCATAATAAATTAACAGTGCTGGGTATGGTAAGATCCATATCCGTCAATGACCCATTACGTAAGGTGTACACAATGTTGTGCTGCATGAGCACATGTGCTCACAAGCTCATGTGCAACATGGGCAAAAAAGACAATTTCACACATCAAGGAGGGACAAAAGCTACCGCATCTCAGCTCCTCCAACTGGGCATGCAGCTGTAAGCTCCGGCAATAGAGTGAAACCTACAGACTTCAACACTCATTATGAGAAAGCCTCCAGCTGAGCTGACCTCTGACCTTGACATCAACATTGTCATTACTGCACAACTTTCTTAAATCCCCTGATCCTCTCCGGTTTTCACCTCATATCACTTTTCATTGTTGGATGTCTGTTTTCTTCACATCCCCTGGAAGTACATTTTCTCCATCATTCACAGTATGTTTCCATTCAGGGACTTTGCCAGCTGACCTGGCCTCATGCTGTCAAAGGACCAGTACGGAATATTTAGTAGTATCATGACTTCTCCATTTCCCCGCGGCCACTTTGTTCAACGGCAGCGTGGTGGAGAAAAGGATGAATTTCCCTTTAGGGTGCTAAAGTTTCCCCCAAAACAATCTTAAACCTATTTTCAATGGGTTGCAATTTTGTGTGAGGAGCTGATTTTGTGTATTATGAAAGATTTCAAAAAAGATGAATAACTCTTCAAGGTCCCCTTACTTGCTCCAGGAAGGTCATCTAAACATTAAGTCTAAAGTGAAAATATAAATAAAAACATTATCCCTACTATTCCTCTGTCTTTAAAGTGCACTCACAAAAGTCACACCGCCACAACAATGTACTAATGCAGGAGGCCTAACCCATCGATTGCAAGGAGTGTAGGTTAAAAACAAAACAAACAAAAACATTTGACTAATTTGCTTCTCAAAACGTGTACATACGTTCTATTTTAAATGTTTTAAATGCGTTTTCAGCTCCTGATTGTACACTTGAGGTGAATCTGTCAAAATGTTCAAAATGAACGTGCACAATAAAATCCATGCAATAATCATATTCAGGATGCTAAAATAACTAAATACAGCAAGAATTTTGAGTCCGCAAAGTTTGGTTTAGGTTTGAGAGCAACTATTAACTTTTTACAGCTTTAAGTGTCCCAAAGACGAATTAATTAATTACACGCAAATTAGTGCGTTAAAAAAATAACGCAATTGATCGCGAGTGGCAAGTCAATGCGCAATTTGGCCCATCGAGGTACCCGTAGGCGGCAGAGGCGCGCCACTATAGAGTAGCACTACGAGCCACTACAAGCAAGTGCAGCACAGCCAAGCAAGCAAGGCAACCCTATTTGGACCTATATCTCCCAGAGCCGTTATTTTGAATGTTCTATTCATTTCAATCTACATCTTTCACCTTGCTGGGACCCGCGGGGTTGCGCCGCTGGGCTTTCGTAGTTGCTGCCGCTGCCGCAACTGCCATATCACGGATATCAAGCTCGGTGTGCATGTTGACATCCTTGTGTGCATGTTGACATGCTTGATATCCTTGATCAAGCTCAACTTGCCCTCTAGTGTATACTTTAAGGAATAAATATACAAACAAGCACTTTGAACACTTACTCGTCCAGACGTGTTCTTACTCCGCCTACATTACCCAGGATGCACCAGACAAGATCTGCGTGACTTCGGACAGCCAATCATGATACATTTCCTACTACCAGCAATTTGAACAGATTTAACAACAAATGACAATTCAAATCCTCAAGAAGGGAGAATTTGTTTCAGAACTGTTGCACTGGATTCCTTTTCATTTAGTATAGCATATAAAGTGGAAAGTGACTGTTCTGTATTGATTTTGAATAGATACAAGCGGCAGTAAATGACTGTGGAAGCTCAAATTCAGGCTTTACAGGGTTAAATTTTTCCTGGGTTGAGCTCTGATCAGAGAGCCAATAGGAGTTACTCACTTATAGCATTGTCCGGCCTCCTGATTAGCATTTAGCGTAAGTAGTGCCACTAGTGAGCAATTTGGTTTTCACTTGTTCTAAAAACATTTGGGCACCATAGTTACCTAGCAAATTTAAAAGACTGTAAAACTAGTTAACTAGTGAGCATGTCGGCATCCACTAGTTCTACTAGTGAACATTTTGAACCTCACTAGTTGAACTAGTTCAGTCCAAATGTATCACTAGTGTAACTAGTGGACATTTTGAGCATTACTAGAGTTAACTAGTAAAAACTTTGAGTGTCATTAGTTCAACATGTAGACTTTAAGAGGCTTTCACTAGTTAACAAGTAGGTATTTCAGCTCTCACTAGTAAGCTAGTGCAGGAAATCAAAGGTAACTAGTTAACATGTTAGAATAATTCACGGTCAACTAGTAAACATGTTAGAGCTTTTGTGCCTTACTAGTTAACTAGTAAGACTTTGAACATTACTTGTTTGGTCCATTGGGCAACTAGTGCATACAAAAGCGGACTAGTTGCGAGTTTGGCACTACATGCATGCTTGTATGTGTCACTAGTTGGATTAAAGTGACACAAGTTGCAGAAAATGGGTGACATGTCAGTGTTTTTGTACAAGTTGTACGACAAAGCGCAGAACTAGTTAGTATGGCTGAATGTCCACCTAGTTCTGACGAAGACTGCACTAGTTAGGAAACACTACTGTCTGATATCAAGGATATGGAATAATGCTCAAAGGGCTTGCCATAGTTGCCACACAATTGAAGCATGTTGCCCCGATGCAGTCGGTGGTCATTGTGTTGTGCAATACACATGAATTCAGACAGACCGAGCAGCCTTCGTCACCAGCGCACGAGATGGAGACACGAATGATTACACTTTGGCTGGCTCAGTCCAGGGCTGTAGCAAATCCTTTGGAGACCTGAAGCCAATGTAGTCAGAGTCCGCGCCCCACTGTCTTCTGACCAATTTTCACAAAAGGTGAGTTATGAAATTTAGGTCACTTTGTCCCGCTTTTTAAATCTGTTAACAACTGTTAACAACTTAAGTTAGTTTATTTACCACCAATAATTTTGAATTTAATGTTTTGCATTGTTTAAAAAGTATTCATTTTAGAAAATTCTCCTTTTTCCTGAGCTAAGAAAAGTCTTTAAAGTATTTCTTCAAGATTACTATCTAACAAGTGAAGCATCTCAACACTTACAGAGTACCGATACCAGGTATCGGTATCAGGCTGATACCCGGCCTTATTTCAAGTTATTGGTACTCGCAACGGCAGCCGATGCCAGCATCAATCGCCCTGTTGTGGCCATTTTATGATCAGAAACTAGAAATTAGAAGCATAGAAAATTGCGATAAATTCAAGCAAATTTAAGGAAAAATGCTATTGGTGTCATGATTTCTGTATATCATGCTTCGGTTTATTGTTTTGGCTTTGTGTCCTGTCTTGCTTGTTAGGTTTTGTTTGCACCTGTACTTGTCATCCTGTTCCCTTGTGTCATCCAATCATCTCCCCCAGGCACTTGTGCCTTGTCCAGGTGTCGTCAGTTGGCTTGTATTTAGTTTCCTGGTTTTGTTCAGTCTTTGTTGGATCATCGTCGCTGTCACCACTCTTGTGTTTTGTTGTTACTTAGATTTTTGGTCTTTTCAGAACTTTGTTGGTTTTGTTGATTTAGAGTTTTACCCAGTTCCCCTGTTAGTGTTTTTGTTAAATAAATTGTGTTCAATATTACATGCATTCCTTCCCGTGGTTCTCCTGCCTCCCTGCATTTGGGTCCTCACCCCGACGTGACAGAATGATCCAACCAAAAACGGACCCAGCAGAGCAAGAGGCAGGTACCAGTTTCTGTTCCGACGGCGGACGTCCTGTGGCCACCACCAGTTCCCGTTGCGGCGGCGCACTGAATTGTGATCAGTATTACATGCATCCCTGCTGTGGTTCTCCTGCCTCCCTGCATTTGGGTCCCCAACCCCGGCGTGACAATTGGGATATACAGTGGTAACTGGCTACTTCCCGGTTCACTTATTGTGGATTTACACATGTATTCTGTTACTCCCCAAGCCTGCGTTCAGACACATGAGCCACGTTTCCACCAAAGGCACTTCGGGTAAATTTACGAGGCCAGCCACGTATGTGCGCGTCTCCACTGCAGGAGCCTTTTCAACTGGGCCACGTTTACAGGAGTTACGGGGACGAGCGGAGGTCCTACTTGGCGGTAGGTACTCCGACAGCCCGATAAACTCCCGATCGGGCTTTCGTGCTGATTGGCTAAAAATTATTTTGTATGAAAAATTATATTACCTTCATGCGCGACGATGATGCATTCTCGGCTTAAGTCTCTTCCACCAAATCAATTCTCTTAATAATTCTTTGCCTATTTTCGTTCCACTCTACTGTTAGCCTTTTCAAATACTTCATCTAGACGCCGTCTCCTCTCACTCAAACCATCCATCCACGCCAAGTACAGTACATAAAAAAAGCAGAAGTTTTTCCTCTTTTCTCGTTCTCTGATTTTTGCGGCGCCGTGCTTGGGTGACGTCACAGAAACCGTCGCAAGGAGATTACGTGTCGTTCAAAACTCGTGACTTGCAAGTCAGCCTTTTCAAATTCTTCATCTAAACCATCCATCCACGGCAAGTACATAAAATAAAAAGCAGAGAAAAACAGCAACCACCTAAAGTTTTTCTCTTTCCTCTTTGTGATTTTCGTCGCACGGTACTTGGGTGACGTCACGCGAGAAACCGTTGCACGGCGTTTACGTGTCGATCGAAACTCGTGACGTTGCGAAATGGGTCGTACTCCGCAGTGGAGACACAGCCACAAGCGGGCCGGCTGAGAGGACGGTTCCTGTGAAAGTCCCTTCCCCATACCCGAACATCCTGCGGTGAAAACGCGGCTATGGAAAATTAGAGGTATCATTGCTGACTACCATTCTGTTTCATTCATGTTAGGGTCAGTTGTGACGTGTGTATGCGGGCACGTGCGTATCTGCGTGTAAGTTGTATGACAAGAGAAGGTTTTTCAGTTAATAGTTACTGCAGGCTGTAAAAGATGTATGATTTTGCAATGTTGACACTGAACTGGTTCATCTTGGGAGTTTAGCTGCTTGAAAAGTAGATCTTAGGGTCAATAAATGTTGTACACTCATGTACTAATGTTTTAAGATTTATAGTCATCCACATCACCTGCAGGCATTCACATTTCCCTTATTATTGTTTTTCAACCACTTTTCCAGATTGTTACCTTAGTTACTTTTGTACCATTAGTTCAGGCAATAGAGGATAGGTTTCTCTTGGGTTCACTTCTTTGTGTTATAGGTCCTGTTCCAACCACCCTGTCCCAGGCCACAATTTGAAGCAAGAATTCCAGCAAAAGGTAATTATGCACGAAATAAAACTTTTTGTGTGTGTTTGTGTTTCTGCCTAAAGTGCTTCGAAATCCTACATGCAGTCAAATATTTCAAAACAATAGCTTTAACTGACACCCATTATTATAAGTAATTAGTTTTACAAAGAGAAAAAAAAACCCTGTACAATACAAAAGGTTTTAGGTGTTTAAGTTATAAATTATGCAGATTAGCGATTTAAGACCGGCGCGTGAGTTTTTAAATTAAAAACAAATTATGGGTCTATTTCCACTTTGTTCTCTGCTAAGAGTTCTGTGACTGGCATGTTGTTTACATCCATGTTGTTCGACCAGTGGTGTAAACAAGTATTTGTGGGTGATAAAATACCACAAAGCAGTCGTATTGCTGCAGCATCAATAACCATAATTTATTATTCATACAATTTCAGTGTAGCGTCAAAATGTTCACACACTACACTTTTTTCCACACAAAAACTCACACTTGTGTTGATATTGGTCGTAACAGATTGTGACGGCAATAGAAATTGGCTACAAGTCAAGAGACGACGAGTCAAGACAGCCACCACGCGCTGCCGGCAACAACTTCAAAATAAAAGTGAAACTAAGGCATTGATATATATATTGATATGTATTCTTTGGTACGTTAAGGTTTATTTTGAAGTTTGCTTTCTCACAGCATGTTACCATCATGCATATCCTTTCCGACGGTACACAGCCACAGCGTCTTTGCTGTTTCCCATTTAGAATAGCATTGATGTTTGTATGTTTTATTAATTCCATATTTCAATTTCTTCATCTCCTCAAACATACCTTACTTTATTGTCCTCCACCATATTTGTGACTACACTATATAGGTGCGACATAATTTCCGGTCAAAATATGCAACAGGGTATCCAGTCCTGTCATCGTTTATTCGTAAAACATGTCTCCATAGCCAAAATTCACATTTTCCTTTTATCGATATGCTGAAAAATCCAACCCCTACAAGTGTTTTTTTTCTTTACGAATCTTAGGCCTTTTTTTTTCAAATTTCTAGTGTTTCCAATAAGGCTTATTTACGCAATTCTTGAAAATAAAAATACAAACCAACCTATTGATAAAGCAACAGAGACAACCCACATATAAATGCAACATGGTTATATAAGACAGGTAGTATGTCATACTGTATACACACTACGATATTGTAATATTGCACAACACTACCTCAAATGATTGGAGGTATCAAACGTGTTGATATTTTGACTTTGAGAATTTATTTTAAAGCATAAAGATCTGGTATCAGAAGTACTGATATTTGAGTGTGAGCTGTACATCACCCAAAATTGTGCATTTGTATGCTACACTTGCAGGGAGTCTTAATTGAAAAAACTGAATCATCAACAATGTGGATAGTCTTTCTAATCTTTCTCTACCTATATCTGTTCTTCAAAAGAGCCCCTCTACCTTCTCTTCTTGCATTATATCACTCATCTTTCAGTGTTCATATTTTCACACCTGCCCAACTCACCAGCGCTATTCTGGCACCTTCTAATAGAATCTCTCAGCTTCACTAATGGGTCTGTCAGGATCTCGGCAAGAATAGGAGAACAGATGAGAGTTCAGGCAACACACAGAGAAAGAATGATAATGAAGATGGAGGTGATGGACTTTCAAGGCTTCCTTGACATCCGTATGCCTTGGGGAGATTTTCCACACAACAGCTTGACTCGCACTGCCAACGAGTGACCAAATGCTGCCGCAGAAGTAGAGCCCCTTAATGCCTTCCCATTGACCCGATAATAATACACAGCAGTTAGTTGTCCCCAAGCAATTTGACTGAACAAGAGTCATTCCCTGAGTGATGACATACAGTACCACAGCAGTGAGACTTTTTTACTTCCGATTTCACAGGTATTCTAAACCATTAATTTGGCCCACATCAATGGTCAGTGGTTATCAAACCTTAGCCTACAATGAGTTGTTAAAAACTTAGCGTTGCTGATGTACATGTTTCCACAAAATTGATTTAAAATACTAATATTAACTCTGCCAGCATGCTAATGCAGCTAAGGAGCGCATAATCATTGGGCCCTATTTTCGTGCCCAGCACAAGTCTAGCAAAAAGTGCAGTCCAGGTGTGCGCATGGGTGGAGTTTTCTTTCTTTGGCATTTTGGTCGATAGGTGCAGGTAGAAATGGGCATTTGATATGGCGTGCACCAATGTGGGTGTGAACACAGCTGAGTTGTTTACCATCCAATGGAAGTGGCTCCCCTCATTCCCTTTAAATTCAGCGCACGAGACGTGTGCAGTCTCCTACCATGAGATTAGCGAGCACAAAAGTAAATTGAGAAGGAACTGCAGGAAGATCTCCACTTGCGAATGATGGAATTTTGGCCACAGTGGATGGGTACTTCCGTGTGTGACAACTCCCAAGTTACACCCACATAGATGTCCCACTAAATATAATAAAGATGAAAATCATACTTTGTTCAAAAATGGATTTCTACAATGATTCAGAGGGAGTGACGCATGTTGTTGTCAGATTTATGAATGGAATAAGATGACATTCGTCTCCAACATTTGCAGAGCTCCCAATCTGACTGCCAGAGGTGCAACACAGTTTGCCAAATTCCTAAATGCGGTAAGATAGACTTGCCCCGGCACAAAAATAATATTTACGCCAAGCCAACGTGTGGCTGTCTCCGAAATTAGAGCCCAGTGCATCAATTGGCCTCATTTTGCAGTTCCAGGCCTACTTGGTGTAACTTTTACTTTCTGTGGGTTGCCGACGAAACCAATAGTGTGATGCAACTTGACGTAGTCATACAATTTTCATTTGTTTTATAGTTTTTTGACACTTTGGCTAATTAACATGTTGTGCTAACGGCTAACTAAAGGTTTTGTTGGCATAGCAATAACACAATAGTTGATTACATTAACAAAGAAATCAATATGATGTTGCTTATTACTGAAAACTCTTAAATTATAGGTTGTAGGCTATCGTATACCCCCATTCCCAAAGACAATACTGAAAAGAGTTTACCGTTTTTCTGTTGTATCAAGAAAGATAGGAATTACTAAGCCATTTGGTTTGTGTATGTTTTTCAAGGAAACACATTGACAATAGGTACACACTAACATTTACAATGAATTAAAATGTTTCTTAATTGATTAATAAGAAAACCCAATATGTTTTGCTCATGCTACATCATATGAAGTTATGTATATTCTTTGTGTGTCTTTATGTATATTCTCTATTCTAACATTAAGAACATTCAGTATAAGACATTAATAGCCACCTATCGTTTCAGTTTTGTCTTACCGTTGTCGATGGCAATGAACACCGCGGTGTATTTATTGTCATGAACATAAGGAGATTCACGGTCCAGAGAGGCCAAAGTGTTGACAGTTCCTCGCAGTTGGTTCACAGTCAGCCAGCCTGCTGGATCTCGTAGAATGGCATACCTTGGGGACACAGTTCAAAGTTATGGGTTACAATTGTACGGGAAGTAATACAGTAAATAAATAATAACACTCATCAAAATAATTGCATGTTTCATGAAAATATGACACAAACAAATGCTATCAAACAATTCATCTCATCTTGCAGTTAAAATATGCTTATCTGATCATCACATTAAACATTTTTAATAGGATGGAGAAAGTCTCTCTAAATGTTCTGAACACTGGTTTCCTTGAGCAGTGTACTGCTCCCCAGGAATTTTGCATAGTCGAGAATTTCATGAATGTAGCTCAATTTCCCACACATGAAATTATGTAGAGTACTTCCTTTTTAGACAAATGAGCTGAACCGAATTAACAGCGACTCTGCAACAACAAAAAACAATCATGCCAGTAAGCAAGCACATTTTTTTTAATGACCAGTTATTCCCAGCCATAAACAATGCTATGCAAGTGGTTTTGATTGGGTCCCAAATCTCTGAAGTAGTACTTTATTATTATTATTATTATTATTATTATTTTTTTTTTTTTTTAACAATTTGGCACTTGCTTCATTGATTGTAGTGGTACACTGCATAGCATACAATGTGTGCAATTTCAGTTCCATTATAGTCACTTGAATTATGCAGGCCATGAAGGGCATCCAGTACTCCATGCAGGTGGGACTGAAAACACACTTTCAAAAAATTCTCTCTGACACACTCCAAAATCTTGCAGAAAGTCTTTCCAAAAGGGTGTAAAATATCATGATATTCCATTTTAATTTCCTGTGGGTGCAACGGGCAGGTATCCCAATACTATACTGCAGTGTAATTATGTCTGTATAACTATCTACTTTCCCTCTTGAAAATAAAAAAATATTGCCATGATTGGAAACTTTCAGAAGAGTGAATGAGCAAGAGGGATGTTTGATTTTAATTAGAGAGAGAGAGAGAGAGAGAGAGAGAGAGAGAGAGAGAGATGGCCCACAGCCAACACTAATAAACTGTTTCTATCGGAGTGTGTGTGTGTGTGTGTGTGTGTGCGCGCGTGCGCGCGCGCGCGCGCGCGTGTGTGTGTGTGTAAGCAAAAGTTCTAAGGGCAAGGGTTGTGCTGACTTGTGTTTGGCCACAACCACTGTTCACTCTAAATTCACAGCAGGCAAAGCGTGAGGTAGAGAAAATAGATGTAGGCGAAGCAGGGAGAGTGATGATGAGAGGGATCAAGAAGGAAGTGGGGACAAAGGAGGTATCATACTCGGAATGAGCTTGTAATGAAAATACATTTTCTCCACTTTCTTCTCCCTGTAATTTGAAATCTGCTTCTATAGTGCTGCCTTCTGGGCAGCCTTGTCCAGATCTAGTTCAGTGCTGCACCAACAAAATTGACAGGCAACTCTTTTATTCAGATAACAGGATCGAAAGCAACCAAAATGTTCACTTGTCCATTAAAAATATTTTTTTCCCCCTCATTCTTGCCAGTTAGATTTTCTCACAGCACCGTTCCACATTTGTATTCTACAAACATTTTGTTTTGAATACAAAGCAGTTTGATTTTAATTGATTGCTCTGCGTTGAGTGGTGTTTATCCCAGTGAAGAAAGTGATACATTCGAGTGATCAAGATGGATGGCTGACATTCACAAATGTCTTACAATTACGTTCTTTCAGAGCATCTGGCAGCATTCATCCGCATTCTCTCAAAATATTTTCTTAAAATACATAATTCAGCTGGCATCAAGTTTCCATCATAACGCAGTTATGGTTACAATTCGCCATGTACAGACATTAAGGCTATGTTCACACTGCAGGGCGTGATGCCCAATTCAGATTTTTTGTTAAATCCGATCTTTTTATGTACTGTTCACATTACAAGAACAAATGCGACATCTCATGTGAACGCAACGCGCCTGTGATGCGACTCGCATGCTCAAAGAGCACGTCAAGTGACGTTCAGTTACGGAAGTAATGCAACTCGCAACGTTTTATTGCCAGCCAAGCCGCCAAGGCAAGCGACTTTTATCAGTGTCATATGCAAATTTAGCTGTGCCAACAGACGCTACCGATTGGTGGACTGGTGCACATGTTTCATGGACGTGTTAGGAGTTCGATTCATGTGTCTTGTCTGCATACATTATGCAAATTCAGCTATGAGAACGCCCACGCTCCTGGTTGGTGGACTGTTTTCACGCTCGCTCGTGGTTGGCTGCTGTCCTCGGCTTCCTCGTGCGTCAGTTTTGAATGTGATGTTTACAAACAGCAACAGAAATCCGTCTGACTTATTTTTTCATCTCATGTCGTCAGAGTAGCGAGGTTGGAAGAGCTAATTGAGAAGTCTACTGAAGATGACGTTGCGTCCTTGCTGTTCGTGATGAACCGTCTCCAGCGCTGAATTTCTACTATCGCCAGACATGCCAACTTTATGCTTCATGTTTCTAGTGTGATTAAATTAAAAACACTGTTACTCAAAACAGCTTTGTATATTAACAAACGTGTCAGTAGTCTCCCTTCCAAGCACTCTCTCCCGGCCGCGCAGAGAGCATAACAGCTTCAGGCTACGTTCACACTGCAGGGCGTGATGCCCAATTCGGATTTTTCTGTTCACATTGCAAAAACAAATGTGACTTCAATGTGAACGCAACGCGCCGGTGATGCGACTCGCATGTGCAAAGAACACACGTTGAGTGACGTACACCCAATCCAACGTCACATTGTAGTGTTCACGGAATTAACCCGACTCGCAACGTTTTACCACCAGCCGAGCTGCAGAGGCAAGCGACCTTTATTAGTGCCATATGTGCGCTACTCATTGGTGGGCTGGTGGACTCCTTTCGCGGACGTGTTAGGAGTTGGATTCATGTGTTTTGCCAGCATAAATTATGCAAATTAAGATGTGCGAACGCCCGCTCCCGATTGGTGGACTGTTTTCACGCTCACTCAGTTTGGTTGCATCAGTGTTTACAATCAGAGCAGAGACCCTCTCATAACGCCACAGTAGCGAAGTTGGAAGAGGTAGAAATATTTTGGGGAAATGAGGGAAGACTCCTTGATATCTTCATTTAAAGATGACGTTGCATCATTGACGTGTGTGATGAATTTCTACTGTCGCCACAAATAAAAAGTTAACACTGTTACTCAAAACAGCTTTGTATATTCACAGATGTGTCAGTAGTCTCCCTTCCAAGCACTCTCTCGCGCCCGCGCAGAGCGCATATCAGGCTTTTGATGGCAGTAGGCACGGTCCACCCTGAACTGGTTACCAGCCAATCGAAGTGCACACAGAGACAAACAACCATCCACAATCACACGTATGGACAATTTGGAGTGTTCAATTGCCATTCATGTCTTTGGAATGTGGGAGGAAAAAAAACACATAAGCACAGGGAGAACAAGAAAACTCCACCCAGGAAGGCCGAAGCCCGACTCGATCTCACGTCCTCGTCCACGTGCTAACCAGTCAGCCACCGTGGCGCCCGGGAGTGGATTCAATAAAATAAAATAAATGCCAAATATTTACTAATCGGTCAACCTACTGGTATATTAAAGTTGTATGTACGTACACAATAAGTTGAGTGTGGAAAGTTGGCTCAATCCAACAACACTCAATGTTAATACTGTACTGTAAAGAAAGCAACTGTAGACACAGTTTTGGCTATAAACTGTCAACCGTGGCACACTCTAAAACCATTTTATATTAACTCGTGTGTTTGGCAAGTTACTTCCAAAATTTAATAGACAAGTATTTCTGTCATTTGAAAGCCAATTGTCGTTTATATTTAAGTACTTTTTATTGTATCCTAAAAACACTTAATAAGATGTGGCCCACTACCTGGTGTTTGTAAGGTCTATGGAGATTAGCTGCAGCTGCCTCATTGATTTTTTATTAAGACACCATTACAGTTATTTAGCCCACTAGAAAAAAAAACAACTAGTTTTTCTGTGTCTTCTTGAGACAGAAACTCCTTAATTTGAGCTATATTTTTCATGTGGTAATAGGCCGATAGTAGATTTTTAGATTTTCTTTAAGTGGTTGTTGAAATTCATGCTTGAGGCAATAATTACACTAAGATTTCTGGCTTAATCTGGAACATAGGTGTCAAACTCCGGTCCTTGAGGGCCGTACTCCGCAGGTTTTGGAGGTTTCCATCTTCCAACACAAGCTGATTCCAATCAGCAGGATCGTTATCAGGCTTATGCAGATCTTGCTGATGAGCTGATCATATATCAGCTGTGTTGGAGAACGGAAACATCCAAAACCTGGAGGATCCGGCCCTCCAGGACCGGAGTTTGACACCTATGATCTGGAGCTTTTAATGACGTAGAATCAAGGTGAGAGCAGATCTTGGACTTACATTTTTGGGGACACAAACAATCACTTCTGTCTGGATTGATCTAAAGAAAATTCTGGTCCAATGTTTATTTGATGAATACACTTAATGAAAGTGTGTGACTATAGTCATGTGATGACACTGAAATGTAAAGTTCCATGTCATCTGCATAAGTATAATGCGGCACATTGAAAATACTGTTTTCTAGAGCTCCAGTTAGAATTGTCGTCAGCTGCCGCCATTCCCCTAACCCTGCTGATAGTTCACTTGCTGCAAACATCACATCCCTTTTAGCTAGCCTAATAAAACATATTTAACCTCCCTAACTTTTGTTCAGTTGGAAGACAGAAAAGGGAAGATACTGTCTGACCATCCTAGGTCAGCTTTTGGTCGGCCATTCATACTGTTGATGTATCACACAACATGCTTTGTCCTTACAGTGCAGTGGATCAGTGCCTGTCCTATTCTCCCCGCTCACCTACGGCTCTCAAATGCTACCTGAGAATCTTCAAGCTGACATCCAAGGTTCTGCTGCGCTCTTCTTTTAAGTCCCATGTCTTTTACCTTGCACATAGTCACAGTGAGAAGTGAAAGTGGACAGGTGCTGAATAATGTATGACCTGGATTCTTGAGATGTTCTCATTTTTCAAAGCAAGGTCAGGAAAACAACATACTGTACGCATACTTTGCTCGAGATAAAGAACTCCAACCACAATTGGGTCACCAGGACCAATAATGTTGCATGCCAGAAAATAGTTTAAACTATATAAATTATATCTTCAATTATATAATATCAGTAGTAATATGTATGTATTAATCATTATACAGTATGTAAATATCCATCCATCCATCCATCCATCCATTTTCTGTACCGCTTGTCCTCACAAGGGTCGCGCGGGGTTGCTGGAGCCTATCCCAGCTGGCTTCGGGCAGTAGGCGGGGTACATATAAATATATGTATAAATATATATGTAAATATTTCAACTAAATATAAGAATTTAGTGGGATCAGTATAAAACTGAATATTCTTTCAATCATGAATGGCCCATTCATTTTTTTGAACAACATGGGTGTCATCTCTTTGCCACTGTTATGATAATGATACCTACTCATATATGAACTATCATAATTACTTGGAAATAGCAACATCCATGCCATGGCAATACATATCAGAAATAGAAAATAGAAATTAACTTTATTGCTGAGTACTTTCTATGTTTTGACAGTGTTGTTAAAGGGATACTTGACTCATTTAGCCATTTTCAGAAGGTAATATTTTGTCTATATTGTATGTGATAACTTCATTATTTTCATGTACAATTAATACCTTTAAAACAGGGGTGGGCACACTCTGTCTTCGAGGGCCGGAGTCCTGCAGGTTTGTGATGTTTCCTTTCTCCAACACAGCTGATATATGATGAGCTCATCAGCAAGCTCTGCATAAGCCTGATAACGATCCTGTCGATTGGAATCAGCTTGTGTTGGAAATCCTGCAGGACTCTGGCCCTCGAGGACCGACTTTGCCCACCCCTGCTTTAAAAACACATTTTACCACTTGCAGTCGACTGATGATGACATCACGCGTGCCCAGCTGTGATTGGTCGTTACCTGTTTCCTGCGCACCTGTGATGTCATTTTCAGTCAACAGTAAATGGCAAACAGTAAATGGTGTATTAACTGTACACAAAAAACAATGAAGTTATCAAATTAATTCTACACAAAAACTTTTACTGCTGAAAATGGCTCAATGGAGTTAAGTATCCCTTGAAGTTATTACCTCAACTTCAGCTCCAGCAACCAATCTGTAAAAATAGCGCATCAATTAGCACTTACATAACGTATCCAGTCTTTCTTGCTAACACATCTAATTATTCTCTTCCTTCTTTACAGCTCACTGGCTTGGCAATTGAGAAGCATGACATTTAAGCCTTCTTTAATAAATGTGTACTTTTTCTCAATTTTTCTCCATTTCAAGGTGGAAAACTACCATGAAATGCATTTCCCACATTCTCATGCACAACTGATAAATGCATAAAGCGCTTGATGACATTTACACTTGATTGTTTTCTACTTCATCAAACCAATCTGCTGTGCTTTGGCCAAAACAATTAGATTTGCACAAAAGTTGCTCACTCCAGAGATGACACAAATGCCTGCAAAACCTAGAATGGTTTACATTTGAAAAAGGATTACATTAACTTGTATTTCATTTTAGGTCATTATAAGGTTGTGAGAGTGACAAAGTGGGCATTAAATCAAAGTAAAATAACTTTGTGTTCCTTTGGGAGGATCAGTCAAGTCAGGCTTTGGTGTAGATTACTGATGTGTGTATTGCCCCACATATTGTGTTGCAGGGGTCACCAACTCCGGTCCTCGAGGGCCCCTATCCTGCATGTATTAGATGGTTCCCTAATCCAACACACCTGAGTCAAATGATATTAAATTGATCAAATAATATAGTAGGTTATTTGTATACAATATACTCTGTTATATAAATGTACACAAATAGTTTCACTTTTTCAACATTCATTCTATGGTGCTTTCTTCCAAAAAGGCCATTAATCAGACTGCCATTTAAGCTAAAGAAGAGGCAGTGATGGGTTATAAGGTCACCTCTCAGAGTAAACACGCTAGGTGTGGGCAAATTTCAGTAAGATACTCTTTATATGGAAAATACACACGCGAAAAATCCCAGATGTGCGTGCTTTGCCTCTGAATGACATCGACTGTGATCCATGGCTCAGACGGATTGTGTTCCGTGTCAAATGCATTTAACCTGCAGATCCCGGGGCACGCTGGCACAAACACACACACACACACACGCACGCACACACCTGCACATTTATGCAGAGGCAGACACCGCTGCACAGTTAAAAGAGAACTGACTCCACTGTTTTGCTGTTTCATTCTGTGTACGCTCCCCATCATCCAACCATCCCCATGTCTGTCTTTTTCAGTGTCCTCAAACTGTCGACAGGTCACAACTCTGGCATGCCAACATTTTTGGTGCAAGTAAAATGTCAATAAGTGGAGAGACAAAAAAAAACAAGCTCATAAGAGAAATGAAGAAATGCATTCCACAGATGAGAGAGCAAAGTCAGATGGTTCAAATATGAAAGATGCCGGTATGCATAACCTCCTGGAGCCTGACTGATTCATATGGAAATTATGTTTTGCTATGCCATTGTTCAATCACACCACGCCACTGACATTTGCTCAGTGTCTAGCAGCAGTTAGAAGCTTTAGATGTAAATCAGGAGTTGGAAGTTTAGCTTTTGACTTCTCCTTGTCATTATAATCCAAGGGATATCACTGCTGATCTTCATCCAACAAGCCTGTAACATTGTTAAACAGGATCCGGCTAAGAGTGGGTTGATGCTACGCGACTTAGGTGACACAATTCGGGTTGATTTCACAATTTGGGATATACACGTACAGTCCATCACTGTGGTGTAAAGAGTAAAAGGCAAATGAAATCGAATATCCTCAGATTAGAATGCGGACTAGAATGCGGACTCTCACCTGCTCCCAATTTTAATGCACCACACACACACACACACTTGTATATACACTGGGTGGGGTCACATTCATGGTGTAGGGGTAGAGTTCGCCATTCGGCGAGCTGGCAAACTCAGTAACAATGTTAGCTTTCACTAAGTACGCTGGCGTGACAACCGGGGCCTTTCTCTGCTGGGCCTGGGGTTAGGGGGTGCAGCCCGGTGCTCCCATCTCCCTTTCTGCCCCCGGTGTTCCGTCCCACCACGCGGCTGGAGGTGGGGTGGGCGTGGGTGCCCTCGCCGCTCCGCTGTCCGGTCCCTCTCCGGCACCGATGCCTGGGTGCGGGGGGTCCCCGGGATTTGGGGGTCGGGGTCTGGGGGGCTAGGGTAGGTGGGGGTGGGGTCGAGGGGGGCGGCGGCTTGGTTGGGGAGGGGGGCGGGGTTACGGGTGGCTGGGGGGGGTTCTGGGGGTGGGGGAGTGTCTGGGGGTTTGGGGGCGGCTGGGGCTGGGTTGTGGTGGGTGGTGGGGATGGATGGGGGCGGGGGGTTTGTGGGGGCTGTGGGCCGGTGGGGTGCCTGCCTGCTGCGTTGGGTTGGGGGCGTGGGCCGTGTAGGGGTGGGGGGGGGGGCGCTCCTGGCCCCTGGGTTTGCTCTCCGGTCGGTGGCCCCTGCGGGGCCCGGGGGTTGTCCCTTGGCGCTGCCTTGGCCTGGGGAGCCCTGGGGGGTTGGGCTTGCTCTGTCCTGGCCAGGGTCGACGGCTCCCCTCTTTAGTGGAGGTTTTCATGCATGCCAGATCCACCACACCAGTATATCTATCTATATACTGTATAGATAGATAGAATATCTATCGAAATTCAAACACAATCTGCTTCTTCCTCTAGTCGTTGAATCGGTGGAGGCTGATGTCTGTGGATCTCACTCTGCTTCATCTATCCTTCCTTTCTTTCCTCAGTCTCTCCTTTGGTCTCTTGAGGTCTCCCTAATTTGTTGGAATTTAGATGTTTCTGGGGTTGGTGAAAGACTCTGGTAGGTAACCCGGTGGATGGTAGGTAATGTCTGGTCGGTGCTGGATTTCACTTTCCTTTCTTTTCTTTGATCCTTCATCGGGTCTCCTGACAACCTCACTACTCTAGCTGGATTCTGAAGTATTCGGTTTAGGTGAACGGTATGGGATTTTTAATAGGTTTTAGGTGAACTAATGAGTACACACTCACAGGCACGCACGCACACATGCACACACACATATACACGCACATGCACTTACTCACGCACATACAAAATAAAATAAATAAATAAAAAATAAAATAAAAGAGAGCAATGATGATGACATGTCGAATGATGTAAAATTACCAAATGAACAATACTGAGCTCTGGGGAAAAAAAGAAGAAAGAAAAAAAAGAATGCGATCTCTCCAAAATATGGATTAAAATTAGATATGAATCAGACAACAGACCATGCAATGTAAACGGATTACCTATACCCTGTCAACGCAAGCTTGATGTCATTGAAATCAGGCAACCTTCACAACAAAACAGCAGCACCTAGAAGCACATTATACACACTCAGAGACGGGCGCGTCAATGAATTCTGAGCATCCGTCATGCGGCAATTGTCAACACTCGGAACACACTTCCGTCATTGTCAAACCGTCAATATTTGAAGAAGAACTGTCAATCGGTCATTTGTCGATTGCGGAGCAAAATGAGCGTCCGTCAATGTTTCTGTCATTCAAGATGGGTATTTGGCAATGTTCTGTCAATCGTCATTCGTCATTCTGTCACCAAAATGGGACGTCCAGCATTGACGAATTGACGATTACAATGACGGACAAAACCCCACTTTCATCAATGTAGCGTTGCACAGGATACCAGTACCAATACCGTACTTCAATGTTTCGGTGTAAGAAATGGCTCTGTATAATTTTTTTTTACCACCAGTATTTAAAACATTTTTACGAGACAGCTTGCCAACTGTGTTTTAAAGGCAGGTACACATACACGAATGGCTGCCTGTCTACCGATATGTGGAAAACGCCTTAAGTAAGCGGCACGGCTCTTTTAGAGTGTGCGAGAGGGCACAGGAAAATGGCTTCTAGCACTGAAGCGCTCGATGGCCATCCACTCTTCGTTGAGGAGCATGACGCGCAAAGTGTCATATAACTTTTTTGCTGACATGGCAAGCCGAAATGTCTTCTCCAAGTCCAGCCTTTTTTTTTTTTTTTAAGTTACTGTGGCTTGAGGCAAGAACACGCCGAATATATGGCCATCCACCTCGTTAACAGGTGTTGTGCCAAAGTAATTACCCATGTAAAAAAAAATATCCGCTGCAGCAGGAGCGTGCACGCATTGAGTGGAAGCCACGCAACAGCACTGCCTACGCATGTTTTCAATAAACACATGAAGAACACACGAGTGATTATTAATTTTCAGAGTTAGAAACATTTTGTAACAAGAGCAAATGTTTATCGCGGAAAATCAGAAGAAAACGCAACAATCACTCCTGCAGTGGCCCAAGGTGCGTTTAATGAACAGGCACACAGTAGGAAACCACAGGTATGCATAGAAAAAGCTCAGATGATTGACAGAGCGACAAGTCGGGATGCATTTTTGACACTTCCCTTAAAAAATAAGTCAAGTGTGAATTATTTTGTTCCTAGTTTGTAGTATTTGATTACGCATTCAACTAGTTGGGAGCGGAATGGAGAAGAGCAGAGATGCACACACAAGTAACGTTACGTTGGGTCATTGTAGTGCCACTGTATTACCAATATTTAAAATGGATGACATCAAATGCAGTCAAAAACAGTACTTCAAGAATATGGCATGCAATGTGAAAGCTCATACTGTATTTACATAAATATATACAGTAAAGTATCTACATACATTAACACGTATACATCCTGATATTAAGAATTAATAAAAAAATTATATTTTGAAGTTATTTTGTCAGCTTTAATTTTGCTGCTTTTGCTGATGTTTTAGATTTTTGTCTTGGTACCGTTTCAGTACTGCCGTCGAGGTATTTTATGCAAGTATAGTATCGAAGTCAAAATTTTGCTATTGTGACACTACGTCAATGCTGAATTCGTCCATTTTTGGAGGTTTCCTGTCAATTGTCAATCGTCAACAAAATGGGCGTCCGTCATACAGGGTTTGACGGACCTTCCGTCAATATTGACGGAATGCCCACCTCTGCACACACCTCATACCCCCGGACACATAAAAAAAAAAAAGATTTGGAAAATATGTCATCACTGAGCACAATGTGAATTCAAAACAAGACAAATTGAGACAAATTAAAATGTATGCGGTCATGTCATTAAATTGGTGCTGCCACTTAATCAGGCCTTTATGTACACTACACAAATCTTTACTTTCCCAGAACCTCTAGTGCAACTCCACATTATATAGGACTTGATGCCAACACTGTCTACGTTTTTATAGCACACAAACTCACCTCAATTATTTGAGCAGTAAAGTCACATTTGAGGGGTTTTATTTCCTCAGGTCATTATCTTATCCATGTGTTTAGTTAAGTCTATTTCTAAATTTAATGTAACTACACGGTGGAAAAAGAGGATTAAGCAGACATTAGGCCAGCAAGCCAATGAAACCAATGAAGAGTACTCTGCATTACACTGCTTCAGTAGTAGACTTGAGAGAATTATTTTTTTTGTAACAGTGTAAAAGCTCATTGTATCTGTACCAGCTCAAATGAGAATGAAAAAAAGATAAAACTATGTCTATAGATGTCCTTATTGTCTAATGTGAATCGTTGATTTTGCCTTCAAATGCTGGAGTATTGGTTTAAAAAGTTTTAACTGAAATACCTTACCTGACACTCTGTAGCTGTAATGTATCCGGGTCTGTGGCATTGAGAGACGCTACAAAGCTTTCCACTGGAATGTTTTCCATCCTGGTGACAATCAGCGGGTCAGGGAAAAAGACAGGTCCTTCATTAATGTCTAAAACTTTGACTTGAACAGTTGCTGTGGAGCTGGGGCCATAACCAACATCAGAAACCAGAGGGTCCTCATTCTCCACTTTTATGAAGATCTTGTGGAGCGCGGTGCCTTCGTAATCTAGAGGCTTAAAAAAGTCAACGTTAAAGCAGGGGAATTTTGATGACAAGAGACAGATATAGCATTCATATACCTTGACAACTGAAAGCATTCCCTCATTATTGTCTGGGTTGGTTTGGATCTCAAAGCTTCGTGTGGGATCTCCATTTATTATGGAGTAAACGGCTCTCCATGCACCAGTCGCTGGGTCATCTCTATCATCTACTGTCAGGTTGACAGCCACACCAGTCGAGCCTTCATATACATAGGCTTCAAACTGTAGAGACGAGGACAAACATCTCCATAAGCAAGAAACATACACTAGATGCAGAAACTGATGATGGGTTTTCATTAAAACATTCCACTCTCGAATTGGCAAGACTTAACAAACAAACAAAAGAACCATTATAATGACCAGCGCAGTAACCCTTAAAAGCACACCTAGGTCAAAAATGACCTGTAGAGGTAATTTTTTGCAACATCTTGGTGGTCATAATGGAAATAATTTAACATTCTAGATATTCCTCAAAACTATGATATTCTGCCATTTAAATTGTTACGGGGATGGCGTGGCTCATTGGTAGAGTGGTCGTCTCCCAACCCAGAGATTGTAGGTTTGATCTCACGCCATTGTGACTACGTCAAAGAATCCTTGAGTAACATATTGAACCTCCAGTTGCTCCTGATGCTGCATCACTAGTAGGTGAATGAGTAATCGAATGCAAAGCGTTTTGAGGGCCTAGTAAGGTGGAAAAGCGCTATATACGGTAAATAAAGTACCATTTACCTAATTTTTTAAATATTTTTTATACATTTGACAAAATCTTAGTTTTAGTTTTAATGCTCCAGATTTCCAAAAATGGGCCAAAAATAAGGGTGTCAAAATTATCGCATTAATATCGCATTAACTTAAAGTGCCTTTACGACACCAATTTTTTTTAACTCTCGATTAACGACCGCTCCTTATTTGGATTTTTACAATGCGCATCCGTATTGAACTTAACAAAATAAAAGCATTCAAGTTGTGCAAAGGAGTCATTGTAACACAATTTAGCAGTAAGAAATTAAATAACAATGAATATATTTGTATCAAGTTGTTTTTTTACAATTTAAAAAAATTGCAGAATTTCACAAGTTACTTCATTTTAAAAATTAGTCAGCTCTTAATATGAAAAGAAAAATGCAGTGAGCTGTCACCATTGTCTTACAAACGGCATTAGGTTGTCACAGAAAAATGACAAATCAATGTCACACTCGTTTTTTTACAGTACAGTACATATTTCATTAAAAAAAAAATATGAATTGTTATAAAATTACTGTATCAATGACAAAAAAATGCAACCATGTTTCTATTAGGTTAACATTTCTTCCCACTTGTATGTTAACAAGAGTATGACAAATCTGAAAAAAAAATTGTACATGTAATTGTAAATTTAGACATATATTGAGATGTGCGATTAATATGCGATTAATTGTGAGTTAATTATTGAAGTCATGCGATTAATTACGATTAATTCTAATTGACTCACACCTCTAGCCAAAAATGACCCACATTGATTTCTTGTATAATATAATAGGAATGTTCTGTTTTTACCCACTGTGTATTTAGTCTGAAAAATAATGGAGAGCAACAGTTACATATGCACTCATCATGCTTCAAGCCCAGACAGCAACGAGGTGTAAAGCAAAGTGTCAATTACGTTTCATTCACCACAGTGGATTGTAAACTCAGCGTTTATATATATATATATATATATATATATATATATATATATATATATATATATATATATATATATATATATATAGAGAGAGAGAGAGAGAGAGAGAGAGAGAGAGAGAGAGAGAGATGATAAATAATGCTAATTTAATTAATACTTGAATTACTATAGATAAATAATGCAGAAGAATTGAACAAAATACATGCCCTGAGCTGGTGCATACATTGATCAGTTAGTTACCAACTGATTTGGTGTTTGTTTTTTTGTTTTTTTCAGGGAGCATACACGTATAATGGAATATTGTGCCTGAATATTCTTACTGGTGGGTGATGTGTGTCTTTGACCTTGTTGTTCTACATTCCTGCAGGTAGCCTGCTAATTACCACACCGACAGATAAAAACATGTTTAAAAAAAAAAAAAAGTTCGGAAGGTGATTTTTATTTAGTTTCACTGACACCTATATGCTATACTTTATCCTTCATTGGCTGTTCATCAATCACGTTTGAATGAATTGACACATAAAGAGAGTAAACACTCGTGTCCTTCATCACTAATTTCGTATACTGGTGCAAATTCATTTTACACTATCAATCAAAATGCTCCCAACTGATCATGCTTGGCAAGAGGATTCAATCAATTAAATAGCCAAGCAGTCTGCCAACAAAATTCAATGAGTAGGCCTACGATGTGAATTTAAAAAGATAAGGACACACAGAAGCCATCTGTATGTGTGTCTGCGTGTGTGTTTGTGCGTCAATGTCAGCACCATTATAGCGGCAGAGCTTACAGTGTAATCTTTCAAAAACGAAACACCCTACTTAACAACAGCACAACCGAAGTCAAGATAAATGCATCTGTTGTCAGCCCACGGTATTGTTGTTTCACAGATTACCTTCTTAAAGCTACACCCTTTTGAAAACCATCCATTTGTCTGGGGAGAGACAAACATTGATTTTGTCTTTATCTTTTTCTTTATTTATCCAATGCTTGTTTAAAGCACTTAAACCATTCAGTCAGTTAATGCCCAGAGGACATAAACACAATATCCGTTCAAGGAGTACAATCCGCAACAAACGTGGATTTACAAACATTGGAGTTACAGAGGAGAAGATGAATACCGCAGAACCACATTTTTACGACATAAGCTGAATTTGTACGCAAGTTGGAACACGCCTATCACTAATTACCTACACTAATGCAACAGTAAAGTCATAAGTACAGTCAATATTTGTACAAAAAAAATTATGTCCTTTGATATAAAACAATAACATAAAACAGTATGCCGGCAACTGAGCGTGCCGTGTGACTACGTCTGGAGACTGACTTGGCGGTGTTTTTCGGTCATGATTTTTCTGCATGATAACAATCTTCCTATCGCATCTTTTTTTGAAGGGGCCATATCTTTATGCATCCTTGTGAGTTAATGCTGCTGTTTCCATCATGTGTTGCATCACTCAAGATTAGTGAGCCCATCTAAAAAACCGAGTGTGTCCTGGTGGAGGACTGCCTGCCCAAAGTACTGTATCCCTGCCTGAAACGAGGGATGTTTTATAGAACTTAGCTTCCGCCGTGAACAAGTTCTGTGCCCAGTCCTACTTCCACAAAGCACCAGGTGTTCTCCAGCCGCCTCCTAAACCTTCTCCGGCGGCGCACATCCTGCGGCTGCCACCCATTCCTGTTCTGGTGGCACACATCCTGTGGCTGCCACGCGTTTATGTTCCGGCGGCGCACATCGTGCGGCTGCCACCCGACCTTGCTCCAGCAGCACAAGCATTGTGGCCACCAACCGACCCTGCTCTGGCGGCGTCCGACCTGCCATCAAAGCCGCAGACCTGGCCACTGCAATACTCTAGGGTCCTGCATCTTGGCCGTTCGCCTGACCTGCCAGTTCATGTGCCAATTGTCTGGCATCCTGAACACCCACCAGACTGGCCCCGATGGGCTAGGCTCATGGCCACCTCATTGCCCCCTGCCACCTTACCAGTTTTGGTCAATGCTTATTTGGGGCATTTTGAATCTGTCCCTTGGGGGTTACTGTCATGATCCATGTTGTTGATGTTTGTATTTGGTTTCGTTTCATGTTAGGTCTTGTCTTCTTCTGGTTCATGTCTGTCTCATTATGGTTTAGTGTCCACCTGTTCTCATCAGCCCCTGTCCCTCGTGGCCACCAATCAGCTCCCTCAGACACTTGTGTCTTGTACAGGTGATTCTCGTTGCTTGTATTTAGGCCCCGTCCACAGGAAGAGCCCGTTTAAATGTATCCGCACAAGTTTCTTACCGTTTGGGCAGATCGTCCACATGGCGGCGCCGCTTCGGAGCTTGAAACCGATCACTTTTGGAAGAGGATATATGCGGGGTACTCCTCTAGTTTAATGGCGTATGACCCAAGACTGCGTGCGAACTGCAAGTCTGTCAACAATGGCGGATAGCTGTGTCGTAGTTGTTTTGCGCTACCTCCTTAGTTTTTACAGCAACAGATATTACATTTTGACAGTTCATTCGAACAATGGTAATAATATGTTATATATTCTAAGAATACAGTCGATACAAAATCGATTCAATATCGATTATTCAATTTCTTTTTTTAAACTCAGCCCTAGTAAATACAATTTGACTTTGTAACAAGATGCAAAAACAGAGTGAGGGATTGAGGGATGGATAGAAGTAACTAACTGCTGTAAGATCATCTGTTTGTTAGGCTGGAAGTGTGGAACAGTTCACAAAATCTACAGTTTGGTTCACATCATGATTTTGTGGTTGCAGTTTTTCGTTTTGTATACATGACTGTTGGGAAAATCAATGTATTGAACAGTCAGGTTGAAACGGAAAGAGTGAGGGCGTTTTACATTTGACACGCTATTGTGAGAGTACGAGTAGATGAGAAGAGACATTAGTTCCAACATGGTTTTCATTTCATTGGCAAAGAAAACTATCTTTATTAAATGCTTAAAACAGTTAGTCACACTCACTAAAATGCCTTGGAATATTTTGTGCATACCGGGCATACAAGTGTATCTCATAAAATATTAAAGTAAAAATGGCTCTTAAAGCTCTGACCACTGAAGTGGTGCATACAAAATAATTTACTTTTACAACCATATTATATATCAAGAACATAAAGTGAAATACTAACATCTTTAAGCAGTGCAAACTATATCAGCACAACATTCTCATGCCCCCCATCTCTTTTGTGGTGACTTCAAATAGAGAGCTGCTTTTATCCATAGCATCCGAGGTCACTTGGTTAGGCACTGCGAGGAGGAATGCAGCCAACTTTTTGTCTTTGTGGTTTTGTACACAAAACACTTCAACAGCTCGTATTGGTTGCATTTAAGCGAGGGTTATGTGCTTTGTTAATAAAAGAGGCAAATACACATATTACTGAGGTACAAAACATAAATTGTTCAGCCATATGGAAGGAAATTTGTTTAATACTTTTTACTTTGATTAACTCAGAAGAGGGATTTTTAAATTGTTGCATTTTTGACGTACATGTGACGTACAAGCTTCAAAGCCTGACACAATCAGATTGAGAGAGACAGAAGACTCCTATATTGTATTAGATAAAAAGCTTTTCGATGAATGTGACTTTTGGCAAAACAGATTTGACATGACAGCCTTCATAACAAGTTCAAGTCGGAATAAAACAAGTAAAAAAAAGCTACACTACGCAGCTAAGTAATTTTAAAGCTGACGTTTTGCATTAAATAACAGCATGTTGCATCCCATGTGGCGGTTTTCTCAGAACTATTTGCTCCACACTTGCCATTCATATCTTAAAAGCATACGTATATACAGAACAAATCAGCCCTGTAAGATATGAATACCGGGGCAGAACCTGATGTCTGCTCCATCCCTATTTTCGACAGAGTGCCCTGAAACCACAGCTTCAACTAAACTCGAGTAGCAGAAAGACAAGAGTACTCGAATATAAATAGTCCTGGCATAATGTGCACACACACACATGCACGAAAATACATGCCATGCTTCATACAGTTAACCTTGAATGACATACAGGCCACAAATCCTTTCCTATTGGCTTTTTTTGTGTGTGATGATTTCTGGTCAACTGTGCCCCCACATCACAGAGAGACAGTAATGTGTGTACTGAAGCAATCACACACTCCCCACACTAATCCGTGAAATCCGTTAGCCTTTCCCTAAGAAAGACCTGCACTGAGAGCATCCTGCTGCCCCATACATGGTGCTACATCCATCACTGCTAACGTCTTTATCCATGGGACAGATGGATTGCAGGGAAAGCATATTGTCAGGTCATCATAGAAGAGACCATTTTGCGGTGTTGTGGGCAGAAAGAGGTATGAGCAAGAGTGAGGGAAAAATCTGTCTGGTTGCTATTAAGGTTGAGTGACGGGAGGGATAAGGCTCATCACCATCTTATTATGGGGATCTCAGGGAAACAGACACAGTGAGACACTGTGTGGAATTAACTGAGAGCTGACATACAAATCGAGCAAGTGGGGGAAAAGAATAAGTAGAATCCATATATTATTGTGGAGGAAAATACGATGAAACAAAACAATTAAAAAATACAGATTGGGTATGACAGGTAGAGGTGTAAAGGTTAGAATTAGGGATAAGCGAGTACTGATACCAGGGATTGATATATTTTCTGATACCAGCCTTATTTTAATGTATTGGTACTCATGATGTTGCCCAGTACCAATATCGGCCGCCCTTTTGTGGCTGTTTAGTAGTGTTGTGCCGATACCAGTATTGGGAGGGGCCCTGATACTGCATAAAAATGCTGGCATTGGTATCGGCGAGTACTAACAAATAACGGGCCGATGCCATTTACAGATAGTAGTATAGAAATTTGAATGCAGCGCACACTCACTGATGTGTGATCACATGTTTGGTGCATGCATTTCCTGTTTCACAGAGGTTTTTAAGCAGTGCCTGACCAAAATAGTAATCTTCCTCCATTCACCTGTCTCTCCCCGCCGCTCGTTTTACCACCATGGGGAGCAGAGCATTCAGCCACTATGCTCCCCGCCTCTGGAAAGCACTACCACCTCAACTCAGAAACATAGACTCTTTTACGCAATTTAAATCCCAACTCAAAACACCCTGTTTTAAACAGCATACTCAACTTAAATGTCATTCTGCTCTTCTACCCCCCCCCCCCCCCCCCCTAACTTACTGTACGGTGTCCTTGAGTGCTAAGAAAGGCGCCTTTAAATATATTATTATTATTATTATTAATGATTTTACATCCAAGTGAGTATGCTCAATCAGCGTGGCATCGGTACGGTATTGGTATCTAAAGGCCTCAATACAGCAATCCAACATCGGAAGTCGGAAAGTGTCCGGGCGTCGGTAACGTCAGATCCCGTTGCATAGTGTTTGGGGTGGCGTTTTCTGCAGGATTGAATTGGCGTCAGCCCGTAGTGACATTTGATCATTGATTGACTGTTAGCTAGCGAATCAGCGCATGGGGTAAGAACAGGACGTGACGAATGTGGATGAACAGTAAGCCTTTACAATTTCGGTCATTTAGCACATTATCACCCTTCCCATTTGGACGTCATTATAAGAACAGAAGATTTACTCATCACTAAGGTTCAAGAGAGACTGGTATTGTAAGGGTTTGACGATGGGAGTGATGAAAGCCAAAAATATGGCAAGACATGGAGACGCAACTGGATATATCAGGTAGGATTTACTTTTATATTTCATGATGCTCTGTAAAGAGCCTGAGGGTGTGTGTTGCATCGGGAGTATGTTTGGTTTATGTTTTTATATCCCGCCCCCGTAAGAGCTTTCCGGTTGCCTTTGTCTAACAATAAGGAATAGTGAATACCGCCGCCGATAGTATGCAGGGAGATTACTTCTCACGCATGTTAGTAATTGGCGTCGGTGTATGTCTGTTGCGGTGTTTACTTGAATCAGTTTCCCGGTGCCACAGGTCGGTCACATTTGGTTTACGTCAGATTGATGAATCGAGGCCCTAACATCCTAAGTTAGAAAGGTTATGCGCAGGAAAATACAGGTGAGCAAAGCCTCTGGTGTGGTAACAGACTAAAATGGAACTATCTACTGGTTCATTGTGAGCAACAAACATATTCAACACATATAAAACTATACAATCCAGGCAAGCACTAAACATAACAATAGAGTATATAGTATAGGTGAACATTCTTGTTACTTTGGCATACATTATAATCTGATACACATTTTTTGTTTTAGCTCATATTTGGTCAATAGAACCTGCAATGTCAATGAATACGACAAAGAATTCATCTGAAAGAAGGATTTTGCAGAAGGCACTACTGGATTGAGGCGATGAATAATTTAAACAGTTAAAGCTTGGATGGTGACACAAATCCTGCACAGATATACACTTGCAGATACACTCGCACTATGTTGGTGGTCAGTTGAGAAGTCATTTATAATTCATGGGCAGATTGAAAACCATTGGGAATTGTGGAAGGATTTATATAGGGATCTTATAGCGCCTTCAAACACTTGATTTTTAAAAGGCCCATTTCTCTAAGCTGTTAACCGGCTCTCTTCCTAGTGAGAAATGAGAACATTAACTGGGACATGGACATGGCGCACTCTGTACGGCCCTGCTAAGCCCTCTGAGCTGTAACATTTCACATCTAAACTGTGCTCCTTCCAAGTGCCCCCGACACCCCAATGCATCATGGGAGGACTTCAAGGGAGGTTTGGTTTGGGCAAAGTGTGATAAGTCTCACAAACAGATTGCATCTGAGGGCGTTTCCATTAACAACCTCACAACATCAGTGCTACAACTGCACCTTGGGGCGCAGGCAGCAGTACACAGCAGCTATTGGCACATCCGTCATTAGGAGCAAACACGAGCATTGATTGTGACCTTAAAAAGAAAAAAAAAGAAAGGTATCTATTTAAGATTATGACCGTCAGGCAGATTTAGTCTGTTTTGCAAATGCCTTGAGGCACTGCTGATTAAACAAAACACCATTGACAGAGAGCACGCTTACTCCCACTCTTGCTCATGATTCCCTTATCTTGCCTGTGCACCCATATCACCCAATTAATAAGATGTCTTCTTATTTGTCAAATACATAATTTGCAGACTCTGTGATTCTTGTTGGCCTTACCTTAAGCCGTAATTTAGGATAGTTTATTTTTGTTCCAAACATGAAGGTCAAGGTCTTCCAGATATGCCTTTGAGTGGGTGTAAATAAGCCTATACATGTGTAGGAAGTTACTTTGAGGCTGCAAAATGTTGCATAGATCATTTAACACTATCAACAATTCGCTGCGTGACAGTAATCTTCTTGGACTTAAATTCACTAACCTAACTTGAGTTCTATGATATTTTGACGTCCCAGTCACTGAAAATCTTGCTTATGCCTTTTCTGCCTTGCCTTTAAAGTAAAAAAAATAAATGTGTGAATGTGTGGTGGTGGTTGTGGGGTGCAATTAGTCTTTCTCACCAGCGGATGTGTGAACTCAGGGGCATGGTCGTTCTTGTCTGTAATGGTAATGGTTGCGGTGGCTGTTCCTGTCAGACCCACCTCACTTCCTGCCATGTCTTTGGCAATTATCTCAAGCTCATACGTTGTGGTTGGCAGTGTCTGGAAAACAAAGAGCGACATACATTAGGAATGTGGGATTTATAAAAAAAAAAGAGAAGAAAAAAAAAGGAAAAAAAAAAAGGGGAATGTGGGATGCAGGCTTGAATCAGGCAGCTGAAAATTCACATATCACAATATAGTACAGTATACTGAATTATTGAGTCGATCTGTTAGAGATGTTTTACTGCATTAGATAGGTCTATCAATTCTTAACCACTCACTGGTGCGGTGCCCCAGGCATTAACCTTAAAATTATGGGATTAATTTTCTTGCCCAGTGCAAGTACACCGCACATGTCCACGGAGCTCACAATCTCCATCCATCGCGATCAAATTCAGCAAAATTGTGTTCCATTCCCTGTGCCAATAGTTAGACCTGGTTCCAGCAGGTGTTAAGTTTAGTCCACTTTCAGACACCAAATTATTAGGTGCATGTCTAAAGAAACACACTTGGTACCCTGGAACGCCCAGTATGACACAGAGAGATTAACCAAATTACCAAACAAGCGCATCGAGATTTGCATCGGCACAAAAATCAGCATATGGAAGTATTTTACACTTGAGTGGCGCTGCACTGTCTGCTTTTTTCCCCCGTTAATACATACAGGACAATACAATGGCCATGATTGCATGATCTGAAAATAACCTTGGCTGCATTTCGGTTTTGTGGTTATTGGTCAGTTATATCTTGTATTGTCCAGTTAAAAGTGAAAGAATAAACAGATCAAATATTGTCACGGAATTATTGTGAATTATTTTTGTTATTATCATTTAAGTATTGTTTTATTGTTTATAATCGTAAGTATGTTTTTGTTTGTGTGTATATATATATAAATATATATATATATATGTTGGTGTGTGTGTGTGAGTGTGAGTGTAAGGATGGCTATTTTAAAGAATCTATAATATGAAACATGTTTTCAGTTATTTCACTTTTTTTGTTAAGTACATAATTCCACATCAGTTCATACCTAGTTTTGATACCTTCAGTGAGAATCTACAAAGTAACCAGCCAAGAGAATAAAGCAAATGCACTGAAGAAAGTGCGTCCAAACTTTTGGCCTGTACTGTGTGTGTGTGGGGGTGTGTGTGTGCGTATGTGTGTGTATATATATGTATATATATATATATATATATATATATATATATATATATATATATATATATATATATATATATATATATATATATATATATAATGACACATTGCTAGTGACAATCAGTAAGACTCACCAACCATCCAATTCATACCATCTCCTCCCTGAACAGACTGTATTTCACAAATGGCACAGACTCATCGGTTTTCCAATATGCAGCCTGAATTATGGCCCCACAACACTAGTTTAAAAAAACATTCACTGTAAAACCTGCAATAAAAAAATGATACATAGTCTCCAACTATACATTGGAATCCATTACATCAAAACATGTCCCACATTCTAATCCAGCAAAGAAACATCTTCCTCCTGCAGAAAGTGCTGATGCAGTAATTTGAGTAGCCAGTAAAAAAATAATAATATTTCTCCATTATTCAGCAAGCGCATCCAAGACTAGATTATTCAAAATATTACCAATGATAATACCCTGAGGTCATTGGACTTTTAAATACAGTGCAATGTATAAAACAGTAACACAAAGGTGCTTATAACGGTTGTCTGGATGTTTTCACCTATACCGAGTGTACTAGAGAAAAAACAGCATTGAAAATACGTTTTTTGACTCCTTAATTTATAAGAGATAGCATTTTCCTCAATGCAGTATAACCTGAAATAGTACTCTAAGGTACATTAATTGCTGTTGTTATTATTGCTACAAAAATACTGAAGACACCACAACATGACAAATTAAATTTTACAGTACATCCAAATTCACGTTCTGCATTCCACCACAAAATACGTAGGAAATATATTTATTCTTGAGCTTAAGTATAACTTACAATAACAGCCTGTGTTGTGGAGGAATTAAATCTGAAGTGAGAGGATTGCATCCACAAGATTCTCTTCATTTTCCTGACAAGAATGTTGAGAGGGTCCGGGCTTCGACCTTCCTAGGTGGAGTTTGCAGGTTCTCCCCGTGCCTGTGTGGGTTTTCTCCGGGTACTCCGGTTTCCTCCCACATTCTAAAGACATGCATGGCAGGTTCATTGAACACGCTAAAATTGTCCCTAGATGTGATTGTGAGTGTGAATGGTTGTTCGTCTCTGTGTGCCCTGCAATTGGCTGGAAACCAGTTCAGGGTGTACCCTGCCTATTGCCCGAAGCCAGCTGGGATAGGCTCCAGTGCCCCCCGCGACCCTTGTGAGAAATGAGCGTTTAAGAAAATAGATGGATGGATGAATGTTGAGAGGTGTGAGCAAAGGACAGGCAGTTGATTCTGGTAGAGCTAACGCCTCTCTGTTACAATATACTCTGCAGTGTTTCTCCCTGTGTAGGCACTTAGAAGTGGATGCTGCAGACACACTGGTGTCTGAAGCCATCACCGTGACATGAGATAATATCACCCAAGAAATGAGGCAATGAAGTTGGCTGCCAATGTTATATGCTAATGTTAGCAAGCTTACAGGTAACTCGTCAAAAGTAGTGTTAGGCTCCCAAGGCTGTCAACTTTTGACCAAACCTTGGAGTGAGATAATGGTCGGTTGGTCCGGGGTAGGGAGTTGGGGTGAGGGTTAGTAACGGATATTTAAACATATTAAGTGCATGTTAGAGTGTGCACACTCAATGATGTCACAATGCGTCCCATCACGTAAATCGAGGTCCCCCATAAACGATGGTGCCCTACGCTGTGCCTGTGTACTCTGCATATAGGGAGCGGCCCTAGACCTGATTTCTGAGCTTAATTGGTCTGGAGATGTTCGCAAGATGAGCACTTTATAAAGTGACAAATTTGCGACTTTATAAAGTGGCAAAAAAAAAAACGTATGAGAAATATACGTAGCGTACCTATAGTCTAATGTGAGGATTCGTTGGTGTTTAATGGGACACTGTTCATAAAATGAAAAGGCAGTATAGAGCAAAGTTATTTTAGTTAACTAAAACTAACAAAAAAACAAAAACTAAAATTCAAAAAACAATTTCGTTGACGAAATAAAATAAAAACGAAAATGCTTTTTAAAAAACAAAAACTAACTGAAACTCCATTTTCTGTTTACAAAATTACTTAAAACTAACTATAATTATAGCAGAAATGTCCTTTGTTTTAGTCTTTGGTCATCTAGCAGCAACCAATAGAAAATATACCTTCAGATGACGTTGCTCCCATGGTGTTTTTTTAAATATTGCGCACAAGTATCCAAATTTTTTTTAAACTAAAACTAATACTGAAACTAACTATAACTAAACTAAAACTAAGCATTTATGAAATAACTAAAACGCATAAAAACTAACAGAACCATTTTGTTGTTACTTAATGTTTGTGTCTGCTCCTGGGTCCTAAGCCAGCCACACCCGTAACAGTACGTTCTGGCCTAAACATGGACCCAGCAGACACGGATTCACTTCGACATGCCGTCCGAGCTCATGTAACGCTTCTCGGCAAACACGACAAGCTCCTTTAAAGAAGTTCTTGATTGTCTCCTGTAGTTTTTGTTGTTTTACAATAAGGCCCCCCCATGACAGCTTTAGCCTTGACTCACTGCTGTAATCCAGCAGCAATGAAGTGACATGAAGATGAACCAAAAGTGCAACAACTCCCCATTTTCCAGGTGCTCAGCCCTGAATACAAAGCCGAATAAAACGGGAGTTTGTACACACAAGCATGTCACTCATAGTAGTAGCAAATAAAGAGGGCAACTATATAATACAAGTTCTCAGGTACTCAGTTACTCACTTTAGGTACAAGCTCAACTCTTTGAGACATAACTAGTTGAGCGATAGCAAGAAATAACAGCAGAGCGCGTGCAAAAGGGAAGCGGGTTTGAGCACAAGTCAATGTAACTGGTGGCTTAACTGACAGTAGAAACAATTACAGTGCCGAAACAAACAACACAGCCCCATTTTCAACAATGACAAAACCTTTTTTTTCCAGTGGTACTTTTTCTTAGCGTGAGATATTAAAGCGTGTGAGTGTGACACTGGAGAGAAATGCGTGAGCCTCACAAATATGTGTGAGTGTTGACAGCTCTGAGTGTTACTTTGTTAGCATTCTATATTATTAGTAGTTAACTTGATTTTCATCACCCTCGTTAAAAATTGGCCTGACTCCTTTTTTCCCCAGAAAGCATGAGATACTAAACCAAATACTTATTATCCATCCATCCATTATTCATATTATTTCAGCGGTAAAATTGAATCACCTGTATAACTAAAGATGTAGCCGATTTGAACACTTATGGCTTGGCCAGCATCCTGAGAAAAGCAAATACAATTATTTATTTATTCATTTATTTTGTAATATGACTTAAACCATTATTTCAAGAGTGTGACGCATTGCAAGTTACAGTACTTTGACTATTGTACAATGGGCCTTTCACTACATCTACATTTTGACCTCTGCCTTGTCATTAAAGTTAAGAGAGTGTTTTAACTGTTTTAACAAATTAATATTACAGCATTAAACTACTTTTAAACTTGTAAGACAATGAACAAAAGTCTCTTTGGTTCTAATTGGAATCAAATTAATTTTGTTATTTGCACTTGTATTAAAATGATGTTAACATATGTTCAATTGTAGCATTTGGTGCATTTTAGAGTACGAGTATAAAAAAAATAAAATAAATAAAATCCCAAGGCCATGGTGTCAAATTATATTTTGTGCAATTCTAGTGTTATATTGAGCACCGTTTTAAAAGAAAATCTGGTCTCGATATAACACACTTTATTATATGTTCAAAGTAATCACAGGAAACTCTTGCTTGTTTTATTTTTCTACTAAAGTTATAGTGTGAAGCTTTTCATGATGCCTTTAAAACCAGGATGCCTTTTGGACAACATTTATAGGCCAGTAATCAGCCAGCCTGCTTGGTTTTCAGACCTCTTGTAAAAGAAAGAGTCATGCTCCATCTATTATTTTCTATTGTTTATCCTGTTCAGGTTCATGGGTGATCTATCCTGGCTGGTAGGGTACACCCTGGACTGGTCCTCAGTTGATTCGAGGAATATGAAGACATCCAATTGAAAACACATTCACAAAATCGCACCATAATGTGCAATTTTGACTTTTTTATTTAAAATTTTAGAGTCATCAATTTACGTACAATGCCTGTATTTGAAAAGTCAAACTCCGGAACTCCAATAAAACTGACTCAAGCAGAATATGCAATCTCCAAACAGAAAGGCCTCAGCAACATAGATTAAATCCCAGAAGGTCTCCACACTGAGGCTGGTTGTGTTTTAGCAATAATCATAATTACATGCATTAAAGTAAAGCATTTAATAAATGTTTGCGTATCACATCTAGAATATGTGTTCATGTCAAAATATTAGGATATTTTTTTTCTATTTTAAATTCTGCAAGTAATTAACTGATTAGAAAAAGAGGAGGAAGAGCGTGTGCAGTGGATCAAAAAATGTTGAGGATGTCCTCATAACATTAAATGTCAAAAGAATGAACACATAACCAGTGCTCTACAAATTTGGCGGGATTTTTTTTTGATAAAAAAGCCTTTCTTTTATTAAGCGATTAATTGTGATTAATCAAAATTCTAAGATGTAATTAATCTGATTAAAAAAAATTATCGTTTAACAGCTCTAATATATATATATATATATATATATATATATATATATATAGTCATCTCAATTTGCTTGCCATAGTTTCATATGACAAAACAATTCACAGTGACTCAAGATATAATATTTTTGCTAAATATTTTACTGTAACAAGAACTGTCTGCAACAAGCAGCGGCTGGCAAAACAGCTCAATTATTTTATGTAACTTTAAAAGAGGACATTGCGCTTGATGAAAAATATTTTGTTCAACACAGACGGTCCAGCTCTTATAGTGAGGCCTCCAAACTCTCTTCCCCTTTGGAAAAACAAAGCTTCACAGCCTGCCTAGAATCATCATCAATCAACCGGGGGCACGTGAGCACATTGCAGTGGGTATGTGGAAACTCATTAAAGCTCAGATGATGACGAAACAGCACTATAACTCTGAATATGATTATTTTTCTGTGTTTTGTTTAATGAAATGGGGACTAATGTAAAGGCGCTCTTTTGTCGGTAAATGTGACAAGAATTATATACAAGAAAGGCAGGTTCATTCTTTTATTTTGATTCATTGACATACCAACTACTAGAATGGAGGATCGAAGCCTTGTTATTTGATTAGGTATTAGTGTCTTGATGCACCATATATTGTAATTAAGTAAAATAGCAAAGTGATATTTCACCCCCATCAGTTTTCTTGATATGTGAGCTTCTATTGATTAGATATTTGCAAATTTTAACGTTTAATGCATTAATAGACTTTTTTTCTGAGTTTGAACTGTCCGACTGCATTTGCATGCACCTTGAGTCTCGCGGTCATTGTTTACACGACTGTTACCTGCTACCTGCTAATGCCGGTGAGTTACTATAGCTAGCTAACAGTAGCGCAGCCTTGTTTAGTGTAGTCTTCAATACAGCAGTATTATTTGGTAACTGTGCTTCATTTAATCTTCGCCTGTGAGCTAGCAGGCCTACAAACAAAAAGTAAAACAGTGTTTATGACTGGGGGGTTTTTAACGATAGAAGAAAGACATACCTCTATTTTGCGATCTCTTCTCCGCTTCCGTTTTCCTTCAATTTTCTGAAAGCTGCTCCGGAGGGCTTTGGCGATCTTTTCATATTGCAATATATGGTAAATATGACTTTCATTTACTGACGCCTGGCGCCCACGGTGCACCACTATCTACCCACCGCTACTGCACTAATAACCTGTAGCATCTCCCTCATAATTGATATGATTTGGATATCATCAGTATCCAAAAATCAGGCACTAATCAAGATTTAATTATTTAAAGGTGTATTCATTTATTGAATGTTGGCACTTTTGGTCCTCCATAGAAACACTCCTTGAACACATTTAACTGCCTATGTAGAGAGTAGAGACCCAATTCAAGCCCCATGGCTTGTGATATCTCCTAACCTCTATCCATTAAAGCAGCTGCTGCCGAGACAATAAACAGGTGTTCCTATCCTAATAGTTTTTCACACATAGTGGCAGCAGTGAACCTCAGAAGCTTTTGATTGACCAAATGCTGTGAAAGCAGATGGTGCTTTACAGACCTGTGAATCTGATGCACAATTACACACTTCAGAAGAACCCCATCCCCCCCACCCAAAAAAAAAACTGAACAAAAAACAAATATACCTGTACACAGACAATTTTGCCCTCCAGCTGGAGAAGAGACAGCCTCCGGGATGCTTGCAGTCTCAGTGGTGTCTAAACGCACTGCGTGAGGTTTCTTCTGGAGCTTGACGATGTCTTAATGAGACTTTCACAAGTCTCAACTCAATTATAACGTCTCTGCCAATGTTTGGCCCAGAAAATACATTTCCGTCTCCTCAGGGCTGAAATTACAGCTAGTGGGAATTTTCTCTTATGTGCCAGAAGGATACAGGCAAAATGTTGATTGAGATTTCAGTTCCTTGAATTTTCGCTTCCTATTGGATTTCGCCAAACACCTCATTGGACTATATGAACAAGCAGTCAAGCAGGCATGCAGATAACAATTCTGTCATAATATTAAAGATACATCTAATATCTGAACAAGGGAGTTTTAATAGAAACCAGTCTTTGTTCGCCAAAATGTGGCATTGCATCAAGATAGGTATGAGCCATCAGTCCCAAAAGTACATAATGCCATAAAGTGACACAACTTGGTACAACTTTGTGAGCCACAAGTGATTTCAGTAAGCAATTGTGTTATTGAAAGCAGTTGAACAAATGAAATGGCGCACACCACATGATATGGCAGGCCTCGTTTCAGAGACCTCTGATCTGACAATAACATTTTCCCACTGTCACACTCTGCCTTGAAAGGACTGATCACAGGGACAAAGCAGTGAGGGAGGGTGTGTGAGAGGAAGCAGGACAGATATGGTAGATCGGTAGGAAAAGGACAAGTAGAAAATGGAGAGAGATGCGTGGCTACCACATGAGACATCACATCAACTTGCTGTATAGGTATGAAATCATGATGCAATTTGCAATTTGCTTTGTCTCCTGCGGCTTTTTCTCACTTGCTCTATGCACCAAATCATTGGCAGTTTCCTTTCAATTTGGACAAATGATGACACCCACCTACACATAGCTTGGAAGAACAATTCAAGTGGTGATATGAAAAGCAACTTGTGTCAGTATTTGTAAAAGAAACACTCACACCTCTCACAGCTTAATCTGCAGCTGTTGCGTCCCGCGGCAGGCATTAAAGGCACACCCTAGCAAAGAACCGCTTCTTGAAAAGCAGCACATTCACGGGGAACAAGTCAAAGATTTTTGTCCAGCCGAAAGTGAACATGAAACTGTGGCCGATAAGGAGGACACATTTAGCCTCCCCATAGCGAATAGAAGTTAAGGACCATGCACATGTGACGTATGTGGGCCTCAAGTTACCATTTACATTGGTCACCCTGGAAATGTAATTTGTGAACGGTCCCTAACGTCCAGCCAGCTTTTACTCGCTTAGTCAGCTACACTTTGTTGTGCTCAGCGTGCATATCTCCACATTAGGATAGGCCAATAACCCCCCCGAGATAGTTGTTGTATTTCGTAGTGTGTAAGGTAAACAGCAACATAGACTGAATAAAGCCAGGAGTGTTCTACCTCTTGTGACTGCAAGTCACACGCCAAGCTTTACATGAACGATTCATTTTGAAAACTGTGGTTGGATTTCATGCCTTTTTAATTGCAACATTCCAAGCTCCTCAAGGCTTTGACCGTGACCCAGAAATTGTTCTCACAGAGCCATATTAAGGAGCGTCTCATTTGTCTAAAATACACATTGAGGCTTAAGGATGACTCAAAGAGAATCCGCCCAACAGTAACAGTGCTAAGCATATTTACTGTGCGAAGAACATGCAAACAGTCAAGTCAACCATTCACCTGAAGGTCTACAAATGATCTGAAATAAATTGCAAGGGAATGAGAATGCAAATCAGCAACATGGTCGCTGCAAACACTTCAAGACAAAAAAAGAAAAGTTTATTTCCCTAGATTCTTCAAATGTCAGATCGATGAAGTTAATTTCCAAAGTTATGGCAATATTTAGGAACACGGTGCACAGTCTCTTCAGGGTACTGCTCTTAGACTCAAGAACCATCAGAACATGACTTGAGGTGGAGGTGAGAGTAAATCTCACTAGAAGGAAATCCTTAGCAGAACCACAAGAGGCAGTTTACCTTCATGAGCTAATCAATATCCTTCATAAAATATACCCTCTGAAGTACTGACACACACACTCCAAGGGTTAGGAAGGTCAAAAACACTCAGTCAGCTATGACATACTCAAAGTGGAAAGAAATTGGATGTAGATAAAACATCACCCTTCTTCTTTCCTTTACTCTGTGATTTGTAGTTCTAATTAAAATTAGAATTGTACAAACTACAATTTGCTACATCATTTTCACCTGTACAAAAGGAGCACAATCATTCAAAACATTCAGCTAAAGAGCAACTTTACAAAAAAAAAAAAGCCTTAACCGACCGCTCCAGAAGGCGATGCTTTCCAGTGGGCTCTTTATTTTCTATGCTCCCTTACCATGCCATCCTTTTTTTTTTTTTTTTTTTTTTTACACATTATGGTAGTGTATATACTTGTGGATTCCCCTTTGGCTTCAGGCCGGCAAGTGTGCAATGAAAGCACAAACAAAGCTCCAGTTCAGTACTTATTTTTTTAAATTATTTAAAGAAAGCAGAAAAACATCTGGTTTAGATATAGACCTCCATATTCTTTTTCATTTTGATCGCGGCAGGTGTCCCAGTTCATGTATTATGCATACTTAATAATTGGTTCCCTTCTCACAGTATTTGTAAACTAAAGAAGAATGCACTTTCTTATGTAACACTTTTCGTGAAAGGACACAGGTCCGTTTTTAATGAGTTGACAATTGTAAAATTCAGCTTTTGCTGTAATAATCATGTTATATGTCTTTTGTTTAATTGTAGGCTGATGCAACTTAGGCGGTTATATTTCTGTTTAAGTTCTGATAATTACTTTTACTTTAAGTCTTAAAGTGGAACTGTTACATACATTTTTTTTGCAATTTTAATACATATTGTCTAAGTGTCTAAAGCGCCAATTAAGTGTGTAATTAAAAACCAAATACATCCTTTACGTTATCTCAGGGGTCACCAATTTGGTGCTCACAGGCATCAAGTAGCCCACAAGGTCCACGTTTGTAGCCCGTGGGCTTGTTCTAAAAATAGCTAATCAGCGACAGAACATTCAGATTTTCTAGGAATGTTGATCAATTGATGATCATTTGAAAATGTAATCACTTTATAGAAAATGTTTTGCATATTGATATTTACGTTTCCTATCTTGTTCACTCACTGTTGACAATTGACATCATTAGCATTATCACATAGATCAACTCCCCTTTATTTATATAGCACTTTCTGAGTATTTCTGAGTATTTACCAAATCTAATTTGACATATTGGTGCTGCCTCCTTGACTGAAAATAGAATCCATGCTGTTCTTGCAGGGGCTGCATTTACAGAAGCAGTCACTTTGTGCTGACATCACTTGCTTGACTGTACACACCATTTGCCCAATGCATGTGTGGCATTATGAGGGCTAGATCACTTGTATGTAAGACTGGTACATTTCAGGAAGACACAAAAAGAAGTAGGGTGTGAAAGTTAAATATGTCTTGTTTAAGATGGAAACGGACAGAAAGTTACCTATATTGATAAAGTGACTATCTTCTATTGGTAGGATGTTGTTACTGTGTAAATTTCATAATGTCAAATTGGATCATGGGATGTCCTCGATCTTGGTCAACTGTGGGCCTGTGAAACTCTTTGAGACTCTTTTTTAACTCGGCATGAAATTTAGCATTGGTTTACTGTTAGGCCTATGGTGTCTGCTGTACTTTGTGCTATTAATTTATTGATATTTTATTTACCTATGGTATTCATAAATTATTTTGTGTTATTATTTTTTGATTTACCTGTCTTTCTTATTGTATGACTGATTTTTACTTCATGTACAATACTTTGTATGCAGCAATGATTGCTTGAAAGTGTTTTAAAATTAAGTTGAGTTGAGAATAAAATATATATAAAACAATATTTTAATGAAAATAGTTAAGTTATATATGTGCTTTGTTCTGTTAAAAAAAAAATATATATATATATATTTAGGGTGTGTTCACGGTAGAGGGTCAGGATGTTGAACATTGCATGGTTTAAGAAAATATCTTTGAAGTTTAGGAACAGGCTGCAATATGAAATGCGGTAAAAAAAAGATACAAAATATGTTCTCACTTTTTGTGGTTTTCAAAATAGCTTACAATACATTAAGGTTGGCGTATTTACCATATCCATCCCACTCAGTTAGGCCTATTAGTGGCGGGATGATAAGATGCTGGAGCACTGGTGTCCCTCAGTGCTTTCTGATGAGTGTGAGGCTAATTGGGGTCAAGGTTGGGTTTTAGGTTGCAGTGAGTTGGAGCAGGAGGCACAAGCGTGGCTAATCTAATCAGGTGCACCATCAGAGCACAGGCTAATCACTTCATTTAGTGGGCAGTTATGTATATTGAGAAGTGAAATGGTTCTCGTGTTTGATTGAGTGTGCTCATGTGAGTCACTGAGTGTGAGTGTTTGAGCTAAGTGCAATCATCATCATCCTCCTGCTACCATCAGAACCATTAAAGGTCCATCTGGCAAGCGTGCACACAGACGAGCGTGTGTGCGTCCTTCACAGAAGAGCCCAGGTGTTGCTGTTAAAGTGTTAATTAGATTAGGGCGCATCAAACAAGGGTGGCTTTCACTTGGGAGTGGAGGTGGCGAAGCCATCCCGATGGACCGCTGCTCCCAAACGGTCCTCATCACCGGCCAATTAGGATGAATTAATCCGTCACCAGATTAATTTGATTGGTTCCCTTTAACACGGTGACCCAATATGAGGAATATGTAGATTTCAAAAGGGTACACAGACTTGTTTGTGTTGCATTGACAAACTTGATGATGCCATATACTGTATACACTCAAATTTTGGGGGTCACCCAGACAATTTCATGTTCCCAATAAAATCACACCGTTGTATAGTGCCTTGAAAAAGTGTTCACCCTCTGTTTTGTTACATTACAACCTCTAATTTAAATGATTTTTTAAATCAGAATTGTATTTGATGGACCTGCACAAAATGTAGATGTGATTTTACAGTGAAATAAGAACGACATGATTTTCTTTTTACAATAATATTTTTTTTTTAAATGAAAATTGGCATTTGCATATGTATTCACCCCCTTTGTTATGAAGTCCCTAGAAAGTTCACTTTAAAAGTCGCATATGGATAAAAGCCCACCTGTGTGAAATGTTACACGCAAGCATAAAAACTGGCCCATGTTGATTTTGTTGCCGGTGCCAGCCTTGTAGCGCCTGTTTAGGAATTTGGCAGACTGCTCTATGCCATGCTGGGTGTTAACGAGGGTATTTTCTTTGACACATATCTGGTACACATGACAATTTGGTGGCTGAAAGCCGGTCCAAATTTAGGCCTTCTCAGACTCCATTTAACTTTTGGTACAGTGTAGCCTAACCCCTCAGATTTCAGCTTCTATGTGATATCATGTAAATATACTGTAACCTGCATAAATCTGGTGTCAAACTCATATCAGCCATGATTAAGAGTTCATTTTCAAGGAAAGTGCACGTTTCAGAAAAAAAAATTACATTGAGAGGATAGGTCATCCAAAACTGTTGCTTGCCATCTTGTTTCATCCACGTAAGGGCAGCATGGTTGAGCGTAACAGAAAGTTTACACAGAAGGAAGGAGCAAAGAAAGGAGTTCTGCATCAGCATCACTGGTGAGTATGATGTATTTTATTCTTTCTTTAAAAAATAGTTTTTCTCATGTTAAATACATATTGAATGAGAACTGCTATATTGCTTGCATTGTAGTGTGGGGGTTTGTAGTTGCTTGGAGATGATGTATTGGAAGATATAGGTGCATGTTTTGTGTTTCTTGCTTTCGTAATAATGGTATTCATTCTCAAATATTTAGAAGTCCTCTGTCTCTTCTTTCATTCCACACAGTTACAAAATATTGTGTTTTTGTCTATTGTTTAAGACGTTATTATGCTATTAAAGGGTGGATTAGTTCACTCTAATCCCAAATGAAGGCCCATGTGCAAATTTCACTCTTCTCTTTATTACTGATATAGCCTACTGTATACTGTACATAGCAGGCATTATTTTACCTTCAAGCATCTGTGCAAGATACAGCTACTGAAGCTGTGAATGTAAGACGTTTGATTTGAGTAGGATTACATTTATTGTGTGAGATGAAAAATCTCAGTAGAGGTAAAAACATTGCAAAATTCTCACAACTGAAGAACATAAAAAAAAAGAAAAAGCATGGCTTCTGTATAAGCACATTGATGAATCCATGTGCATGCTAGCTGGAAACATGCAATTACAGCTCTTATAATTATGTTAGACAATGTGGTAATAATAATACTTTGAGCCTTACTCAAAGTAGCATCATAACGCTTCGCAAGAAGTTAAAGCCTCTTGATCTGTGGATGCCTTGACCTTGAACTGGGCATGATTTAGGATTAGAGAATGTCACCAATTCACACTTCCGAGAGTTAAGTCAAAAGTAATTGAGGCTAAGATGATGGTTAAAAAAAGAAGAAGCCATTTCTTCCGGCGCTATACAAAGTATATACATATCAAAGACTGAATAAAATATCTGCTACAAATATTGAGTGCACTAGTAACATATCTCTTTAATAGCCAAGATTGTCTCTCCACAAAGCCCACATTAATTAATGTTTACTTTTCTTGGAAATGATCCAACCACAAAAACAAATTACTGGAGAGAGGGGAAAAAAAACAATGACCTTAAATAACCCCAGTTCCCACAAACACAGGCAGCACAACAAATAGAGAAAAATACAAACTAATCATAGCCAGGAACAGAAATTTGCTACCTTTCCCTGGAATCAGCAGTAGGAAAAAAAATCTTGTAACTTATCTCGGTAATGGTAAAGTGGGACTTTAATAATAAAACGATAGCTGCAGTAGCGGTCTGATCCTGTGTTAATTAATCAGTAGCACTCCTGCTCCCTTTTAAAAAGCGATCTGGACTTTCCTGACACATATTTGGCTGCACACTGCACATACACTACAACCCTCTATACTGTCATATGCCAACACTATAGATTCGAATAGTAAAGCTTCTATCGGGGGCTTTAATTAATTTTATGATCTATCTACTGTACTGTATCTCTGTCAGTAATAATAAGACCTTATCATTCGTTCAAAAACCTACAAGCAACTCTAGTCATTCTATAGTAGAGGAAATGGCCAGACTTTTTATGAATGAGATTATCACCTTTAATTCACAAGGGGGGACTTGGAAAGTGAATAAAATGATGCATGATCCGGAATGTCTAATAGATTTTTGTTGTTGTTCGTTTTCATTCAAATAATGCCAAAATTGTTGCTGGTCTATAGCAGATTCTTTAGATAAATTATGTGTCATATACAGGGTTGGAAGGGTTACTTTTTAAATGTAACCTGTTACAGTTACAAGTTACCTGCTAATTTTTTTTCTCAGTAACGTAATCCAAGTACCATAATATTAAAGTATTGTAACTGGATTACTTTTGGATTACTCCAATATTGAGTATGCTCGTGAAGACAAAATAAAAGTCACCACAATATATATTCTATACAATGTATCTCTGCTATTTGCGGGTGATAGGGACCCGGGCAGCCTACAAATAGCAAAAATCCTTGTGTAATTAAAAAGCATGTAGGCTATTGATTGATTGATTGATTGAAGGCCATATGGTGTTTTCAAACTGTCAGTGAAAGCAACCACACCTCATAGATAGATAGATAGATAGATCCAATGAAGATGATGATGCGTGACATCAACTGCAAAATGAACTTTTATTCCAGTCACAAGTTTAGCCGTGTATATGTTGTGTATGATGTTTAAATAGTGAATTGGTGGGAGGAAAATTTGTTTGGAAGGTGTAACTCACATTATGGTTGTAGGCTAGCGGGCTAGCTAGCAAGAAGCTACAGCGCGTAGCATGCCGCTGGACTCTTAGCTCAAACTTTCGCTCAGAGTAAGTTCCAGTGAATACCGGCCGCCATTTCCTCCTCTCGTCCGTGAAGTTTTTTCAAACTGCCCGCGTGTGGAGGACGCAACTAGTCAGTTCGTTCGTTCCCACCTCCCTGACATGTAGCAACGGTCCAACTCACGCGGGCGTGCACGTGCTCTCTGTTGCTCTGTCTCTCTCTTGCCCTCTTTCGCAGTCTCTCATCGTATAAATTGTAATCCCTCGAAGTAATCCCCATTTTTAATAAATGTACCTGTAATCTGATTACATGTTTTTTCCTGTAACTGTAAGGGAATACAGTTAAAAAAAAAAGAAAGTAATCTGATTACGTAACGGTGGTACATGTATTCCGTTACTCCCCAAGCCTGGTCATATATCAGCAGTGACTGTTTTTTGTTGTTTATTGTTTTTTTTACCTGGCGTGGAAGTGAATCAAAATGAATAAACACCTTCTATTTTGGAACCTTTTCATTTTGGAAGAATTCTCTCCTCACAGTAGGACAATGGCTTTCTTTGTTCTCTTTTAAATAACTACCCAGCTACTGCAGAAATAACGTATGTGGAATTATCTTGTACTTGCATCACAAATGAGAGGAGCTTGTGTGTAGCTTGGTATCAAGGGAGTTTGTATTCTGTTGTTGTGTTTTACTTTTTGGCGGCTTCTGAAACATCCTGATTAGGGAAGAAAGAACAGAGTGGCACAATCACACAATTCTGGAAAATAATCTAATTGCGATTTGTTTCCCCCAAATTTGCAATTGCGATATCATATGCGATTATTTTTTTCAAGGTCCTTTTCAATGAATTTTTTACCCAACAAAAATGTTATTATAATAAACAATATTAGATCTATTATAGATTACAGGACCTTAAGATAAAGACAAAATAAGCCTTAATATCAGTTTTTTTCTACTACAATTACAGTTAGTTACAATTTACCACTTCAACATACCCAACTTTTCATGTTGCATAAAATATGCCATGTAAACACTGCACTTTTTAAACACTGCATTTATCAATAAATACATTCAATATACATATTTAAAAAATACAACTTAGCTATCTCCAGTTAGTAAACTCACACATGCTAAAGTGTAGGCAAAGTAAAATTATACCTGCTTATATTTTCTGATTTGATTTAAAAAAAACACTAGTATTCTACACTTCCACACATCTCTCTAAGCACGGTTTTTTTCTTTTTGTAAAAAAAGATTACCAACAAACTAATAGAGTGGAAAATGCAAGCATATCAATTAACTCTTCACTCATTTACCACTTTATTAGGTACATTCTGTTATAGTTAATATAGTAGAATACAATCTACAGTAATACTGTAACTAGAATAACAAATAGTAGAACAACCGATATCGCCAAGGACTGACAATACTAAATGTGTCCAGTAATGTTAAATACAATTAAAATGAATCATGATGTGCAACCAAAATACAGGAGAAAAAACAACAACTTTAATGGATATTATGATAGCTATCTCTCTTTTTACTTGCATAACAGAAACAGAAAAATACTGTATAATGTTAAATGGCAGCAGTCACCACATGCTGAAAAAAATATAACACACACTAACATCCAGTTACAACACAACGTTCACAACTAACTTTTTTACTAACATCCTGTTATATTCTGTGACTCAAACTTTTTCAGAAGAGTCTTCTTCCTCTGGGTGTAAAAGTATTGGCCTCCATACTGCCGCTATACTTTCTAGTAGACATCTGTCATACAATCTCTCAGGATTTAAGCTCAGTGGTTGTCGTGGTAATGCAAAGACATTCATGTTGTTTCTCACACTTTTTTTTTTAAAGACACATGGGAACAGTTTTAATTTGTGGGGAAAATGGCATATGCCCCCTTTAAAACATGCCACATTTACGGAGGAATATGGTACAGAACTAGGACTTTAGTACTGTAGTACAAAAGTGCACTCTTGTAGGAATCCAAGCTATAGTTTGTGGCAATATTACATAATGATATCCTTGTGCTTTCGCTTTCATTAGCTTTTTGTTGTGAATTTTTCACATAGGTTACTGTACTTTTACATTTTAAACACAAACCTCAATTAACGGAAATTAGATGACAATATAATGACAGTATTAATTGAGGACATTTCGTAAGAATAAAGTTTGATAATATACAATATTGTCTGTAATGGAATTGATTGCTATTAGGCTATGGCAAATTAGATAAATCTCTCATTGCTGCTCAAACGGGAACGGCTTTGCTATTAGGCTACCTAGGAAAAATGTCAGCACAGTTCATTATTAGTGATTTGTACCACTGTAAAGGGAATCCAAATTAAATTTACTGGGGCTCATGCATACTAATGACGGTTTCTCATTCCACTCCATTTGCACCCATAAACACATGAAAATTCATGGTACGAGTCAGGAAAAAAACATGGGATGTCACTCAACTAAATGAAATACAGGTGTGTTACCTGTTATTATCTTTGCTAAGGCCCCGTCCAGACGGAAGCAAAGCCGGCCTTGTTCCTCAAACACATCTTGTACACACATAAGCATTTCAAGACTTGCTTGTGTCCAAAAGAAGAAGCTGAGGACGTTTAACGGCTGTAATGTATATGCCAAGTCTGGAGTGGCGCTGTAGCGCAAGCCACAGGGAGTTAACGGAAAGCGTAGAAGAAGAATCAGCGAAGAAGACGAACACATTTTTTTCCTAACTTTATTGCAATCTACAGAACAAACATCTCTTTGCATGTATCAAGACAACATTAAAAAAGACGAACACAGAAGTGACAATGGTGGGTGATTCAAGTACACCGCTTGTTGAACGTGGGAATAAAGAAGCAAAATATTTTGCTGCATAAGCAAGCTAAGGAGGCTGCGCAAAACGACTACGACGTGGCTATCCGCCATTGTTGTTGACAGACTACAGACGGTTCGCGCGCAGTCACGTGAGAATTGGCGCATACGTCATCAATCAGCAACAATACGTCGTCATCGAGCTGCGGCCATTACGTCATCGCAGGAGGAGTATCCTGCATATAGTGTCCAGACGGACGCGTACGGGGCGCGTTTTGAAATCTTTCCACTCTGGAGCCCGGTTTCAAAAGTGATCGGTTTCAAGCTCCGAAACCGCGCCATCGTGTGGACGAATGGCCTAAACGGTAAGAAATATGTGAGGTGACATTGAAACTGGCTTTCGTGTGGACAAGGCCTTAGTGTTTATTTCCAGCTGACCAAATATATCTATATCTATATATATAAAGACTGCACATGCATAACACATTTTTAATTGGAAATAGAAAAAGAAGTGGCATTTTTATAGAATGTATTCACTCTGAAGCATGAATTCAGTGGAAGTAACATGCTGTTCCTGTGTGTTGGCTTTGATTCAGGGGTTTAGCAGTCCGTTATGAGGTCATAGTAAATTTGGCTTCTCACCTTTATGACATATAAAGCATCAGTTTCTGAGTTTATCCCAATAGAAATATGTGTGAAGATTTTGTCCTTATCAAGGTTTCAATATTTGTTATGGTCAAAAACATGTTTTGTAAGGTCAGAGTGATGTTGACTGCCAATCAGTTCATCCTTGGGTCTAGGAGAATGTCCGTGCCGGACGTAATGAAATTCCCCTCAGGAATGTCAGGTTAATGAGGAGGCGACATGAGAAAGGTCATAAGAGCCTTGAACCACCATTTAATCAGTTCATCGTTTAGGAGTGGATGTTGGAGACAGCATTAAATAAATACCTTCAATGCGTTTTCAAGAATGGCAGCAACGGATAGACGAATTTGCTTTTCAGCATCAAATTCATTTCATTACTTTGATCTTAGCAATTATTTGATGGTCTGCTCTGATTCACTAGAAGTGCAGAAAGCCATTAATAGGATTTTTGGGTTGATAACCGATCACCGATTTGATCACAAGATGGCACAATATGTTTATTTAAATTAGGGCTGTCCCAAACAATTATTTTGCTCTCAATTAATCGATCCACTATCTTTACAATTAGTCGATTAGTCTAACGATTCATTTTTAAACTATTGAAAACTCGATGTTGACGGCAGGTTGTGTGCACCGACCAGAGGTGGGTAGAGTAGTCAAAAATTGTACTCAAGTAAGAGTAGCGTTACTTCAAAAATAATATTACTCAAGTAAAAGTAAAAAGTAGCCATAAAAAAAATCACTCAAGTACAAGTAAAAAAGTATTCACTGAAATAAATACTCAATTACTGAGTAACTGCTTGAACATGAAGTCTGATTTATTTTTAAAAACAATGTCAATCAGACAGACAAAAACATATAATTGTGTGGTAATGCCGGCATTTTTAAATCATAAAATTAAATAAAAATCATAATAATAATTCTTGAGCTCAAACAACAGTGCAAGCAGACAAGTTAACCCAAGTGTTCGGATATTTTTATTTTAGCCCTCCGAAAATGCTCAGCAGGACACACACATTGTTATGGCTCGTGTTTGTTAATTGAACATACTGTAAGACCACAGGTCATAAACCTGGAACAAAACAAATAAAAATAATATCACAACTATATAATGCTAATATTACATGTATCATTATACAAATACATGCACTGTATACATTTTGTTATTTATTGTTGAAATGTATGTTCTATGTTGTTTCATTTGATTTCAAATAACATAATTTTTTTATTACAACAAAGCTGATGCACAATAATTGCTATTGAATGTAATCAACTACATAACCCACAATGCTTTGCAATGTTGGCTCATGTGCACAACGGCTCTCTCCTGCCCGTCACTGAGTCAAACAAACGTGCGACGGTTTACCCAAGCTTAACATAGAACTCTTCTAATTGTAAGAACTGCACGCAATAGTCACAGTCTCAGTAGAGATTAATTTGTCCATTAACCAAAAGTTTTAACACCAAGCATGCACAATTCATTCACAAATTGTGGTGTAACGAGCTCGGCGCTGCCTCCCAGTTTAACGACCATAGGTGGCAGTTTCTTAAAGCGAAAGGCCAAAGACGTCATCTTTCACCTGACTCTTACGGGTTGTAATGCCTGCCAGTCTTCAACCAGGGCTGCATTCCCTGTATATAAGCAATGTGTCCGCCGAAATGCTCCCACACAGTCAGTCAAGTGGAGCGCTTACGTGAAAATACGGTAAATCTAATACATGAATGGGGCGGCGGGTAACGACTCTAGTGAGCCCAGTGTAACTGAGTAAGAGTAGAGTTTCTTCTTCACACATCTACTCAAGTAAAACTACTCTTAGAAGTATTTTTTTCAAAAAGTTACTCAAGTAAATGTAACGGAGTAACTGTAACTCATTACTACCCACCTCTGGCGCAGACGTATTTACGTAATCGGCGACGTCGGTGTGTTGTGCGTGCCGACGTAGTTACATCATCGGTGATGACGACTGTGTCAACTAGTCGGGACCGCCCTAATTTAAATAACATGTTTCTTTACTGTATATATTTATATATATATATATAATTGTATTTATTTATTCAAAAGGGACATGTACAAGGTGAAGGCTATATTTGCCCCGGCATGAAAATAAAGATGCACCGTTTTTTACGCCGAGCGCACATGCGCCTGTCTACCAAAATATGGCCTTTTGCAACGGGACACGTGACTGCCTAGTGACTAGCTTTGTTTGATTGGTCAAATTGAGTCAAATGTGTGTGGCAGCGCCCAAGGCAAAAGTCCCTCTAAAAAACAAAGATGCACAAGAAAAAATTGATTCATAAAAATAAAAAATAAAATAGCTCGATGTCACAGAGTAGAAGTAGTTTCTTCTGAATAAAAATACTCAAAAGTAAAAAGTATGTTGTATTAAAAGTATTAGAGATGATTTTACTGCAAATTAAGTTGTCTGATTAACTTAAAAATAGCTTTATCAACCTGTAACAGACTTGTACTTATGGTTAACAAAAAAATTAATATTATTCATAAACTGTGGTTGGAGCGGGGAAAGTTATATTTTAGCCAATCAATAACAAAGGTGCCCCGAGTATGTAGCTTGCGTAGGCCTCTAGCGTAACAGTGTTTACCAGCGCAGCGGCGGCGTAGCTTCTTTCTACTGTAGCTAGCTCCTCGCATGTGTGTTCAAAGTTAACCAACAATGGCAGAGAAGAATACAGGACCACCACCGAGACGTAAAAGAAAGACTGTTTTTGAGGTTGCTGAACGGAGGAGACAAGGGGTGAAAGCGAAGCCAAACAAAAGTTATTTTGGGCAAGTCTTTTCAGCGATGGCGTGTGCTAAAGCAGGAGAGGTCTGAAGACAGATGCTTTGGTCGCTAAGTTTCTGCTGGACAGGTAAATTCAGTTTACTTTTTGAGTAAGAACTATACTTTATGAAGCTTGTTAAAAATGTAATGTTGTGTAATGACACCAGCGTCAATGCAGCTCAACAGTTTTTTTTTATGTTTATTTAGTTTTCAGAGGTGTTTCCTGCGTAAAAAGCAGGGAGGAGGGGTGTTGTTTTTACGCATGCGCACTATTGAGAAAACCACAAACAGCCGTTGAGCTATTCGTTCACCGCAAAATCCTCTCTAATATCTTTAAAACTGCTCTAACAAGTTCAACTTATCCTAAAAATTTAATAAATATAATGGAGTAAATGTAGCACCTTACTAGCCACTTGTGCTCATATGGATGGTGAAGTTGGCAAGTACCAGTAAGAACAAGGTACAATAATTATCCTATTTGTATGATAATTGTATCCTCCATTCCATTTATAACCAGTAATTCCCCAAATTTTTTTGACCTTGTGTCATTTAAACACTCTTGTTGTCACAATGCCTTTTGCAGTAGATGCCGTTGGTGGCTATACACTGGTGTTTTATATTCACTGTTATTTCAAAAGTATGTTTGTGGCTACAAATATGTAAATTTGCCCATTTCTTGGGGTTCATCACCGGATGCTGCAGGCCAGGAAAGGAATGCAGATGCACACAAATCTTTTAGGAAAGCTCATGTGTATTCGCTGAGGAGTAGCAGAAAAAGCTTGGCCACCGCACTAGCTCAGACACACTCGTTCTTCAAGTGGATTGATTCTAGCTTCCGTTGTAAAGTTTCACTCATTCAAGATTTGTGATAGTGAGGAAGAATATGGAAATTAGAGCTCAACCCATCGGCTGTATTAAGATTATTATCAGAATTATTTGTATTGTTTGTTATTCTTACCAGCACAGGGTCATAGTGGTAGTGTTTGTACACACTGAGACTGGGAGGTCGTGGGTTCAATCCATGGCTAGGTCATACCAAAGGCTATAAAAATGGGACCCACTGCCTCCTTGCTTGACACTCAGCATTAAGAGTTGGAATTGGGGGGCTAGATCATCAATAATTGCCGAGCGGGGCACACTGCTGCTCACAGCTCCCTCAGGGGATGGGTCAAATGCGGAGGACACATTTCACGATACTGTAACACTCAATGGTACTTTCACTTTCTTTCTATTGGCCTATTCAAATGCATACTAGAAAATCCTTATTATGAAAACAGCAGGAAATGTCAAGATAAAACTTAATCATCTAATTGTGCATGTAAATTGTCTAAATCCCCATAGAGATGTGAAGACTCATTAACCCCGTAATTAAAATTGAGTAACAATCCGTCACTAATATAATTGACCATTCAGCTTCCTATAAAGAGCTGCAGGTACTGCATGGGTGTGGTGTAGCTGTTGGAAAAGTCACACAGCAAATGCTTCGAAGAGATTAGCATGAAAAAGCCTTTATAATTTTGGACATCAATCAAATCTGTTTGTGTTGTTGTTAACAATTAACCTTCATCTGAATAAAGCATTAATTGCCCCTTGTTCTGTTGTCTATGCCATGCATTAAAATGCTGTAACTCAGTTTCACGAAAAGGCTTGTGGTATATTGAACATATGTGTCTATTTGTAAGACCTTCTGAAGCAAGGCACCTGACATTTGAGCATGAGTCAAGGCTGAAATTGTGTCATATTACATTTCGGCATATACTTCTGACAGCTAAGACAGCTTGGGGGGTACAATTGGACAAGCACATTATCTATAATGACTATGTTTGATTTTGAATGGATTTTATGTCAAATATATATAATCCTTGACATGAAAATTAAAGGTAAATTTTTTTACTTGCGACTGCCACCTCTGGCCTGAAGCGTAACTGCAGCTTCTGTGTAACACCCAATTCACACTGACTGCGGAACCGACGTTGTGCGTTTTCCGTACGGCATCCACATGGACGGCAATTCACACCGCGTGCGATGCGTGAGCTGTCCGTGTCCGGAAATCTGCACGCGCCAGTTCACAAGATCACGGGGGTTCACGCTGGAGAGTTGAGTTCATGCGATAACAACCGTGTATGTAGAGTCCTATTGGTAAACTGTTGTTACATCGATATGCTTTTTGGACATTATTTCTGGAACTTCTACCATGGCTCTTCTACCATGGGTAAGTACGTTTTGTGTTTAAATAGTGTTATTTTGTCATGTTTAATTTATTCTGAGCTACGTTTTTGTCTTAAATGTCCGACTCATGTCATGCTATGTAGTTAGCTAGCTTCCCTCCCCCAAAAAATGAGTTCGCAAACAGTTTTATTTTGAAATATACCGGATCTACCTTGATGCCGATGCTCGACTTCCTGTCCGGCTCGTATAATTTCTTCAGTTTTATGAAAATCCGCATGTGGCGTCCGGAAAAAATAGAACGCTTGCGGAAACTTTCGCCGCATCCCTTCCGCACCGCTGCGCACTGCAGCTGGTGTGAATTGACACGCAGACTCTAATGTTTTCTATTCCTTGCGGCAGCCGTACAGAAAACGCACCACGTCCGTTCCGCAGTCAGTGTGAATTGGGCGTATAACATGCAACCTCCTCCTAGGTGAGTAAAATACATTCTGACGTGCATTGCAAGCATTGTCAGTTTCACTTGTGCAAATATGATGGTGTTTAAAGATGCACAATTCTAAATTATTCCTGCTGTTTTACAAAAGGTAAACCTGCATAACCTAAATAGACCAATGTAACAGGGAGGTCGGTAACTGTCAGTAACTGATTGGTTTTCTGGTCAGTAACTGACTGGTTTTCGGAGTCCCCAGAGCCATAATCAGGGGCACCTGGGCCCGGTGTTCCTGAGAGCTTTAAAAGCCCTCAACCTGCTTGCCCTGTGGCTGTTCAGCAGTTCCACATTACTGCAGAGCCACCACAATGGTTCCAAGTTGGTTTTAGATTCATTTAGTGACAAGCTATTAAATTTTTTTATTAATAAAAACGTCTATTTTTGTATACTGCGTGTTCTCCCTTTTTTATATATAAAACTTATGTATTATTATTATGATTATTATTTATTGTGACCCTATTGAGCCAGGGGTCATAATACCGGGAAGAAAAAAATCTCCAGGTTCAACTTGCACATTTGTGTTTACTTTACATCAGCAAATTCTGTAGTAAATTGTACTCTATTCAGAGTAGGACCAAATAGACTCAGTTTTAGAGTAAAATATACACTTGGAAGAGAGTAAAATAAATAATAGAAGAAAAAAAAGTTACTCAAGGGTTGATGAACGAACTCACGACCTTCAGTTTAAGATACTGCCACTCTACCTATGTCACTCCTACTATTTGCTTATATCCAAGAGGAGACCAAAAACATTGCTTTTTGGTCTCTTAGAGTTACAAAGATTCCAGCTGACACGAGCGATATACAGTACTAACACATAGCAGGAGCTGCGTGACTCGGAGTAGGTTGCCTGTCTCCTGAACCTGAAGTTGTGGGTTTGTTCCTGAACCCTTGAGTGACTTTTTATTTCTAATCTCTTCTTAGCGTAAATTTTATTCTTTTTATAGAGTGACCAAATAGACTTAGTTTAGAGTAAAATTTACTCTACAAAATTTACATGTGTACATGTGGATGGACTCCATACACATTCTCTTTTAAAATGTGTCAAATGGCGTTCCCACATGGTGTATGTCTGTGACTGTCATAGAAATGCATTTTCTGATGACCTCACACCATCTAATACAAGTCTGCAAATTATGATTCGGTTTTTGATTGACACGCCCACTTGAACGAATGTCCGAATTACCACCTATTTGTGCACAGAATTAATGGGGGGGGGGGGGGGGATTCTCCAACAAGGGGTGTGTAACATCACGGGGAAACTATTTGTTTAGCCAGGCTCAATAGGAAACTGACTACAGGTACAGACAGGTACCAGTCGTTTCAATTACTGAATGTGTGTACGTACACGTGTGTGTGTGGGTGTCTGTCCTGTACGATCATAAATCTTGACATGCTGAGTTTCTGAGTGACTTTGCTTCTTTCTTCCCTGTCAGGTTGCTCTTATCTTTGCAGCCCACAGGCCACAGGAATTATCAGGCACGCATTGATCCATGCCGGTCACAGACAGAACAAGGTGCTGTTTTTTGACAGCTGGCCTACGGTGACCATATGCAGCCACCCTATACTCACATTTCTACTGTTTAAAAAAAAAAGAGGCAAATATTAATTCAATTCTCCTGGCCATACTTCAGTGGAGATTTCTGGGGACTGCATCACACTGAGCTAGCAAAGTAATTCCAACAAGCTTGCTGGGCTAAATAAACTCGATCTACTACATTCCCACACAAGGAAATCTCTCCTTTGCTCTGTCCTCATTTGCCCTCTGAACACATGCAATTACGCTCTCTGTGTCTAGAATGCCCCTGTGGACTCATTACAAATATACACTACTATACAATTTCCTTACTGTCTCATCAAAATATACACTTAACAATTCTTCACCATGCAGCATGAAAATGGTTAGGTTTTCATCTCCATAGAGGAAAGTTACACATGCTCAAGTACTTTACCCTGCATTAGAGAAGGAAGAATGCAAAAGTTGATTTTTATTTATTTATTTCCCCCCAGTATTCAGTGGCTGAGAGATTTTCAAAGGCTCTTGGAACACATTGGCATTTTATGTACTTTCTCCTGGGGGCTATAATGAATTAATTTCTACAATAATTCAAAGGAATTGATGCCCTCTGTTATATTTCTGAATGAAATATGATAGCATCCAGCTCACATTTTTGTGGAGCCAAAATTGTGCTCCAGTATGTGTGCCTAGTTATTCTTGGTTCCAGCAGACATAAAGTTTCAACAACTTTCAGCCAACAAAATGTCAGGTTAGCCAGGCGCAAAAAAAAAACCACTAAGAAATTAGTTTAGTTTGTTTACCTGCTACAAATAGATTGAACTAGATGAAACGGAGAGTGACAGCAAAGAACGTTAACTTCCAATTTGACCGTCAGTCTGCGATGGTATTAACAGGATTTATAGGAACCCAATGATGGGCTTCACAAGGAGAATTAATGTATGACCTCTACACATATGCTGCAATTTGTGTCAATGTCAACTTCTTGTCTGCCTTCTCGTCCTCTCTTTTACAAGAGAATGAATGTATCACCATACCTCTATGCTGCACATGCCTGATTTATGATTTCAGTGAAAGAAGAGGGCAGATGGAGGAGGAGGTGGAGATCTATATACAAGGGCCGATAAAGATAGTCACCTAAAGAGAGATGGGCCCCGATAGCATTGTGTCTGCTTTGGCAGGGGCAATGAACCGGGCTTGGTTTCATCAGCAAAGAGAGAGTGGCATGGGAAAGAGAACAATAAAAAGTACTCAGCACACAGCCAAACTTTTCCAATCAATGCACTCTCTCATGGAGACAGGGTGAAATTAATTCTCGCCTGAAGGGTAGATGGGGGGGGGGGGGGCTATACTGGAGAGTAAGAGCTGTTGACAAATACTCTTTATCCTCAGGTCAATGAGGAAGGGGAAAAAATGAAGGATGAAAGAGCAAAAGAGGTGGGAGGCAGCAGAGGAAACAGTCGTGAAGAATGAAACAGCAGGTGGAATTGCAGGGAGGAGGATAGAGTGGAGAGAAAGTTCAAGAGGGAAATAAATGTACTGAAGCTCTCTTTAGCTCTAATTACAGCATGGCATCACTGAGATATCTCTGACATGACTGAAACCCTCACTGCTGCGACACACGCACGCACACACTCACATTATCCTTTGAGCAGAAAGCAGTTGTGTAACCCTAATTATGCTGCCCTCCACCTGAATCCGTCCACCTTTTTCACTCTCCTTCAGCAATCCATTCACAGGTCCTCCACCTCTGAAACCCATTTCGCTCGACGCTGACCTTTCAATACCACCTTAGGACACAGGAATAGCGGCCACTCGCAACTCCACTAGATTATTCTGGCATTTTAAAAAGGTCTTGTGTTTTTTGCGGCATAGCAATTTGAATGAACAAATATTTGAGCTTGCTTAATATCGACATTTTGCCACCAGCTGCGAGCATTAGGGATGGAGCCACTGTGGTGACTAGTTAGGAGAAAGTCGCAGAATGACATTTTATCGCAGACAGCAGGGATGGACTGGGCCCGAAATTGAGATGGAGAGGTCCCTGATGCATGCAACTGAATACCGAGCATTTTTTGTTTTCGGTTACCGCGTGGCAAGGCCGTAAATACCAACCATCCCTTAAGTGCTGAGAGTACAATTTTACTCATCACAAAGTCATGCCACAAAAACGTGATCATTATTCTGAAGGTGAGTAATCATGCAAAAGATAAAGACTACAGTACGTAACAATTTTATCATTAATTGAAAAGTGTTACCAAATAATTTGCATAAGAAACACATGCACCATTATAATCGCACCTGCCTGCCTTCTTCACAACATTCACCTGCTTTAATAGTAAGTTGCTGAAAAGTGAAATTGAGATAAGCCTAGGTGGTTGTGTACAAGAAAAGATTTGTGTAAAATGTATTTGTGTCAAAGTTACTCACGTTTTTGAGATCTACAAATATATGCGTGATTTTCACGTTGTTTTTTAGATCCACAAACATATTTGCAACTTTCACATATTTGTAATGCAATTATTATGACTTACCTTTTGTAAATGTGAAAAGTGCATTTGTGGATCGGCGGGCACACATATTTATTTTGACACAAACATCAAGTCGATTCAAGATATTCACACACAAGGCATTTATAAACATTCATGTGCATTCAAAGACCATCCCTCGTCCGTCCTCTAGAAGGCGGGGTTGCTGTCTCGTTTGAACGGGAAATTGGAAAATGGAAACCCAGCCTTTATCTGATGTTACATAATGTTCTTATTTAACACAAGTCGGGAAACAAAATACGACTGTAATTTGTTTCCCTTGAGCTTGTTTTGACTTGACTAAAAATTCCAAACATTCTTCTCTTTTGCTAGCATTTTGGTCACTGCTGCTGCTGCTGCGTAGAAGAAGAAAAAAATAACAGTAGAAGAAGAATGTCTTTTTGTCGTCTTTAATTATGTTTTAAGTTAAACAGATGACTGTGCATTATAAATCATATAAGAATGGGGCCTATTTAAAAATAAATAAATAAATAAATAAAACATTGGGCCATGCCAGCCTGGAATGGACCGGCCGTTCGGGAGTCCTCCCGAATTTTCCGATGGCCACCACACCCCTGGCAGACAGGGGCATGCTACTCTCAGCCCCAACATGAATACGTAAGTGGGGTTTCTACTAGTTACATTTCTATAAATTGTATTGAACATTACTTCTGGTTTTAGAAAAACAATAGCATGAATCAGCAAGTTTGAGCTCAGTCAAATAATAAAAGGTTAACTTTGTTCAGGAAGAATGAGCAAGTATTTGTTTACGGTCAAAACACTTTTTGTGACAAGAGTCAAAGTAGGCAGGAAGGATACGCTAAGCTTTCCTGAAGATAGTAGCATTTATTGAGCATCCACTCAAATTGCTCTGATCATTTCCAGACACGCATAGGTGTCCAAAATATTTTTCTTGTTTGCTGTTTCCAAAAACAACAAACGCTATTCTTATCTTATTATCTTGAGTGGCACCAGGGTGGTCAAATGGTTAGCACACAATTCAGAGGTCATCATTGGATTCCTGGCTTTGATCTTTCTGTGTGGAGCGCAAGTGTTCTCCCTGCGCTTGCATGGGTTTTCTGGTTTCCTCCCACATTCCAAAAACATGCATGTTAGCTTCATTGAAGACTCTAAAGTGACCTTAGTTGTGAATGGTTGTTCGTATATACCAGAGGTGGGCATCGAGGGCCAGAGTCCTGCAGGTTTTGCATGTTGCCCTTCTCCAACACAGCTGATATATGATCAGCTCATCAGCAAGCTCTGCATAACCCTGATAACGATCCTGTTGATTGGAATCAAGTGAGACCCTCCAAAACCTGCAGGACTCCGGCCCTCGAGGACCGAGATTGCCCACCTATGGTCTATACCAAGGGCGGGCAAACTCGGTCCTCGAGGGCCGCAGTCCTGTAGGTTTTGGAGGTTTCCCTTTGGAGTTTTCCCTTTTCCAACACCAGCTGATTCCATGATCCTTATCAGGCTTATGCAGAGCTTGCTGATAAGCTGATCGTATATCAGCTGTGTTGGAGAAGGAAAACATCCAAAACCTGCAGGACTCCGGCTCTCGAGGACCAAGTTTGCCCACCCCTGGTGTATACTGTATGTGCCCTGCGATTGGCTGACACCCAGCTTAGGGTGTACCCCGCCTCACGCCCAAAGTCAGCTGGGATAGGGTACAGCAGACCTTTGACCCCAATGAAGATAAGCAGTATATAAAACGGATGAATGGCTATTTTTGTAAATAAATAGCTTTTGTTTCCCTCTCTTAGATAGGTGTGAATGTAAGTGCCCTACAATTGGCTGGCATTGACTCCAGACTGTAGCCCACCTCATACCCAAAGTCAAATGGGATAGACTCAAGCTCAACCTCAATCCCAATCACAATAAGCGTGATAGAAAATGGATGGATGGACATCTTCATTTAATTGCTTTCTTTACATTTTAACTGGGCAACGCCACTTGTCAGCATTCACATGCAGGATTGAAGAGAATTTATATTTAGGTATTATTATTATCAAGTGGTTTTATTAATGAAGCAATATATTTTAACCGTAGAAATCCTTGTGATTTTCTTATGCTTAATTTGAAGCACGACATTGGATAAGTGAAAAAGTTAACACATCCAAAAGTCAGAGAATGTTTATTTATTGTATTTATAATTGTATTCAAACTCAAATTTTGGATTAAAACCAGTGTTTGGCTAAATTATCAATAAACTGGACTCCACTTATCAATTAGGTCTGAAGTACAAATATTTTTGCTTTTAACATGTCTTACTGCATTTCATCAGCTGTAAGGTTCTCCTTCATTTATTTTCTTCTCATTTTAAAGCAATCATACTTTGCACATTATTATTTTGTCCCTTCCAGCTCCATCTTTTGTCTTCTAGTGAATATAATTGTTCTCAGTGATGTCAGTACACTTGCATTGACGACTTTCTGTGAGACTCAATTAAAACAACTGTATGCAGGGGAAGCGATTACCAACACACACTGAGACTCACAATGCCCATGAGACTCAATTTATCTTAAAGAACCCTTAGTCTATTCGACAAAAAGCTATGATTGACACATCTAACCTTCGTTCCGATGTAATCTTCATCTTTAGCACTCAGAGATCTAATTAATCAGGGGTATCTCATTTCCTCACTAATGCAAGTGGGCAGAAGCATGATGGATTCCAGAGATCTGGGAGTGGGGGCGATGCTGAGGAGGGGTCCCATATTTCATTAGTGCCTGTCCACCTTGTTCATTTGGGGGAAAGAACAAAAGAGCGCAAGGTGGTTGAGTTCACAGTCATGTTGTATTGATTAGAACTGACAAAGATCTGGCGAATTGCCATCACACAGAGACACATTAAGTAATACTCCATTGTGGAATCTCTGAATAATGAGCTAAAAAAATCCTCACATTTGGGTTAAACCCATGATTATTTAGTGTGTAATTTTTACTAACGTGACTATTTAGACACTGAAACCAATTAGAAATGACACCGTATCACTACTTGCAGCAGGTGGTTTGATTTGGTCTGCACCAAAGATTTGCTGGGTTAACATCTATCCAAACAAATTGCACCAAGGGGGGAAACAAACTTGAGTTAGATTAAAACTGACTAAAATTAACTTATTTTGTTCCCAAGTGTTCACAGTAAAGTCTGATGAGTTAGTTGAACTGAAATGGTTTGAGGAAAAGTCATATAACTTCTGGATTTAAAAACAAACATTTGATTTGACTGCAAATAACATATATTAATTGGAAGCTAAACAAGTACATTATCTTTTACTTAATTATTCCTCAAAATACAATCTGTAAAATAGTAGGCTAAATGGTATTTCAGTTGTACAGGAATTTTCTACCTTCGAGGTACTCAAAGCATTTTTAATACTGTCTTCTCCAGAGGTGGGTTTGTCAATAAATTTTGGTGATGTGTCAGTTGTCAACGGCTGGGACACCAGTTCGTCATCATGAAGCCGTTATTATTTGAAGCCAAACTAAACTGTAATCTTCAATACATCAAAGTTATTTTAACCGTGCTTCCATCATTGCTAAATTACAACTGCTATTTTAGAACTGTCAGTACATTTCACTGGTCCGTCACTACTCCGTCATCGTTATCCCCCCACATGTGGACCCCCTACAATTTGCCTACAAGTAAACACAGAGGATGCTGTGGCCTGCCCTGCTGCACCACCTTCTGCAGCACTCACCAGGTAACTTTGCCAGGATCCTCTTTGTGGACTTCAGTTCCGCCTTCAACACCCTACAGAAACACCTACTGATCCAGAAACGACATCACTTTAATACCCCCTCCTATCTGATCCATCTCATCCATAACTTCCTTACAAACAGATTGCAAACTGTAAAAGTGGGCTCAACCACATCCCCTGTACTTACCATTAACACTGGAGTGTTGCACCCTTCTCTCATTTTGTTTTTCCCATATTTTTTGAGGAAGTCACAGGTTCACAACGTGGTGCATGGTGCCGAAAAATGTTGGCCTTATTTTTTTTTTGTTTGGTTTACTGTTTTTATGTAGTTTGGGGCTGGGTGTACTATACAGTAATAAGGAGTTACCGGAAGGCACAACAAAATGTATTTTCAGTATCATACTGATTCTTTCTTGCTTTCATTAAACACAATACAATACAATAAAATTAACAACTTTCACTAAAGGTGAATCAAGTGTTTTGTGAGTTCAAATGTTCATGTACATCTCGAAAACAGCTGATATATGATCAGCTCGTCAGCAAGCTCTGCATAAGCTTGATAACGATCCTGTTGATTGGAATCAGCTTGTGTTTTCCGGCCTTTGAGGACAGAGTATGCCCACCCCTGCTCTACACCAATGACTGCCTTAGCATCTCACCCACCATATCATCTGAAATACTCGGATGATACAGCCATGCTTGCATTACTCCCAAACCACCCTGGACTATCACAACAGTTATCCACATCACCATGTGGTGCATAGACAACTACTTCCAAATCAATATCCGGGTTTACGTGGAGTCATGTACTCCAATTAGAATGAATCCGAAGGGCCAAATTGAATGAAAATTGCTCCATATAAACACCTCAATTGGAATGAAGAGGCTTAATCAGAATGTAATTCCATTTAGAATCACTGCAGGGGTGTATATTCCTTTTATCAATCTGAACAAGCATCATGTAAACACTTCATTCGGAATAGCCAGGCTGCATCCGGTATGCGCATGGTCTGTCTTGACGTAAATGTGTTTTGAAGTTGTTTCCGCTCGTCGAAATGGTGGCGTCTTGCCAAGAGCTCGTCTGCGAGAGGAGAACTTGTTTTAAATACCTTGTTTTGATCAAGATGTTGTTTCAATAACAGTGTTAAAACGATCACAACTACTGTGCTAAGTGGACAAATTAACTTCATCATGATAAATGACGTGATCTATGTCTGATTAACAGAAAGAAGCATGTAAACGGCAGATAGGAATTGACACATCACATGTAAACATGTGACCACAGATCTTCATTTGGAATTCATTCATTCATTCATTTGGAGTCGGAATGACAAAAAAGTCTCCACCGGCTAATTTCAATAAAACAAAATAATTACAATTCAAGCCCTTTCACCCCAGCATCCCTCCATCATAAACACCCAAACTTGAAACCGTGAATACATTTAAATACTTAGGTACTATATAAATAAAGTTTGATTGATTGATTGATTTAGGAATATCTTTGGACAATAAACTCACCTTTGATTAGCAGCACACTACGGATATTTAAGAAAGTAGACAACAAAGACTGTCCGTCAGTCATCCACAAACTTAAAAGAAATATACGTTGCACCCCACCTCCTGTTGTTACTTTATCAAAGCATCATTCAACCCATCCTTCTGTCCTGTTCTACATGCTTCTTCACTATGCTTTCCGTATCAAACCGGTCGAAATTCATGCACATCACAAACACAGCTTTCCAAAATCATTGGTCTCACCTAATCTTACAGAACTCAACAACAGGTCCATTACTCGCTTGGCAAACGCCATCGTACAATACATCACCCATCCACTCAACTAATAGTTCATCCCTCTACCCTCAGGATGTAGGTGCAGAACAATTAGGAAAATATATTTTTAGAAGGGTTCGCCTCGTGAAAAGCCTGATTCCTGCAGCTATTGCTGCCCTGAACAGTAGGCCTCGTTGACCTGCCAGTCTGCTATTTTATCGTCTTTGTTTTATGTGGTTATTGTTGTCAATTGTTGTTTTGTTTTTGTTGTGTGATATGCAATGATGTCCCCTCTGTAAGCAATCGCAAAAATGAATTTCCCTACAGGGACCAATTAATCTAATTGAATCAAATAACAATGAAATGGTGAGTGGTGAAATGATGCTTTTCAAATAGACAAACTTTATTCTGTGATTTGACTAGCACAAATTAAGTGTTAAAATTAGATTTTCTTTCTTTCTCTTCTTCTATTTATTCTTCTTCTGTTAACATTAACAAAGGAAACACAAGTTGGCTGCCCTTTGCCTTCAGCCGTGAGAGCCAACTGGCAGTCCATGTTATTATTGTAGCGTTGCAGAAATAGTCAGGACAAGCGATGAGTGTCATTTTGCCACATGGAACTGTGCGGACATTGTGGACGCGTCAAGTACAAACCAAGCTTCAAGGCGCCATCTAAACGGGAGTTCGTCAGTCAGTACAGACCCGGTTATTGACAATTATTAAACACTTCACACTGAAATTTTTCAAAGTTTCCCATCATTCGTTATTGTCAACAAAATGGGTATCTATCACTGACGGACCCTCCATTAATATTGACGGAATGCCCAACTCTGGTTTTCTCATTGACTTATGGCACAGTATCAGGAGTCACTGAGCGTTCAGTATCATGGACATGGTGATAAGGGCTGAGAGTTAATTCCACAACCTTCGGGTTGTGAGACAACCACTGTACCACTTGAGCCATGCCACGCTGATGGGCTGACATGACGCATGCGCATATTGCACTCTATACAATAGTGCATACACAAGTGTAAACTTCCTTGTCCATTCAGCAAGCAATATCAAACCTTCAACCTCACTTGATGGTCTTTGTCAGCCATTCCACCACACCTCTTCGTGCACTCAACGGGGCAAACTCTGCCCTTGCCTGAATGTTGCTCACCTGGTTATGCAGTTTCAATCTCTTAATCATAATAGGTGAATGAAAGAGTTTATAAACTGAAGTACACATCAAATCTGCCGTAATGAAATGTTATCAATGTGTTCTCTGCACCATATTATTTGCATATAAATGACATAATATAATAAGTCTGTCCACTACCTAGGAGGAGTAAATATCCCTCTGTCTGCTTTGTTCCGCTGTTGTGACATGAGAAAACAAGATGCTAATTGAAGAGAGCCAAGCGTCCTTATGTGACGACTGACATTCAATTATATGCGGGAGGATCAGATTAGAAGGTGGCCATGGAAATGCTTGAAAACAACATTTTGCAAAGCGGTTACTCTGAAGCCAGGCACGATGTAATTTGAATGGCTCTTTGAGCCCTGGACTGGAAGGTACCGCCGCTCTGTATGGAATCATAATGCATTGACCTGCAGAGTAATTGGATGCCCAGAATGAAGTGTTGACACAGAAGGGAGAGTTCAGAATGACACACAAAAAGATATGATAGACTCAGAGATAGAAAATAGCGCAAATTGGAACTAAGCAGAAGAACAATGAGCACCAATCACCAACAGTTACAGACACATTTTCCAAACGTTTTCCAAAGGTACTTCAAATATTATTCATAATATCAATAGTATTCATTATGACAAATAATTTTTTTACGAACACCATAATCTTGTACAATGTTTTCTTATTGTAATTCTGCAATTTCATAATATGATTTAAATTATGACTATAATTTAATCATTTAATTAAACTTTTAATTCACAAAAATACTCTCTTTTTTTTTTTACGTTACTTTTGTCTCCTTCATGACCTGACTTGGCTGTCGTCACATTTGTAGAGTGTTTTGGATTTCCAAATCAATACAGCATTGCTCTAGTCGTCATGGAACATTGTGAAACTTATTGAACACAAGTCGGAAATAATTTGATTTATTCTATTCAAAAAGGAGAGTGAGGGCAGCAAGAAAATGGACCCCTGCAGAAAAGTCGACACTTATTGGAACAAAATTACAGACTGTATAGATTTGGCCATCAGGTGTCTAGGTATTGTCTAGTGCAGGTTTGGCCTGGCCTGGCCTGGCCTGGCCTGGCATGGATGGATGGATGGATGGATGGATGGATGGATGACCGGATGGATGGGCAAGCAAGCAGGTAGGTCAGTACATAAGCAACATAACTAAATTAGGTATTTTCCATTTAACTGGTGAGTTATAAGATGATAATATGGAATTATAACAACATCAAAAGCATAATGATATCTCAGCTTCTGTCATCCATTAATTTTTATATTTATGTAGCCACATAATGCGGAAACTAACATTTTTATTACACAATTGAAAAACAGAGGCTGGTCTTATTGCCTTTTCTGTTTTTCATTGAGACACACACACAAACAGGGACAAACCCGTGTGCATGGCTATTGTTTTGTCTTTTGCTGATGATCCACCCTCTGTAAATCCATGGAAATGTGCTGGTGGTATTTGATATGGTAGTATCATTAAAGAAGTCTACATTAATTTAGTTACTGTCCAACAACAATGCACAACTTCTTATCTGAGACCTCAAATAGCATTAAACATTACTTTAAACATATAAGCTGGATGCCTGCTGCACATTCATGAAGTGCTGTAATTTACAATACATGAAGTTTACAGCACTGCAATTGGCTGGCAACTAGTTCAGGGTGTACCCCGCCTACTGCCCGAAGCCAGCTGGGAGAGGCTCCAGCACACCCCGCGACCTTTGTGAGGACAAGCGGTTAAGAAAATGGATGGATGAATAAAGTTTACAGCAGCCATTTTGAATTTACGTAAAGGAGAATCTAAACATTATAACTTCATAATGCAAGCTGTATTACATAATTTAAGAATTAATCATGTATTATACAAGGATGTCACAATCTATTTACAATATTTCAAATCCAACCAACAAACTGCAAGTGTCTCCCTCCAAAGGATTCCGAGGAACTGCCAGACACTCAGGGTATAAGTGAGCAGGCATATTGTCATGGTGAAGCAGCCACAAGTTGTCCTATCATAACTCGTGCCTCTTCTCATGCACTCAATAAAGAACATATTGCAGGATCTCTTTGTAGATGTTTGGTTCGCTTACAGTAGTAGAAGACGTGAAGTTTAAGTCTATTATGTTTTGTGACACCAGTCCTGGAACCTTTCTGACACACCTTGTACATGTGTCACTGCTGTCACTGCTGTCTCTGCAGTCCACAGGCACTACACAATTTCATCAGATTCAATCCAGCAAACTATAACAAATAATTGTCAGTATGCAAACCACAGACACAATAATATGTTTTATTTTTTAATTTAAAACATATCCTATAGTGTTTCAATCCAGACTGAGAATGTGTTTGTGAAGGAAGATAACTAGACAAATCAACATATCATTAGATTAAGGATATACAGCAAATAAAACGTGAAGTGAATTAATCAAATAAAAATGATCATAAATGCACAATGTATCACACATTAAAAATGTCCACATATCAAATTTGTATTCTATGCCGCCTCAGTAATTTAAAAAAATGTCACTGGAACCTGGCAAAACAGTTCATCACAGCCCAGTCATGAGGCAACCGTGCACACTGAGCCAAATAAGCCATTAGAGAGGATAAGCTCTCTTATCAGCCTGCCAGAAAGCACACAGCCAAGGTCACACCAAACCAACACCAGGCCACTTTCCATATGGCCAATATTACACACGATAAGGCTGATCAGGAGACAACCACGTATATTCATCCACCTACCTGTCATTTATAATATTTAGCAAATTACTTCCGAGTATCACATTTACAAAGCACGGAATGTAAATCCTTGTTATATAAAACACACATGCTAAGACTTCTTTTTGGCAGAGAGTACTTGAGAACCAAACATATATATATATATATATATATATATATATATATATATATATATATATATATATATATGACCCTGCCTGTCAACCGGAAATATTGTTTAATGTGTGGCAGCTCATTTACATGTGCAGATGTTGTTGTTTTTTGTTATGACAAATACCAAGAAAAAACTGTGAAAGTCATAGTAGTGGTCATGTAATCACACAGTGGAACCTCGAAAGTCAAATGGCAAATTGGAATTCAAACCCCCTACCCTCCTCAAAAAAATCATCCAGATCTATTCAGGAAGGGCCAGTTTAACAATTTAACAAAGTCTAAACACAAAGTACAATTATAAAACAAATACAATAAATAAATAAATAAATACATTAAAAAAAAAGTATTTGTAAACTTAAAATGCATTAAAGTTTATGACAAAATACTTGAAATAATGAAATATTCCCCCAAAAATATATCATTAGTCATCAATAAAAAATTAGGGGGTCGCGGGGACACCTGCAATTATGCAAAGTGGATATTTATTTTCTTTTTACACCTTAAAGCCGGGTTCACAAGGCAGGAGAATTATTTTTTATCCTGCTAAAAACAAACAAGGAAGTATCGCGACTGGTCCTCCATGTTTGTTTCCTCCAAAGTCACGTTTAATCTTGAGGTTTTTGCAAGACTTCCCATCTAACCAGGAAACATTCATGAATAGGGGAGTGAATCCGTATCACGATTCATAGGTCACGATTCAATGCCGATTAATCTCGATACAAATCTATAAATTGATTATTGCGATTTGTTTAAAACAAAAATTTTGAAAAAGTTAACTTGCACATGTACACTGTAAGATTTGTATGAATTTTTGTTTTATCTGAAACTTCAGGCTTATAACTGTGAGCCAAACAAACAGGTTGCCGTCTGTTTCATGTTTGAACAGCACTGAAATAAAATATTAAGGCTTAATGTTCCATTATTGTAACATTCTTCCATGCTCAAAATGTGAACCCTAACCCTAAGTAAGACATTTTGTTGAATATTTCCATCGAAAATTGATGTTTAAACATCGATGTGGCCGCATATTGAATCAATTTGAGAATTGCGCACTGTAATATCGCTAGGGATTTTTTTTTGCTAACAATTCCCTTATCGGTTCCGTGTGGGACGATGACGTCACCACGCGCGCGAGTCGCGCAACATTTCCGTGTGCGCCGAGCAACAAACACGGCCCCACGCTCGAAAGTTTGCTGACATCTTCCAAGAAAAGCTAACAAAAGGACAACTTGCAATGTTTGCAAACTGGATATTTCGTCTAAGGGAGGAAACACTGCCACAATGCAAGAGCATTTGAACACACAGTATGCGATGACTGTCTGTCTTGTTTGTGAGCGCCCCGGAGTCCTTGTGGGATCAACACAGCAGCAAAGGCCGCCAGCAATGCAAGCGTTCTCTCTTATCAACACTTCAGGTACGGGAAGTAACATTTTAGCGCCAGTTTGCATCTATGTGAAACACACCGTTAAAAACTGCTAATGTTAAAGCCTGTATCTCACTATACGCGCCGGCTTGCGAGGGTAAACGCCACGGCCCGTGAGTGTTGTGTTGTTTTTTTTCATCAGGGTTTATGCAAGGTTACAAAACGTGCAAAGATGTACATAACTAACCATGACTTAAAAGCCGCTTTCGCTACTTCCCCACGACCACACTGATTCTGCTCACGGGAGTCACACACCAGTCTACTGGCTGCGTCTGTTTAGACTGAGACCGGGAGGAGGAGTTTTTGAGTTAATTTAGTGTTGAAATGTTACTGGAATTGGACATTATTGTCATAAAATAATCTAGGTTGTATTTTGTAAATGTCTACAGAAGATGATTTAAAAAAATTAATAATTTTGTTTTCTTTCTTTTCTTTTTTTTCTGGGGACCCCATGGCACTCCATTGAGTCCTCGAATGTTGACCTTAAAACTTCACTGTTGGGTTTGTAAGACCATGTTACTTTTAAACATGTCTCTTGTTTAAAGATGCAACTAAGACATAAAAAAGAGGATGCTAATATATGTTTATTCATCTTTTTCGAATAAGAAATCGATAAGAGAATCCATCAGAAATCAATTAGTGTGACAAAGAAAATACGGATGCTCTAATCGCTCTGTCAGATCAGCATGCCCGTAACGTAAACTCTATCTGTATCCTTACTCTAAACTCAACCAAACACCCAACCTGTTCTTACTGCGCATGACCTGTTTCCTACAGCACATGCACAGAAGTGCAAGGTATTCTACTCCGACGGGTATGCTGTTTTGTCAAGACACCGGCAGTGATTCTAAACCAGGCGGAAGACAGTGAGGAGTTGAGTGAAAGACAAGCACGGTGGCTAGTGAACCTACGACGCAACTGCTTTGCACAAAAAGTATGAGAATATGCTCAGATCATTTTATATCAGGTAGTTTTTCGCTTTTTCATAGACAGTGGGTCATAACATATAACCTCTTATTGTAAATTCCAGGCAGATGTGATGAATGAGCTATAATAGATTTAGTAGGGATGGGAATCTCTGACATGAGTCCGATTTGATATGTATCTTGATACACAGGTTGCGATTTGATTGAAAAACGATATCTTTCAGAGCAGAACAGTTCGATACGGTTCGATTAAGTTTGGGAGCGATACGATTTACGATTTGATACTATTCATTTCAATATTCAAAACAATATTATAGTTGACATTTGTTGCTTGTAGACAATCATAAAACACCACAAATTCTTACAGTATCTTCAAACATGTTAAAAAAACAACAACAAAAAACGTCTATATTTTCTTTTAGTGAATCAATTATTTAAATAGATTGCAAAAAAGGGCTGGGCGATATGACTGAAAAATGTATCACAGTTTAAGTATTTATTAGTCACTATTGACAGTTACAATTGTTTTTTTCTATTAAAAAAAGGATCAGGAAAAGAAAAGGCTCATAATTTCATTTGAAATATAAATATTTAACCTTTAAAAAGACACCATCACAACTAAATATGCGCACAGTGCAAAGTATTTCAGAAACATCAATTTGAGATATAAAATAAACCTTGCCACCTGATAAATCACATTTTTACCACTTAATATAGTATATCCAAAAATGTTTGCCAAAAGTGACCATCCCTTTTTAGCAACAATTTTTGTTTTTCTTTTGCCTTCACATTCATTTTTGATTTTGGTTAATGTACAACATTATTTTATTTTTTAAAATACGTTCTGAGACACGATGACCACGGAATCATGTTCATCAACCGATTTTTGTTTGATGACGTAATTGCGGGCAGGTCTTAATTCTCTTATCTACTTCTCTTCTTGTCCTAGTTGTATACATTGACAGGGAGACTCAAACAGAGAAATGAGATGCTTGCGGCGTGCTTTTTGCTTAGTTTAGCTGGTGTGTTAGCTTTGGGACATTCCTGTGAAGTTTGAATCCATACATTGGATTGTCACGGGAGTTGGGATTGGGGTCGCGCGCAGCACCAGAACGTACAAATGGAATGAGAGGACTCGATAGCCATGGGAAATGCCGAGATATACGGACTTCTGCCGTTGTCTCCAGTTGCATGTTGTCACTTGCTGTGCACACTGTGTGCGTGCCCGGCGTTGACGGTGGGCCCCCCAAAAAGGTGCGTAATGTTGCCATTGCATTATGTTTAGCTTTACAAGCAATGTATCTAAGGATTCCCGGCAGATTTTGTATCGATTGAGGAGTCTGCTACCGATACGGTCCTTATGACTCTCTTTAATGAAGGATATCCAGTCGAATCGTTTTTTCGTCCCACCCCCAATATTTAGTGTCACAATAATTCATAAATTTTTTGGGGGGGTATAAGTATTCAAGTAATTTTGAACAAAAAGTTAACGATTTTATCACAACACTTTAACTCAGGCTTGATCTCTGCTGAGGAATGTGTTGCAAACATGCGGTCTCTTTGTTAGCAGCTAGCAAGCTACGATAGCTTGAAGACTTCGATATACATACAGCAAGACGAGTATATCCGGACACTAACGATTTAATGAATGACAATTTATACCATGAAAGTAATGATAGATGTACTGTTTCAACCAAAAACAATATAGCTTGGCTTCCACTTCCACATTGCCCTCCAAGTTCAGCCAACTAAATTTTTTTTGTAGCTAGCTGCTCCAAACGGCTGGTTCCAATGAGTCGCAGTAATGTAGAGTTCTACTCTGGACGTTTTTTTGTGACACTTGACATATTCCCCACCTTTTAGCGAAAACACTCGCCGAAAATCAAGCTCTCTCCATATATTCCTTATGGAGGGGTTTTCCTCCAGGAGGCGGAGCGATAGCTAAACAGTGACGTCAGCGAGAAGGGTCTATCGAGTCAGCAATGTTGTACAAAACTTTGCAAACGTGAAGCAGAACTGTAAACACTACTCACTGCTTTACACTCAATTTCCAAATGATCAACACACTCCTTACAAAACTGTACATAATTATGGCTATTATTTCTTTACATTATTCTGCCAACTATCTGGCCACACGTTCACAGATGAAAACTGTTTTAGATAATTCATTAGTTCACTTTGCAATCAGCCAGAGCACTATATATACAGTAAGCCACAGATAAGATGTTGGTGTGGAATTTAAGACATTGCATGTGATGTTGATAAAATCTTGTGGCCGTGAAGGGTTTTAGTTCACTTTCAATTGCACCTTGTAAGTGCAAAGTGTAATGGGTCCTACTTTGCAGAGGTTGGGAATGCAGCGTGGCCTTCCCTCACACTTAAGACATTGCAGGAAGTTGCCTCACTAAAACCTAAATGGAATAGAAGGCTAATAATGTAATTGCTAACGAGAGTGTCTGTCCTGCTGTTTTACTATGTCAAAGTGATTGCTGTGGAAAAAGCTAATTAAAACAACTAAACTGTTGGTGACCCCTCTTTTTCTATTCATCCATCCATTCTCTGTACCGCTTGTCTGTCTGTCTGTCTGTCTGTCTGTCTGTCTGTCTGTCTCAACTCTGTCAACTCAATGCAGGGCAAGTCAGAGAGACAACTTGCTGATGTATACCCTTTTTTGCTCCATTAGCTAATATTTTTCAAACTGATGTAGGAGGAAACATCCGATAAAAAATACTTTTTACTTCTACTCATCAAGTACATTTTAGAGCCTGTACTTTTTTACTTTTACTTGAGGCTGAAATAGCTTTCAACGGCCGAGTGACCAGACCTACTTTCTTTCGTTCGAGAAAGTGGGTGTAGCTTGTCAGGCTACGGAGAAATATCCCGGAAAAACTGAAAAAATATTTGAAAAAAAAAGGAAGAAAATATCAACAAATATGCTATACGTTTGCAGGTGCTGAACTGTGAATATGCCCCAACTGGAGATTTAAGTTGTAATATCACCATTCATCACTAGCTGGCAAACATGCCTTAGTTACACCTGTACTACAACACATTAACTCTTTGACCGCCAAAAACGTGATGGCAGCGATGACTCTCTTTGGACAAGATCGGGTAGGAGTCAGTAGAAGACGTGAGGCGGAGCTAGAGTGTTGAGGGGAGAATGGCTTAGGAAGCGAAAATGGCGACCGGTTGCCAGCAGCTCACGCTTGAGCATTTTTTTCAAAGACAAAAAGCATCAACCAATGCTAAAGAGCACATTAATGATGATGATGGTGACTCCGAGATTGACGCGAAGTTGGAAGCGTTGACGCGGCGGCTTTGATCACGTCGTAAAGCCTCACCGGCTAGCGATGCTAACGGCGGAAAACGTGGTGCACAACCGAGCACTTCTGTACAGGCGGACGTTCAATCGGACGATGAAGAGTACCCCGAGTCCAATGCATATTCATCGGAGGAGTGGGTACAGTCTGATCACGGAGAAGACACTGGTTCTGGACTTCGATGCCACCATGAATGGAGTGGATAAAATGGATCAGAACATCTCTTACCACCCGGTATAGGAACTGAAGGACATGAGGAAGCCAGACGTAACACCAGGTCACCATATCATGATCCTGAGAGTAGACTTGATGACAACATGGCCAAACACACACTGCAGTATAAACCTGCTACTCCCCGGAAAAAAAAGGCCGGCAAGAAAGTGTTGTAGGGTCTGCACGCGAAGGGGCAATCGCAGTGAAACTAATCTGTGGTGCAAATCCTGCTGCGTCCCCTTGCACGCAGGGGAGTTTTACACAATATACCTCACAAAAAGAAAAACTGTGTAGCTGAAACATCCACACAATTGTAAATAGTACCACAGTTGCACACATTTGTAAATAGTTTGCCAAATTGTTTTGTCAAATTGTTACACTGTTGAATGTAAATAAATGTATTTTGCTATCAAAAAACACTTTTTCATTGTTGGTGGTAGTGTTTTTTTTACAGAAGTAAAGCACTGTTTAGGTGTTTGTGGCATCATTCATGGGGAAAAAAAGGTGTCAAATTCACTAGAGTGCATGAAATAATATCGTTTCACAAAACGCTTGATTTCTCCGTATTTTGGTCCAAAACAGAGCATTTGATGAAACTAACCTATTTTCTATTGTTGATTACTGAAAAACGGAATAAGGTATAAACTAACTTTTTTTTCTGATGAAAGATGAGAGTTCAATCTTTCATTTGGTAGCATCTGTGTTTCCATAGTCCAAACACAAAATTTTCTGTGGACCTTGAAAGATCAGTCAAAATGCTTAAATCAGCTGGCACCCACATGTTCTCTTTTCTGAAAATGCTTGGCAGTCAAAGAGTTAATAGGCATAATTTGTATTTATTTTTTGCAGATACTGAATGATTTGTAGGACAAACGTAAGTACAGGGAGTCCTAAAATTACGGTGGAGTTCCATTCTATCGCTGGCAACGTAATCCAAATTTTGACATAAATCAGATTTCCCCGTTAAAGTCGATATTTACGTCAAAATACTTCAAGCAAAAAAAGATATTTGTGCGACCCTGAAGACGCCAGAAACAATATTTTGTGTTTCTGCACGGACATTCATTGTTGACAGACGGCAGAGCGGAGCAAATTCAAGCTTAAACACAGAAATGTGACGTGCCTTGGCAAGCCGACCTGCTCGATGGACGTCCGATGCACAAAATGAGTTGGTTTGCTGTTCAGCAGTTTTGTGCTGTCCTTGAATGGCAATTTTGATTCACTGGGGGCGGGGGCATCCAAATGCGTGGTGATTTTGTTGTTTGCTTCAGTTAGGATGCTGGATCTTGTATACATGTATTTGCTGGTGACCTTCCTGTGTGGAGTTTGCATGTTCTCCCCCTGTGCCTGTGTGGGGTGTCTCTTGGTTACTCCGGTTTCCTCCCACATTCTAAAATATGCAAGGTAGGCTAATTGAAGACTCTAAGTTGTCCGAAGGTGTTAGGATGAACAGAGGCGGGCTTACCATTAGGCAAACCTAGGCAGTTGCCTAGAGCCTCACGTTACTAGAAGGCCCTATAAAATTCCTCATACACTAATGCCCAATATACTTTTTACTTTACTCTACGCACATTAATTATGTTTTTGTTCCAAATCATTTCGCTAAAATGCCAGCAGAAGGCTTCTTGTATCATATGTCTTTTGCCCATCCCCACCCTCAGTTTCCACTCACACTGTGCATGCGCTAAAACAGAGCGGAAAGGCACAACATGACGGCAGTGAGCGAAACTTAGAAGAAAGGAGAACGTAAACAATTAAGCAAAGTTATCCCAGTGGGGCTGAAAAGAATGAGGAGCAAAGCAAAAAGTTGATTGCTAAGTTACCAAAAATGACAAATATTTTCACTGCGTCTATGGCGACTTACAGCCTGCAGCAGCAACAAGATCGACGTTGGGGACGCAAAAGTAGTGAGTAATTGTTCAGCTAGTGACATGTATTTCACATGTAAGTATTTCTTCATCTCATTGAATTTAGGAGAGGACGTTATAGTTGCAGCTTACCACCCGCATGACGGTTGCTATTTTTAGAACAAGCCGGGGAATGTACGTCACTACCCTGCCTACGTGACATATTTGAGCTAATTTTAAATGAATTAATGCACTGTTGGACAGTTTAAACAATGTTCATATATTTTTAGCATCACTTGTTTCTCCTCTGAATTGCAGTCAGCCTGTTTTTCGGCTTGTCATGCTGCATTTTCCAAACTGGCCCAGAGTGATTTATTTTTTAAAGTTTTGTCTTAAGAAGTCACCCCGCAAAGGAATATTCTTTTACTTTAAGCATTAAATAATAATTTTGGGGGTTTTCACTGAGCAGAAAGGGTTTAAAATATGTAACCAGCAACAATGTACAGTGCTTGAGTGCACCTCCTTTGAAAAGTAACATTTTAAACAATATCTCATGAATACAAAAACAAGTGGGAAAGTATTTTCTTTAAGTAACATCCATTTATAATCAACTGTATGCTTGACACCTGTATAATGAATAATGAGACTCACCTGTAGACACTTGTAGTCTAAGGCCTCGTCTAGACGGAAGCAAAGACGTGTTCGTTCCGCAAACAAAACTCGTACATACAGAAGCATTTCAAGACTTGCGTGTGTCCAAAAGAAGACACTGAGGATGTTTAACGGCTGTAATGTATATGCCAAGTCTGGAGTGGCGCTGTAGCGCAGCCACGGGGAGTTGACGGAAAGCGTAGAAGAAGAATCAGCGAAGAAGACAACATTTTTTCTAACTTTATTGCAATCTACAGAACAAACATGGCTTTGCATGTATCAAAACAACATGAAAAAGACGAACACAGGAGAAGTGACAATGGCGGCTGATTCAAGTACAACGCTTGTTGAACATGGGAATAAAGAAGCAATTTTTTTTGCTGCATTAGCAAGCTAAGGAGGCTGCGCAAAACGACTACGACACGGCTATCCGCCATTGTTGTTGACAGACTGACGGTTCGCGCGCAGTCACGCGAGAATTGGCGCATACGTCATCAATCAGCAACAATACGTCGTCATCGCGCTGCAGCCATTACGTCATCGCAGGAGGAGTATCCTGCATATAGTGTCCAGACGGACGCGTACGGGGCACGTTTTGAAATCTTTCCACTCTGGAGCCCGGTTTCAAAAGTGATCGGTTTCAAGCTCCGAAACCGCGCCATCGCGTGGACGAACGGCCTAAACGGTAAGAAATATGTGAGGTGACATTGAAACTGGCTTTCGTGTGGACGGGGGTTAATATTTGGGCTTTTTGAGCTTTGCTCCAGAGACGCTCTGTGGGGTGTACTCATTTTTGAAACACCCTTATTTGAGTAAAACTGAACATTTTGTTTTCTAATTTATATTATTAACCTTATTTTCATGTTATAAGTCAAACAGATGTTATATAAATTTTTGTCTTAATTGGCATATTGCTCAAAGTGTTATTTTTCAAAGGGGGTGTACTCACATATGAACTGTACAGTAGGGGAGTAGAGAGCCTTAGAGATACAGCGGAGCAGACAAAATCCTCAAATTTCTTCATTAGCACTTGACAATACCATTGAATAAGAAGCCTTATACTGTGTTGCGTGTGTTTGTTTCAGAAAGAGACAGAGATATGCTGTGAGATTTACAAAATTAAGTCATGCAATTTTAAGGAAAAGTACTATATTGGGATTTATAGGTCTGCCTTTAAAATTATCTTTTTTTGGGAGGGGGATTTTTATGTACGAGCTGAATCAGTATCTGATATGAGCATCTGTGACTACTCAACAGTTGAGTATCGGTCTAAAAAAATAAGCGGTATTGAACATCCCTATTTAAAATATATGTATCTGTCTTCTCATTTGAAAAGGCCCCATGCCTATCTTTGCCTAGGGCCCCAAATTTCTTAAATCCGCCCCTGAGTATGAATTGTTTGTGTATTTGTGACCTGCGATTGAGTGACATCCAATTCAGGCTGTACTGTGCCTCTTGTTCTGGTTATGGAAAAATAATAATTATGATTATTTTAATTGAGATTAAAATCACAATTTAATAAAATCATTATTGAATAATTTCAAAACTTAGCATTTATTCAACTACTTAAACCCAACTATTGAGAAATATGATCATGGCATAATGCATATTTAAAAGGACATTGAAAATTTCAATTAGCAAGAGAAGTAAAATAAGAATACTGTATAATAAAGTAATAACAATTTAAAAAACAAAAAACTAAGCATGTGATGCCGTCTTAGGGGGGCAGTGTGGTGCCGTGCATGCATCGAGTACACACAATGAGATAGTAGAAGGTTGCATTTGAGCATTTGAATATAACTCGTTTTTCACAGATTTGGAAAAAAAAATATGCGTTTGAGTAATGTTATCTTACCTGTGTGTATGTGCTTCAGGAGCATTTATGTGTGAATATACATTTTTTGAAGGAATATCACTTCCGAAGTCATTGATAATTTACTGTTAGCATTTGAATGCGATCCTCCATTGACTGTAGCTTTAGCGCTAGCGATCAAGGAAACATGTTTTGTTTAAATCTACATGTTAATTTTTTTTTTTTGTGCGTTTAGTTTTAGGCCAATACACACCAATTTTAAGAGTATTTTTTCTCTCTCGATTTTGTAGTAGTCCCATAATTAGCATGAATAGATGTATCCACCTATTTTCTTGTATGGTTGCTTCCAATAAAACTAGGTACCACGCCTAAACGGCTGACAGGTTGTCATAGACTAAACAAAAATATTTATTAAACATGTCAGCAAGCATCATATTTTAAGGTGAAACAACTGAACTTCCAGTTTAACTTAGTACACTGCAAAGACTGAAATCTTAAGTAAGAATAATTTCTTAAATTTAACCTAAATTTGCTTATTTTGCTTTGACAAGTTAATTTTACTTAGAATTAAATTGTCAGAAAAGATCACGTATTACTTAACTATCTTATTTGATCAAGCAGTCTTGGCATTGAGTGTTTTAAGTTCTGTGAGGCTTAAAACAAGAATTTAACCACCATCAAAGGCCCTGAACTGGGGTTTCATTAGTTGAAATTTCTTATTTTATATTTGCATAATCTAGTAATAAGATAAATTGTAAAAATACAAATATAAAAACAATCAGACCAAAGTGCAATATAGCTTAAGTGGTTCGTTTAGTTATAATTACTAAGCTCATATCTTCCTTCTCCCAGCACCCTAGCTCGGTCATACCAAAGACAATAAAAATGCGACTTGTTACCTCCCTGCTTGACACTAAGGCTAAGTTATCCAAGCGCAAAAATAAATTAAAAATACTTACTCTAGTTATTACAGCTTGAACAAAGTCAACATTACTTTTTTAGTCTAAAAATACTATTTTCAAGACCGCTCTGGTTGATATGGGCGAAGTATTATTTTCTTATTTTTCAAAATCTTACAGATAAATTTAAGTACAATTTTCTTGTTCTGTTGGCAGATAATTTTGCTTATTTGAAGTAATAATTTTCCTATTTTACTATATTTTTTTCTTAAAATTTTTACTGTCCATTTTGCAGTCATTCTGGTGGAAGTATAATCAAATCAAATCAAGTTTATTTACATAGTCCTTAATCACAAAATAGTCTCAAAGGGTTTCTACACCACAGCTGACAATGATTAACAAATTTCCCTGATCTTAACCCCACAGTATACAGTACAGTACAGTAGTAAATCGTTGCAGGAACATCATGGACAAAAAAATAATGACCGTCATGATTTTCTTCTGCCGACATATTGCCAAATTATAGACAGTGTGGAACTTAATTAATAAAGGGTATTGTGTTGCAATTTCATTCTGCCAGTTTATTAGTAACACATATTTTTGAAACTCATGTATTTAACGGTATAAAGGGTTGTTGTTTGCATGGCGGTGTTGGCATGTGACTAATGGGAAGTAGTTGTGGCAGCTATTCGCTGCTCAAAATACATTCACTCACACAAACAGCAGCACTATTTCATTTCTGCATTATTTATGCAATACTGGAAACAGTCAAATCCGGTGACTCATTTTAGGGTGGAAAAAGTATAGACTCTCACACTGGTTCACTGTCCGCAGCCTGTGGCAGAACACAATTTCTGAGAACAAACCCTCTCAGATTAGATTTTTTTTCCCCTCAGCCCTACAGGGAGGTTAGCAAACAGTACATCAGGGTGAGTAGAATATTCATGAGTACAAAAACAGCTTTTGAAGGGCTATTTTGGGCGGGCGTCACATACATGGGAGAATGCTCTTCTAAAAAAAAAAAACGACAGTTCACACTGATAGACTGTCTTGCTCACTATGTCGTCAAGCATTTTATCTCAATGTAATTCACCTCTGTAGAACATGGAAGCAGATGGAGGGCTTGGGCCGACTTCATCGATTGGCTTTCCTTAGCAGTGACAGCCCCCAGATGGGCTGCAGAGCATTAGAGTCAGAAAGTCACACTGCCATTACCAATCTGTTCTCTCTGGTTACAGCTCGACGCACATTCCATGGACTAAAATCGATTACAGTGATAGATGTGCGTGTATGTGTGTGCGTCTGCATGAGCGTGATCACTCTATCGCTTCAACTTATCAAATGTAGTCAGTATGAAAATCACGATGATGAAGTCAGCACTCTACTTCTTCATTTGACTATTTTTTGGGGGTAATATATAATCTTCAAATGATGGAAAATAGTTGTTCAGTATATTTCAAAAATATATGAAAGTTAAGATCACAGCATGGATCCATACTTTTTGCAATTTACTGTGTAAAGTGTTTGGCTAATGAACCACATTAGCATATTAATGAGACCAAGATATTCAAAAGGAACCTTATTATTTTGTAGACTAAAGAGAAAATTACAGTGCCCATTGCAAGCCTGCTTTCATCCGTTCTCTCTCTCTCTCTCTCTCTCTCTCTCTCTCTCTCTCTCTCTCTCTCTCTCTCTCTCTCTCTCTCTCTCTCTCTCTCTCTCTCTCTTCTCTCTCTCTCTCTCTCTCCTTTTTTTCATTTTTCTTTTAATGATTTCCATCTCTGTTTCTTTACTTCAGTCATTATGTGATGAGGATATGTGTGCATAAAGACACACAGAGGAAAGCGGGAGTTCTTGGGATTAGGCTTAGTGACTAATATGTTTTACTTCTTTCACAACAGCTAATTTCTACATTTAAGATTATGTTTACTTCTAGAACTACACTTGTGTCATGCTTTTTTACATTTAAGTAGTCTGGATGTTATGCTCCATCCATCCAATTCAAAGTAAAAAATAAATAAATAATCCCTGCTGTCTTGTTACGACATTTCAAGTCATAAACATTTTGCTACAAAGAGCAAATAAATATTTCTGAGAGAAAATACAGTAGTAGATGAGCATCATCATAGTTTACAAGTACAATAACTGTATATCCATTCTCTGACACCCTTTAATGATTGAGAGGTTTCCATGGTGATGAAAAAAAAAGCACTTATTCCTTTTGACGGTCATGAAATTGCCTCATCTGATCATCATATTAGCTGTCACAAATTACAGGCTCGAATCGATCCAACAAAAGTCAAAAGAATGTAAAGCGAAGTGTGTGTGTGTGTGTGTGTGTGTGTGTGTGTGGAGTGGGGGGGGGGGGCTATTTGGGTTGGCACGGCAAATATAAATTGAGGAGAAAAACACAGACCTGTGGAATAAATCTTCATACCATGTTGGGATTTTACGCCACTAGAGAGAGAAAGCCAAACTGATTTCAATGTGACAAAATTGATTTGGCAATTTTCTCTGGGTTACTCTCCAGCACCCAGCATTACAATGTCTCTGCTTTTCACCCATCACAAGAGAGACGGATGTCAGCAGCAGCAGACTTGCTTGCAGGAATACACACAACTTAGAAGCAACGGTTTATCCTTTTTACATTGTTGTGTAAATGTGTTTCTTTATAACACATATACTGCGCACATATGTCGTGCATTCTGCCCACAGATCGTAGCCTTATTAAAACAAATGCACGGAAAAGGATTTGTGTAAATCTCTCCAAACTTGGAGGAGCAGAGTTCTGAACTTTTGCCTTCTGCATTTCCATCTGGCTCAGCTGTGTAAATGAGCTACTGATGGGATCTACAGTGTGGATTGATGAAGACAAATAACCTTCAAGAATAAAAAGCTAACACATAAACGTTTTAAAGGGACTGCAACATGAAAAATCAACTTTATGGAGCTTTTAGCCATGTTGAAATGCTAATTCCTCACCAAAAACATGACCAAAGTTGTGTTTTCCTCCATTCGCCCCTGTATGAGATATTCTAGGTTATTCTCCTCTCCAAGCACCAGCCCCTCCCAAGCTGAAAAAACGAGCTGCTGGCACAGTTTGACGTCATTGCGTGCGGCCCACCCCCGCACCGCCTCTGCCGACTAAACGCACGCCCACTTTCGCTGAGACCTCCCTCCATGGGATAATGACAAAAGCAGCCTTTATCAATAAACATTCTGTCCAAATGAATTCAAAGCAATCAATTATTCTTCACATTTGCGATGCCAAAGGACAATTGGCTGTCTTAAAATCCATTGGCTGACTGGTGTAACCTACAAGTAAAACATTTGCGCTGATGAATTTAAATGAATGGATGAATGGATGGTGTAGTGGATAGTGTGCTTGCAATGCACAATGCATTTCATGATGTTCAATTCAATAGAGTCCTCCTTTCTAATGTGTTCTATTATGGATTTTTTAGTGACTACTATAGCGATAGGAATTACATGTAAGATGTGATGAGCTGTATGGGCACCATTGGTGTTTGAATTGTTTTAATGAATGTTTCAGTTACTTCATAAAAAGAGCATTTACTACATACACATTCTCTGTCCTAATCAATTACGCTTTCATTAAACTGCATCCTGTAGCTGGGCTGAAACGGCTTATTGGTGCAGTCAGCATGGCCGCAACAGTTCCGGATGGAAGGTTTTCAAGAAGGCTTGTTGGACACCACCAAAGAGGGCGAGTGAATGTCTATCACTTCAATTAAACGGGGCGCTAAGTGTCTGACAACAGATAATATTCCTTCTCCACTAGCGGACCCAATCGATGTTCACGCATTTGTCACTGTGCTAAAAAAGCAATCATCGCACTGTCACACTGTGGTTAGTAGAGGAAATGGTATGAAACTCATCTTGCATTGGCAGGTTTTTTTGGGGGAGTATAATTAAGCTAAAAATATATATTAGCAAGACACCCCCAAAATAACTTTATATATACTGTAGCCTACACACAACACAAGATAAACATCTCAGAAAAAGCCACGAGTGTAAGCGTAATATGATCACAGAGCACATGCTTGCCAAACAAACTCACCTCTCTGTCAAGTAGAGTAGGGGAGATGACAGTGACAATATCGCCTCTCTCTGCGTCGATGTAGAACATGTTTGGAGATGGTTTGTCTGGTGACTGTCGGATGATGTTGTAGCGCAAAGCGGCATTATCTGTAGCGGGGTCGTCTGCATCAAACGCTGTCATTGTCATGACTGTGGTTCCTGGAGAAGGCATTGACAAGAACATAAGAGAAGGTGCAACAGCATGAGTTGTTAAATCAGTATTTAAGAAGGTAAGTAATCATATCTGACAGTGACGATAAAAAAAAAAAAAAAAAACATGCATTTGAGAAAATTGTGTTAAAATGTGTTGATTTACATATTTTTTATGGGAAACCACATGGTAGAAAAGTAGCTATCTCATTAAAATGCAACAACAAAAACAATACAAACCAATTCGCATACAAATTCAGCCTTATCTTTTTCATCTTATCTCTGTACAGGAATAGATTTTTAACAGCGTTTGATTGTGCAAGTGTACCTAATGTTGTGGCCACAAGGGTGTAAATTCAAAGTAAACTTTTTCTTTTGCTTTACCCACTATGTGACGGAGTACATTTAATCTGGTAATGACATCCAAATGAAAATTCTCTTTGAAGTAGCTGAGCTGAAGCAAGAGTTCCTTTTTTATGCTTTTTGATAATTTATATGCTTTTTTTCTACCGTGCGCTTAGCATAAAAACAGGCACATTGTCATTTTTGTGCAGGGGCAAGGCAAGTCTAGTCTACAGTGATTGGGACCGCGTTGCGTCTTTCTGGGCGTTTTGGCAGACACTGCTGCCACACCCTCGGCGCATCTGGCAATTTGGCAACAGTAAACTATATTTTAGACACAGTAAAATCAGGTCTAATTTGTGGCACAGGTGGTATAATGCAATTTTGGTGGATTTGGTCGAGGCGCAAGCAGACAGATTCGATGCTCTATGGACGTGTGTTGGATGTCATCGTGTTTCATTTTATATTTTATATTTTAGGGACGGGTGGAAGGTGGTCTTCAATTGCCAAGGTCACATGTGCGCCCGACTACATCATCTGCAAGGGGAGATCTTGCAGTTTAACTGTATGAACAAAATTTACTTTGCACACGCCAATCTCATGCACAGACCCCAATCGAGTCAATTTCTGCTATGACTGTCTATGCTTTGACCACTTTGATTTAGATGGGAATCAGGAAAGCCACTTTGACTGGCCAGGAGTTGGCTGTGTTCCATCCCTCAACAGTGCACAATGGAGCAAAACATCAGTCAAGCAAAATACCAAAACAAAGAATGTGCATAGTTAGACTGCGCTTTGCACTAGACTTGCGCTGGGCACAAAAGTAGGGCCCCCACTATCTGTTGTTTGACTGCAATGATACCAATTGCGAGATGTGCGCATTCATATGTGCACACTGATATAGACCATGTCAGGTCACGTCCCTTTTGAGCAGTGTTTTCATTTCCCAAGTGCTGCAAAAGATTCTAAATTGCATCTCGCTCCAGTGCTTCATGTTCTGGCTGTCATAAGCTCAGAGTCAGACAAACATTTGCTCAATGCTGTCTGTTTCTTCTTGGAGAAGAATATGACAGCACCGTGATAGAGGGGTGTATATATGGTTAGGACACAGATGGATACGTACAGCAAAGTGGATGTCTGCCACTGTAAAATGTGGGACAGCTGATTTGGGATGTGGCTAGAATGATCATCATAACTTGTTTTCATGAAAAACTTTGAAGACTTTTGTTCAATCAGTATTGAAGTGTAATTGACTTTCGCCTCTATAGTAACACATGTAGAGGTAAACATGGATTTATAAAAGCACTGCAAAATTCCATAAGGAGAAAGATGGGGGAGTGGGGGTGCATTTTTCAATGTAGGCCACAAGTCATGATTGATAGGTTCAGCTTTCTCGCAACTGCTATTATTCTGTCATGGTATTCTTGCCGCAAATCCAGCATTGCTATGTGTTGCAAATCAAGTGCAAACTGCGCTAAACTGTCAAACTTTGTGGGCGTGTTTGCACCGGTATATGTTTAGAGCAATATCCTTGGTGAATAAGACGTTAAGAGGGAGCAAACTGCGCGAACATACGAAGAGCAATTTATGGAGCTATCAGCAGATGCAGTGCATTGTTAGTGGATTTGGCCCTCTGAGTGATAACAGAGCAACAACAAGAATGGCATTGTGGCTGGTGTCCGATCACCAGATTTTCAGAAGCTAATATAACATCACCTTTGTCCTGTTCAGGTGTTAACATGTGCTTGACGGTAAATCTTCATGGCTTAATCCAAGATCTATATTGAACTCATTTAAGACAAGAGTGATGCACACATTCCAACAAGAAAGCATAAAACATCAATGTTTGTGGGCAGTGGCTGACTGGTTAGCATGTCCGCTTCCCAGTGCAGAGGACATGAAATCGAGTTCAGGCTTCGACCTTCCTGGATGGAGTTTGCATGCTCTCCCCGTGCCGGCGTGGGTTTTCTCCGGTTACTCCGGTTTCCTCCCACATTCAAAAGACATGCTTGGCAGGTTGATTGAACACTCTAAATTGTCCCTATGCCATGCCCTATGCCTGCAGGCTGTGTTCATAGTTGTGTCTTGTGGTAATTCCAGTTTGAGCCTGACCTGCGGTGGCACCCTTGAGTCTATGCACAACTGCTGTTCATTAGCAATTATGTCTTGGGTATTATAGGCCATGTACACACATAGCAGGATATTTTTTTAAATGGATATTTCCCTCCTCTGGATGTAGAAAAAAATAGTGACACCACCACCACGTTTGTAGAAAAAAAAAACATCCACAGCTAACCGCATTAATGCGTTTTTAAGTATGTTCATAACAATGCCAGACCTTAAGGTGGCAACAGTTCCCGAAATCCTATCCAATCAGAGTACGCCTCCATCTAGCCACGCCACTTCCACAAATTGGGCCTACATTGAGATGCATGCCAAGCCTCTAGGCGGCAGAAGTTAGCTAATTACAGCTCATCTCTTGACACCACTTCACCATACGTCACACAAGCACGGACTACACACAAAACTTTTTTTTTATTCATTAAAAACAAATACTGGTAAACAGTCAATGAGTACATCATAAACGGAGCATAGAGGAAAACAAAGAGGATTAATACAAAATCTTAAAAAGCTTCACTTGTCTTTTTTAACAACTATTTTTCCCACTCACTCACCACACACACACATACAAACATGGTCTCCCCGGTGGGGAAGCGACTGACAAACACACGTCACCGCGGAGCCGGAGAAATACGCAAATCTTCACTTTGGCCGGAGATTTTAGAAACCTTCGTTTTTAATGAAAAAAATCCCAGCCGACGTGTGGATGACAGAGCAAGCTGCTGAAAAATATCTCCCGTTTGCAAAAAACCCGGCTATGTGTATACATGGCCTAAGGGGCAGCTTCTGCTCCTGTCATTGTCGGACTATTTGTTTGCTCATGCCTCCGTCCAAGATAGCCTCGACTCCTAGACCTCGTTTGCGACCTCGACCTTGATCTTGCCTTCCCGTCTTGTTTCTTGTAAGATTTTTGTTGTACTTTGCCTCAATGGTGGAAGCATGTGGTGGCTAGGGGTGGCCTCGGCCTTATTGCTGCCAAGTGCAAGAAAGCTCTTTTGTAACTGAGCAACTCATTGACAATTGTAACAGCTTCAATGCATTGAATTAATAAAATATGCTTTGAAATTATTTTATGCAGCAAACTAGTCGGTGTTTGCAGCCCAAGGTTGGCATGCAAACGGCATGCATTTGTGTTGTGCATTTCATGCCACAACACCAGTGATGTTACAGTAGAATGTCATTTATGTGTATGATTATATTAATTGAGTAACGTACTATAGTTGTACTCTATGTTTCTGTCATTTCAGTTTTACGGAGAAAAAAAAAACAGAGATTGAAGACAACAGTAAAATAAGTAAACTTTACTCCAGCCTCTTTATTTCCCTTCAAGATTTGAAAAACATTTGAGTAAATAGATGTGTCATTCTTACTCTGTGGGAGAATTTACATCTTTACATTACGAGTCATGGTAAATGCTCAACGACGTGTAAAATTATTCTAACCTGTTAAATGTATTCAATCAAATCAAATTCCATACTTTTACACACTTGGGTAGGAACATTTCCATTTTGTTTTTCCTTTAAAAAAGAAAAACAAAAAACAGAAGCAACCTGTAGTTGGCTGTTCAAGTTAAATGCCTGCTACACACATGACTGGAGAATCTCAGTTGTCTGCGAATGGCGGCGCCGGAAACCCACAGACGTAGTCTCCTCATGTGAGGTAAAAAAATGAACAAAAACAAAACAAAACATGTTGTGTCCATGATATAAATGGACACAGCAGTGCTCGTACACTGCTACTTAGATCTCTTCACTTTTTTCAGATCTGTTGTCATGTGAAGTATATAACGCTAATGCCTACATGTCGCAACTGTATCCGGAAACAGCGCAAGTGTATGATTTTTTTCGCCTGAAGTGGCACATAACCCATTGTTTTCAAGAATGTCTATTCTGAGATTTATTTTCAAATGTTTACTTTGTTAGCGACAAACATTGTCACATTTACAATATAAAGCACCGTTCAGTTACAAATCTAAACTTTAAATGGAGCTCAAACATTACTCAACTACAAAATGTTGGAAAATATGCAAAGTACGGATAAGAGCAAAGTGTCTTAGTCCAGCTGAAGGTGAAGGAGTGCAGGCCAGGAAAGGTTTTATCCCCTTTCCATTTGCAATTCAAGGTGAACCATTAATGTTTAAGTAAACCGATAATCCTTCCTCTGAGGACTAATTACAGAGTGCCATCTCCTTCATTACCTAAATTCTGTTCCACTTCACAGGCGGAAAGTCACACTGTTACCGATGACACAGTGATCTCGCACACACACTTGCATGCGCGCACACACACACATGCATTAACACAGCCATGCTAACTGGCAGCAAATTACACAATTTAAATGATCAAGTAATGTCACAACACTGATCTTGATAATTGCTGCTATATATAACAGCAGAATGGAACATGATAATGATTTGGACCTCTTAATTTCTAAAGTCTCACAAGAAATTATAACCTGGAACACCTACACAAAGGAATGAGATGCAATGATCACAATTGCTTGGAGACTAGTTTTTACACTTACGCAGTTGAGCTAAAAAAAACAAAAATACTGCACTGATTTTAATGACACTAAATGGCGGCACAATCACTCAGCTATTTGAAATCAATCAGAGAACAAAATAGGAAAGTTCTTGAGGATTGATTAGCTATTTCACTCCTGGTGCATGAACATTGTGTGATCATGGATGGAGAAAAACAATTTTCACAAAGCAGGTTTAGTGAGAACCCTGGGTCAAAAAACCCTGAAATGTGGGAAACTCTGCATCTTCTGTTTCAGAAAGGGAGGTAACTGAAACCAAAAGGAAAATAGGTAATTCTAGCCTGTTTCATAAGAGGTCATTTAAGCTCTCGGTAAATTAGTAACAGTGTCCATGGTCGGTAGCAGGTTTTTCACAATGAAACTCGAGTTTTTCCCTTGTACCCGCCTCCTTCGAGGTACAGACGACATTTCATTTCCTCATTCATTCAGTCTGACAATGACCCTATTGATGATGGTGCCGCAAAACTGCGCAGGGAATTAAATATTCAGCACGTTTCACATCACAGTCTATCATCTACATACACAACTTAATCCGTCCTTACATTTGCAACATTACTAGCCGTACGTTGTCATGCGCTTACTTCCCAGCATATATTGTGTGTTGCGCTCTGTTTTTTTCTTATAAACGTTTGAATAATGTTTTCATATTTCATTTTAAGTCAAGTGTGCTTCTTCCCTGCAAGATTGCACCTAAATTAAATAAATTTATGAGCTACTATTCAACAGGTTTCCCCTGTAATATTATTGTGATTGCAAAGGACGCATAGACCCGAGCAGCAACATTTTCTCACACCGCTTCCTTCCGCTGCGGTAAAACACTTTTTTTCTAAAGACATGTTCAAATTCGTCATATGATCGCATTAAGATTTTCAGTTGAGAGGAGTAAAAACAAACAAACAAACAAAACGCAAAAGCAGAGGGCAGCGCCATGCTCTGCTTCCTCGTTGCCATGGAGACTCGACGAATCAGGGCTCCATTGATGTGCTCTTTTTAGTGTAGTGGTAACTCCAGGTGAAACTACTCTGCGTTGATAAAACTACCTCAAACCAGCTGTCCTGAAACCGAAAACACAGAGTTTCCTCTCTCAGTGTATGTCAACTCGCTGTTCAGGGTTAGTCTCAGTGTTTGTTGAACATGCTTTGTGAAATATTGCTGGATGTTGCTATTATACAGTATGCTTTTATGCGTCAAATCGTACTATTCTTCATTCAATTATGCCTTTGCCATATAAATTACAGTCTGACTGACAGGTTACTCACAAAACTGCTCCGGATAAACAATTTGATTGGCTAACTCGTGCCACGTCTGAGGAATTACAACACACATGGCTGCTTTAATGTTTTCCTGCTGGCAATTATTTACTGCCGTTATAACCAGAAAATATGTAAATTCGACTAAAGCTGCCCTTGGTCAATCTTGTGAATCACTGTAAAAATTATCTTAAAGCGACTGGAACATGAAAAATCAACTTTTTGGAACTTTTAGCCATGTTAAAATGCTAATTCCTCACCAAAAACATGACCAAAGTTGTGTTTTCCTCCATTCGCCCCTGTATGAGAAATTCTAGGTTATTCTGCTCTCCAAGCACCAGCCCCTCCCAACCTGAGAAAACGAGCTGTTGGCACGGTTTGACGTCATTGTGTGCGGCCCCACCCCCGCACCGCCTCTGTGGACTAAACGCATGCTCACTTTCTCTGAGACCTCCCTCCATGGGATAATGACAAAAGCAGCCTTTATCAATAAACATTCTGTCCAAATAAATTCAAGGGAATCAATTATTCTTCACATTTGCAATGAAATGACAATTGGCTGTCTTAAAATCCATTGGCTGACAATGATGTAAACTACAAGTAAAACATTTGCGCTGCTCCCCTCCTCTTCCACGATTTCTTGCGGCAATGACTTGGTTTCGTTTCAAATGTTTATTCAAGAATTGAGGCTTGCGTGACCAAACGCAGAGATCTTGGAGCCAGTGACATTTAGAGTCCATTTAAAAAATCTGCCTAAAACCTTTCTGTATGTTTTGTGGGCAATGCGTGAAGCAGCCGGCTCGGACAAGGTCATGAGAGGGGTGCGGCAGCTACAGGGGGAGAGGCGGGGTTTTACTGAACCGTTTGACTTCCAGGTAAGAAAACTGCCACCGAAATAACTCATATTTCATAAGAAATTACATCGCGATTGTGTCAAAGGAAATATTTCATCATTATATGCCTATAGTTAACTGTGGGAGGGCTTAAAATACCATGGTGTAGTCCCTTTAAATGATTGGTCATCATTGGTCTGTATAAAAATATAAATAAATACAAATCTGGGTCAGGACCCGAGTCCACCCAATACGGACCACTGTTTCATAATATCGTATTTGGTATCAATAACTATTTGATGAAGCATTATGTCAAATAAAAATAAAATTATTCCTGTAATAGTATCAACATACTATTGTACAAATAATGGCACCCATCTCAAGTTAATTGGATACATTTATGGTAGAATGACTTGGAGTGTTCTAAAAAGTCACCTTTGCGCTATGCCAGCCAGCATGATGCAATAATAATAATAATAATAATAATAATAATAATAATAATAATAATAATAATAATAATAATAATAAATGATCATTGACCAGATGAAAAGACATGTTGTGGTGCGATGGCATTGCAAATTTTTATAGCGTCCAGCTAAATCCTGATTCTTGCAAATGCCGAGGGAACTCAACAGAGGCTGTCAGGTTGATGACTGTAAAAAAGCCAAGATGTAGCAAATGATGTGAACATACTGAACAAAATACATTACAGCTAAATATGATGTAAAAATGTGTTTGAATCGGATGTCTTTTGTGTGTATGCATAAGTGCATCCAAAAGAGCTTCAGTGTATGGGATTGCCAACATGATTTCAAATTCTGCATGGAGGACAAAGTCTATTGTGAGAGCTGAAATGGAAATTCTATTAATCAGACTAAAGTGATGAAGAAAAACTGAACGGCTGTCCTCGGGTGGGACATCAAAAGGAAGACAAAATGACTGATCACATGGCAAAATGCTGAGAGTCACCCTCAGGATTGAACATGTGCTTGCACTGTCGCACAACACAGATTTTCCAGACTCATATATAGTCAGAATATGGGATTTTTGCCTCTACGTAGGTTGTGTATGTAGGTGTATATATTCATACTGCTCTTCCCATTAAATTTTGACTTCAAACTTCAAGATGTCAAAACTTAGCAAAAAACAGTAGATCACGTTTAAATTAAATTAATCTAAACTAATGTGATGTTTGCATTTTTATTTCACAATATACTGCAATACAACATTTTCAGACACTTACATTTATAGCCAGGTCCATAAATATTGAGACATGGACACAATTCTCATAAATTTTCGCCCTCAACACCAGAACAATGGAAATTAATATGAAATGAACAATGCTCTATCTGGTTTAATATCCAGCATGTTATTCCCATTCCAGTTATCCAGTTACTCTGTCTCCAATCGAGTAGCAAATCACAAGTATTGATGTGTAGCAAATAGAGAGATACTGCTGCTGGTACTGTATGATTGTAGGGTACGTTCCAGCAGCGAGGACTTCTCCAGTACAGTGCTGCATTTTAATCTTTGTCTCTATACTCTTTGCCTGCCTATTGCTCATCGTTCCTATCTGTGCTATGCAAGGCAGCCACGGGCCTTCTTTTCAAAGTAAACGCTCCGGGCCCCGGGCGGGACACAACAGTCAAGGGCATCCCGGTGCTGCCGATCTGTTTGTCTCATAATTGCTATAAACCTGTCATTTCAAATACATAATTCCAGAGATGTTATTTTATTCATAGTAAATTACTATGTGTCTTTAACTTCAAATGTGTATACTGTAGTTAGTCTTTAGGTTTCAAAATTTTTGCTTATGAATGTTCGTTGCTGCATGTCTATGTCTTTGCATGTTAATTTTCATTTGAAGATTTTAAGCCTACCTTTGGGCTGTTACTTCTGTCTAGTTACTTTTGTTACAGTGGCGTGGTGACACAGTGAGTGCTCACATCTTAGTGAAACCGATCGACTAGCATGTTGTTGTAGGCATAGGGTTCTATAGTGCTGATACTTTATATTAATTTTCACATCTAAGCAGCAGCGACCTCCGTAGGTAAACTTTTTTGTCGGTCTGGATTTTCAGCTGCTGGCTCATTTCCAACGACGAAATGTAGAGAGCACATATAGGTGTCTTCTGTGACATTTTTCGCGTAAATCACTGCCATTTAATTGTACATGCTTGAACCCAATGTAGACATTCCTCTGGAAACTCCCTTCATTCGATCCCGGTCACAACATTGCCAATCACATAGCGGTAGACACCAAAGCAGCAGAGGTTTGTTGTAACCATAATACGTCTGTTAAGTAGGCTACTGTATATTTATGGTGAAATAGTGAGTCAGTTCACAAGTTTTGCCTCGTACGAATACACTCCCTCAGTCGCCTGCCTGTGTTTCTTTTCTGAAAATCAACTGGCCACGCCCACTTGATTTAAAGTAAAGTAAAGTAGTTCTAAAAATAGTAGTTTGAGCGTAATTGTAAACTGCCCAATACAATGCAAATACTGTAGTGTAATTTCAGTGCCAAAAAACCCTCAACATATCTGACTGACTAGTCGAAATAAAAAAAGCACAATTGCTGGGGACACGACTCCACTCCATTGTAGTAGGCAGATAATGCACCTTCAAAAGGAGGTGCCACCTTTCTCTCACAAGCCTTTTAATCACTATCTGCTAGAGCTGCTGGGTCACGGCTCAACTTGATCCCAACTCAAGTGGACTGAAACAGCATGTATCACTTGATATTGTGCGTTTTCATTACCCTCTGATTAGTGTAAAATGCAAGTTGTGCAAAAGAAAACAACTCTCAAATATTGCCAAAATGCTTTCATGAGGTGGTTTTTGAGACGTCTCAAAATCGAATTATTTCGCAAAAGCGTATGGGAAACATCACATTTCCAGTAGTCATGTGACCCCGCCCAGTCACGTAGTAAAGGAAGTAGGAAGTACAGAGCCAAACTTGCTTTTGTGTCAGGACTGCATTATGAGGGGATAAGAAGTCTTTTTAACCACAAAGCAATTTTGCTATAGAGCCAAGGTCGCCGCTCTATACACACAAACAATTCATTATCGTTGCATGAGAAATGGTCATTCCCCCGGGGCAACGAGCGATCAAGAACCATACAGCGTAAGCCGTCGTTCAAATCTGTTTCTACCTGTCAGCAGCATGCATACGTTTTAAGCACGCACGCACGCACGCACGCACGCACGCACACACACACACAAACGCTAAATGCCTGATCGTGCCCAGTGAGGCAAGAGAGATGTCGCTAAAGTAATCGTAACTCTGGATATGCGTCTTCCGTGAACAAATCTCTTGTGACAGCATTACATGAGCACCTCCTACAAGAATTACGAGATGTTGCGAGATGAGATATTACCAGAATTACGCCTCAGAAGCAAAACACTCTTCAATGAAAACACCTACAAGTCAAAATTGTACTTTATCAAAATTGTAGAAATATTGCTTATTTTGTGAAAAACTAATGAAGCACAGCTATTTACTAAAATCTTTAAAAATTTAGTCACAATTTGCTATTCAGTTGTGTGCAATTCCGGCAAACCATGAAGGAAGAACGTACTGTTATTTCCACACTTTAGCCACTTTTCCAATACAGGTTCCAGAATGGCCTGACACCACACCGCACCGGCCTCGCTTGGTATGGCCTGGTCTCTGTTGCTTTACCATTACATGGAGGCACCAATCAATTGCTGTGGGATCAATTGAACTGTGCAAGCCTCAAATCCACACTGCACACTGACAGTGTGCAGGTTTCTGCCATAAGATTTCTCAAATGCCAAGTCTCGGCCAATGGTTTTAATCACCGTTGCATGATATGGCGACGTCAAAAATTGCAGCACATCAAATGCATGGAAGCTTTCACAATGCCGAAAACTCAGACAGAAGAGCACCGCCAAGACATAAGGATACATATACAGTACACATATTGTGTTTTACAACAATACTTAACCATATTTTCAATTTCATACGTACCAGTGGATGAAATTATGTAATTTTCTTTTACATGTGTGCCACTCGCCAGTCCATTCACCTGAATGAGAGCAAGCACTCATTCACTATTATATGAGTCCGAGCTCTACTGTTCTTGGTGTCGATTTTTGTAAAATAAACTTGCCCAAAGAAATTGACTAATAGTCCCAAAAATAGGGTAACTTAAACAAATATATTGTAAGCCTACATTTCTCACCTAACTTTAAATACAACTAGCAAAGAAAAGGGTTCTGATTCAAATAGCAAAATATATTTTTGCAAGTTTTAATTAACCTGTGCATAGTTTGTGTTGTATATATTAATTGAGGGTACAACTATTGCTTTCATGTCCTTTAACATGTTTGCCTACGGAAATGTAAATACCATGCAAACTAATGAACATAAGGAACTTGAAAAACAACTTTACATACCATATTTTCCGGACTATAAAGTGCATCGCGTCATAAGACTCGCCACCGAGAAGGATCGCTACGAGAGAGTGGGCGCGCCGCGGTGGTGGGGCGTGGCGCGGGGGTCGTGCTGGCAAAAGCGATCCCGTCCGCCAACCTGCCGCCCCTTGTCTCATCTTGCCGCGTTGGTTCGCTGCTCCCGCCCCCCGCAAACAAACTCTAAACTCTTGGTCCAGGCCGGGCTGTGGTCGGCGTGGGGAACCCTCCCCACTTTCTCGTCGGAGCCAGGCCTTGGAACCCATCCATGGTGCACATTGGCCGCAGGGGTCAGAGAGCATGGAAAAAGTAGCGACTTATATTCCGGAAAATACGGTAATGACAATTTAGGATGGATGATGTTATTCACATCTGAGCTTTGTAATAAAAAAAGAAAGAAAAATAAAATAAAAAACACTTACATTAAGTAGGCAAAAATATTAAAGGTGGATGTAGAAAGAAGAGCAGGCGGGAATCTTATAAGAATTAAATGTTTTTTCAGGTATGAACAGAAGTGTCTAAGAATGCCCTTTTGAGGTCAGGCATTTATCTTTAACAAATTATGTAATAAAGGTTACAATCTTTTCACCATACCTAGCTTTATTTTGACCTACTATTTTTTAAATTCATTTTCATGAAAGCCAATTATTTTAAGAACAGATTAACTTTGCAGAACATTTCAACAGTGATTAATCAACTCAATAAGAGCGAGTGATGTATTGATCGGGGGACAACATCAAAGCCACGCTGCCACAGAGCATATCTCCATCATCATTAAAGAAAATCGAATGACCTGGTGGTTGTATAACCTTACGACATGCTCAGATGTGACACATTAATATCATTTCAAAAAGAAAAAAAATATTGCGACACCTCAATCAAGGCAAGAACTTTAATTTTGGTGTGTGTGCTAAATTAGACAGCAGGCCATGTCTGATTGTACCCAGCATGGATCTACTGCCAAATTAGCTATGGAGAAAAGCTCTAAAGATCAATTCAAGGTCCACAAGAGGTAACAGGAAAACCAGTGCCATGTTCACTCTATGGCAGAAGGGAGAAGGTCACAATATTATGTTCACAGGATCACAAGGCTGCAGTTTCCTATGGTCCATTTGCAGCCTTAATAGACCTCTTTTCATTTGCCCTCTTACCCATAGGTCAAATGTAGTTCCCTTTTGTGTTGGCAACACTTTACATGTACCCCACTTGTCTGCCCAATGTTACCTGGCAGACGCTCCATCTTCCTGCAATCCAGGATGAGCAGGAAACACAACGGATGGACGCCAATGCGTTTGGTGCATGCACATGCATTTTTTGTTTCATTTTGCTTGTGAGTTAGCTCTTAGTTGATTCAGCATCCATCCACAGACAAATAACATTAAAGGTTAATTTGCGACTAATTGGCTGGTGGGAATGATCACTCTCTGATGCATTGTTCTTAATAGACCCACGGGCATTTTTTCGAGCATTTTCCCCTCATGTTTGTGGCTATGAATTCAGTCGAGGCCTGCATTGTTAGTGATGCATTATGATGGATGGATGCTAATATCAAAAACGCTATAAATAATAAATAGATTTGTTAAATAGTTATCTTCTGGTTTGAAAGGAGATAAGGAAGTCATAAAATACTGGACTGATTATTAAATAGCATTTGGCATGTTCACTATTTTTGACATTCTGATTACAATTTCCACGTCCCTAATCAATGTACGAAAATAAAATGTATTCTATTTATAAATGATTGCAATGCTCCAGATTATGTTACAATTCCATGGTTTACTCATAATTGTCAGGGATATGATTTACAAACATTAAAAAAAAAAGCCATTTATTCTTACGTTCTGATTTCAAATACACGTTCATCAAATGCTAACACCTTAACACCTAATTTTCAGAGATGGGCATTCTGTTTTTTGTTTCTTTTTTACTCCTTTAGCATTGTTGAATATCTTTCTCAGCTAAGGTTACCTCCTTTTTAACTCAACAGGGACTCACTTATAGAGGGAAAGATGGATTAAACAAATGAAGCAGTGACAGACATGAGGAAAGTAAGAACTGTGTCCTTTCGAGGACACTAGTCAGGCACCCTCTAGATCAGAGGTGGGCAATCTCGGTCCTCGAGGGCCGGAGTCCTGCAGGTTTTGGAGGTTTCTCGCTTCCAACACAAGCTGATTCCAATCAACAGGATCGTTATCAGGCTTATGCAGAGCTTCCTGATGAGCTGATCATATATCAGCTGTGTTGGAGAAGGGCAACATGCAAAACCTGCAGGACTGCGGCCCTCGATGCCCACCTCTGCTCTAGATCATTGGTGTCAAAGTCTGGTCCTCAGGGGCTTGAGTCCTGCATTTTTAAGAGGTTTCCCACGCTTAACACAGCTGATTCGTATTTAAGATCATCAGCAAGCTCCGCAGGAGCCTGATAATTATCCTGATCATTGAATCAGGTGTGTTGGAGTAGAGACATCTTGAAAACATGCAGGACTGAGGCCCTCGAGGACCGGATCTTGACACATGTGCTCCAGATAGCATATATTTTCATTTTTAAAGCAATTAGCCATGTGCTTTTTTTAATCCAGCCATCCAGTTTCTACTTTGTACTACTAGTCTTCACTAGGGTCATGGGTGAGTTTGAGCTTATCAAAGCTGATTGAGACATAATGCACCCTGAGCTAGTCACCATGCCAATCACAGGTCACATTTAGACAAACAACCGTTCATGCTCACATCCACACCTTAATGTGGAGTCCTCAATCCATCTCTAACGAGCATGTGCAGAGAAGTGCGAGAACTGGAAGTAATTCCACACAAGCACAAGGTGAACATTTTAACTCCATACAGGAAGCTAAACCCTGAACCTCAGAACTGTGAGGGCCACTAGTTCACTGTGCGGCCTTATATTTTCAATAATTATTTATTACCATTTTGATTCAAACAAGAAAAATAAAATCATATTTGAAATACTTTTCTTTGAATGATAACTAAAACCAGCTTATTCATACCGACACGGCTAGAAATCCTTGCCTACTGACACTGTTGAGTCATTTCTTTCATGACCTCATGCTCAATTAGCCTCTTCTGCAATTTCCTTACATTTTTGTTTTTGGGTGGGGTAATTGTAATCTTCATCAATCAGGACACTCCAACCTATAGTGGGGGCTCTCTTAAAGGAAAATCTTTAATGACCATGTATGCCAAGAGTTGCAACGCGCAAGTCCTTCAACCAACATCCTGGCCGCCGACTGTGAGACTCTCTCAGGCCAAACTTCTTACATCTCCGTTACAAACTGTGAATTCAACATTTGCCGAATTTACCAGATTGTATACAAATTGGTGCTTAATAAACTGGGTGGTAAATCCTATGTTCTGACCAGAAACGTTCTATCACCTGGTGTAAAGATAATTTATTGTATTTCATTCTAGTCTATTAAGTTCAAATGTATTTGTTTCTCCTTTTCCATGACTTTTTTTCTACCTGTTCACATTCCCCATTCCCATGCATGTAAATGAGATAATAAGTGTGAACATAATATGAACTGGATTGTGTATTGTGAGTGTGTTTGACTCAAAGACGTTAGCCTCCATATTGGAAATAAAATCAAAGAATTATCTAAATGTGGTACCCTTACTGAGGTTTTTCATTATTTTTCCTTATAAATAACAAAAATCAACGTGGAGCCCCTAAAAGCGCTTGAAGGTAGTGCATACATTACATTCGAGTATGCTATAAATGAATTCCCCTCTTCAGAGCAGAGAACATTCTTCGCTTCATTACTGTGGCTGATAATCCTTCTCAAAAGAGTGTACTGGATACTTTTTCACTTCACTTACAAACCACTTCTCTTGGCAAAACAAAGCATGCTGAGCGTGGTATGTGCTTTGCAGGTCTGTCCCGATTTTGTAGGGACTTTCTGACTGTACACATTTTGTTCTAAATCATGTCAATAAATATACAGTGTCATAAAAGAGTGTTTACCTTCTTCTCAAATTCCTATTTAAAAGCTGAATTTTATGTTTGCTTGGTTTATACTCTATTTGTTTGATGGTCTTGAACAGTAAATAGAGGAAACTATGTAAAAAAATAAACAAAAAAATGAGAAGCGGGCAAATACTTTTTAATGACGTGGAATGACACATGGTGGTTAAACATATACTAACAGGTTTATGAAAGAACCATTTTTTTCTAAAATATCAATTACCGGTAACTGCAATTACTTACACTAAAACATTCCGCAAACATAAGTACTATATATGAATAATAACAATAAGGTATGGGAGAAATTAATCTTAGTTGGTGACATTTTATACCAATACATTTTTGGCATAATTAGCAATATTTTACATGCCAATTTGTGGATTATTTTTATATTGCACACTTTAAGAAGATGCAAGCGAAAGTAATTTTTTAAATATTTATGTGTGACATTTTTAAACACATTTGTTTAAAAGTATTTATTTATTTTTTGACAGATCAGGATGGCTGGCTGTGTGGGCAGACAGGTAAATTTGTAAATGTGTGTGTGTCATTCATTTTGGCTCTCCAAATGTCAGGGCAAGCGTAGCGTGACATAAATAAGATGTGATATAAATAAAAACTATGCATAAGTAGTTCTCACTGAGAGCATTACAATCTGTAAAGCCTGCATTACTGTAGCCAACTATTTCATTATTAACTTGATCTCAATATATTTTTATGTAAGTGTTTTAATTAGTTAATTACACAGAAATATAAATATATTTTTGGTCTGACTAGCTACAATTCAAAAGTGAATCCTCTTAAATAATGATAACCTCCTCTGTAATTGTCAAAATGGCACCAGTAAGACTGAAGGGAATCCTCTGAATCTCCCGTGTTCTCCCACCGTTGAAGCTCTAACTAATGACTCCACTCTCTAAATCAAGACAAAAGATACTTTCCCTTTAAAAGGACACTTCAATTAATTATCTCCAGAAAATCCTTCTAATTCTGTACTAGTGGCTCAGTTAATACAACTGTGAACCTATTAGTAGGCATTCATCTGCTCTCACCCAGAAAAAGAAGGCAATCAGCGCTCGACAGCTTGCCAACTGTACTGAGTCGCCAGACAAGGAGAAGGCCACTAATGGCAAAAACATGGATTAAAACTATAATAGCACAGCGTTCCTGCACGTTGAATTATAATGAAGTTTGCAATGTTCACTTCCTATGTTTCTGGATAATACAGGGCCGCAATATTGACATTTGTTATAAGAAATGCAGAATGTTCGGAACCCCTGCGTTGATGCCCGTGTCTTACTGAATAGAATACTAACCCAGGTTAGTGGATGGTGGTCTCTGTGGGTGTGGCCTTAGCTGGCATCATGCTGTCCTTCTTGTCAGTTTGTTCACATATGTGTGAGATTTTCACAGAAATTCTTATTGTGAATCAGGGATTCACGATATTGGAAAAACATGCAATATGCGATATACATACTCAGCCATCAATGTGTCTCAAGACGTTATGTCTTAAGACATATTTTTGAGATGTCTTGAGACGTCTTCTAAAGTCAAGACATGTCTATAAGATGTGTCTATAGACATGTATTGAGACGTCTTGATAAATCAAGATGACTATAAGATATGTCTATAGACTCGAGTCTTAAGATGCCTTAAGAAGCCCTAAAATGTCTTGGAAATATGAATGTCTTGAGATGTCTCAAGATATCTTGAGACGTCTCAAGATTATTTTAAGATGTCTGTAGATGTCTTCACACGTATGTAGATGTCTTCACACGTCTGAAGATATCTTCAAACGTCTGAAGATATCTTCAAACGTCTGAAGAAGATATCTTCAAACGTCTGGAGATGTCTTTTACGGTATCACTATTTTACTGCTCTTTATATTTAACATTTTATTACCGGTACTTTTCTCAGTTAAGACTGTGTCTCACTGAGCAGGGAAAGTTTGCGAGGGTGCGCATATTGCGAGTGATGCCATTTTGTCGGGTCTCTTTCAAGACTGCAAAACATTGCCATGAGTTTTTGCCAGAACCGTATCACCCATTTTTTTGCTTGCAAACCGTTTTTATAGTCGCAGAGAAATTTGTTTACATGTTCAAAATGTGATGGCGACAAGAAAAACTGAGCATAAAAATTGTTTCGGAAGGTCTGCCAAACGTCTTTGCAACGTTTTGCAGTCTTGAATGAAACCTGACGAAAACAAACTCCCGATATGTGCGGCGCACCCTCGCAAGCCTGAGTTGCTGAGTGAGACATGGGCTTAACCGACAAATATAGTAAAATGTTAAATGTAACTGATTAAGAGGAACAGTGAATAGTGATACCATAGAAGACATTTAATCCTCACACTAATGACTAATGTCAAAAAAGAATGAAAAGCCATGTTACACAGTATATACAGAATGCTAATGTTTGTTACCGTTGAACATATTTGGTGAGCATACATTAATTTGCATCCTGCTACTTTTAGTTAATGGTTTTCTTGTAATTACAGTATTTTGATTGAGGCAGAACCTAGACAGAAATTTAACGATCAACACATTCAAATGTAACATTTATTTAATTGCAATATTGTCAACCGTTTGGCAGGGTATGAACACAGAGAATCCAACAAGATGTTTTTTTCCCTAACTTGTAACTGGACACATTGAAAGCAAGGTGAAACTGGATCTAACCCTAAAAACTTTGATACGCATTCACAATAATAACGATAACGATAATAACAACAATAATTGTATTTTTTTTGTTTTGTTTTTTTCTAAGAGCTCAGTATTGTTCATTCTGTAATTTTACCGATTTGACATGTCATCATCATTACTCTCTTTTTTATTTTTATTTTTATTTTGTATGTGATTGAGTATGTGCAAGTGCGTGTGTATGTGTGTATGTGTGTGTGCATGCGTGCGTGCGTGTGAGTGTGCACTCATTAGTTCACCTAAAACCTATTAAAAATCCCATACCGTTCACCTAAACCGAATACTTCAGAATCCAGCTAGAGTCATGAGGTTGTCAGGAGACCCGAGGAAGGATCAAAGAAAATAAAGGAAAGTGAAATCCAGCACCGACCAGACATTACCTACTACCCACCGGGTTACCAACCAGAGTCTTTCACCAACCCCAGAAATATCTAAATTTCAACAAATTAGGGAGACCTCTAGAGACCAAAGGAGAGACTGAGGAAAGGAAGGAAGGATAGATGAAGCAGAGTGAGATCCACAGACACCAGCCTCCACCGATTCAGCGACCAGAGGAAGAAGCAGATTGTGTTTGAATTTCGATAGATGCTGGCGTAGTGGATCTGGCATGCATGAAAACCTCCACCAAAGAGGGGAGCCGTCGACCCCGGCCAGGACAGAGCAAGCACAACACCTCAGGGCCCCCAAGGCCACGGCAGCGCCAAGGGACAACCCCCGGGCCCCGCAGGGGCCACCGGCCGGAGAGCAAACCCAGGAGCCAGGAGTGCCCCCCACCCCAACACGTCCCGCGCCCCCAACCCAACACAGCAGGACGGGGCACGGCGGACCTGCCAGGCACCCCACCGGCCCACAGCCCCCATCATCATCATCTTATTTTGAGAATATTTGTTGCAAAGACAAAAATCTTACGACATCACAATATCCTGTTCCATGTGAAGCAACATTGCTTGTTTGTTCATAACTTGTTTAGTTAATTATTCTTAGTTTGGACCGTAATAATTCTATTACACAGGGCTCTAAATTATAAATAGTTTAAGTTAAATATTGGGGAATCATTTCATTTTTATTTGACACTCCAATAACATTTTATAGGGTTTTACAGCAAAATATTAATAGATCATTATCATCATAATACTGCCATTGAAACAAGATAGCTTGATCATTTCTTTGAGTCATCCATATCATGTCTCAAGACACCTTAAGGTGAGCATGTCTTAAGCCAAATGAAATATGTCTTAAGCTGTTTTAAGACATTCTTTGGTGGAGATTTTCATACATGCCAGATCCACCACACCAGCATCTACCGAAACTCAGACACAATCTGTTTCCTCCTCAGGTTATTGAATCGGTGGAGGCTGGTGTCTGCGGATCTCACGCGGCTTCGTCTGTCCTTCCTTCCTTTTCTCGGTCTCTCCTTTGGTCTCTTGAGGCCTCCCTGATTTTATGTTTTTTGGATTTGTTGGGGTCTGGATGTTTCTTGGGCTGGGGAGGAGTTCTGGTGGGGGGTGTCTGGTCGGTGCTGGATTTCACCTTCCTTGGTTTTCTTCGGTCCCCACGGGTCTCCTGGTGTTCGGTTTAGGTGAACGGTATGAGATTTTTTTCTAATAGGTTTTCTGGTGAGCTAACAAATACACACACGCACGCACGCACGCACGCACGCACATACACATACTCACCCACACACACAAAAAAAAAATAATATATATATATATATATATATATATATATATATATATTTAAAAAAAAAAGAGCTCTTAAAAGAAAAGAAAAGAAAGAAAAGAAAGAAAAAAAAAGAAGAAAAAAAAAAGAAAAAAAAGACAACATCTCTTTGGGGGGCATCCCATGTGCTGCTATCTCATGATACCTGCATGTTTCAAGCCATCTTAAGATGTTCATGTCTTAAGACAAAGGACATATGTCTTAAGACGTCTTGAAGACATCTTAAGACATCTTGAGACACGTTGATGGCTGAGTATGTAGTTGTCAAATATAGCAACATTTATATTATTGTAATATTTAATATGTACCTAAATATATGACATTATTATCTAATGAAATATTATATAATTATTAGGCTTTACACGATCAGGATTTCAAGATTCAAGATTTCCGACCACCGATCCGATCATTAAAATGGCGCAATATGTCTATTTAAATAACTTGTTTATTTACTGATTATTTGGGGGGAAAGGCCTTACACATTCAGGATTTTTGGAGTGAACCAGCAAGTTTAGGAAAAAAAAGATACTCAATCTCCAATTCAATCAGGATGGAGAACTATATTTAGTTAAGCAACGTGTATATTTACTTTACAGAATAACCCCTGCCATAGCACAAATCCATGTATAATTGACACCAATAGAAGTGCATTGGAGGAACAAAAGTAAACTATGACATTTTATTGACAAAAACGCTGATAATAAATATATCATGTAATGTCTACATGTTTACATCTCTTTCTCTGGCATTAATGGGAAAACAATGCATGAACATCGCCCGTCATTCACGTTTTGCTAAAACTAACGCTACTAATGTTACAGTATCTAAGTTCAACATGTCCATACCCTTAACACGCATACTGTAGTTAGTTACTTTATTTGACGTAAATAAAATGGTTTTCAGACTTTCAGTCAAAAAAAAAAAAAAATACACAAAGGCTATTACTTTGCTGCTCCCACGGCATGCAAGGACGCTAAAAATAGATTAGCTTTTAGGCTCACATATACACTAGCACAGAGCAGCACAGAACAACTTCGAAGTGAAGGAGGTTGTTTTTGCTGTAATGTTCTATTTCACAATGATGCCATTGATTGATCGGGCAAATTATGACATTACATACAATGATGCATAAAATGCCAATTATCGTCCGATCATGATCAAGCCGATCAGATCGACATAAAGTCTACTAACTACTTGAACTGTTGGATGGTGATGCACATTTAAGATTGCGCCTGTCTGGTCAAATTAAGATAACAATATACAATTCCATAAGTAACTTATATGTCTTGTTGTATTACATGTGCCGATATCACAATATTTATATATTTTTTCGATATATTGTGCAATCCTATATATTGCAAATGTTGCATTGAGTCAGAATTTAAGTCCTTAGAGTAAATAGAGTCAATTTTGTGTTTTCTCATGTGTGTAGTGTATCCTTGAATGTGTCATCTTCATCATTCCATTAAGTTCCTACACAGGACTTTACAGGCAAAAAGTAACAGATTGCTAATGCCCGACTGCCATGTGTTTGTCCTTGACTTGGAGGGACTTATGATGATGACCATTCTCAGCACTCGCTGAGCTTGCCTTTATACAAGATTGTGAAAGATAGCATTCTTAAAGTGAGCAGACAAAGACAGAACAAATAGTGCAAAAGGCCTTGGCCACAGAGACTTACAGTAAGTGTTAAATATAGCCTACTATTCAATATGAACTGTTGAGATTTTGATTTAAAAAGACAGGAGCTATGGAACTTTGACATGTGATCATAATGAGCACACCTCAGGAATGTGATTTCTACTTTGATTGATTGATTTAGGCCTTGTTCAGACTGGCAGCCCAAATCCGATTTTTAGCCCATCCAGATTGAATGTGGATGGCTCTTTTGTAGTCTGAACATTTACAAAGCACATGAAATCCGATTTTTGCGGGACAGATTGAAACCACACGCGGGAGGTAATTTCATATCCGATTTGGACAGGATGCGTCTCAGTCTGATCCGCTCGAAACACTCAGAACGGATTTGACTGTCCTGACGTCACTCTACGCGTGCAAAAACCAATGCGCCCGCGCTATCAATATCCAATCGGTTCGCTGCCCGGCTGTTTCCTCGCATGCTCGGCAGTCAGTCGCCTTGGCGTCTCCACTGCCCCGTCAGCTCCTGTCATGCTCAACCGGAAATACAGTGACAGTTTACGTTACTTGCACTGAAGCCGGTCGCGCTACCCCGTCAGATCTTCACATGCGCAACCGGAAATAGCGATATAGTGCCCGGTCATAGCCATAGATATATGGTCGTTACAAAAATAATAAAGAAAGAAAAAATAAAACAAAACCGCTTAAAGCACTTGCGAGGAACGGGAAGTACAAAGCGGTAAACAGCGTCACAATGACGACAACACTACACGCGCTGAGCGCCGCCTCCGTTCGAAGTCGTTTGCTACAGCAACCTGTCATATGGGTCAATAATGTGGCTCAGTCTGAACAGGGCCAGATCGGATTTGGACACTTGCTAAAAAAAAAGTCTGGACAGTCAGCCCTAAAAATCGGATTTGAGGAGGAATCCGATTTGCTTGCAGTCTGAATGCAGCCTTATTGTCCTGGTGCATCACAGAAGAACAATGCAATAATAATAATAAAAAGTATAGATTTGTGTTGGGAACTACAAACAACTGAATCAATTTTAATTTAAAACAAATTATTGAGAATGGTGTGCTAAACAAAATTACACCCAATCAATGGATAAAGAAAGCTGTAGGGAAGAAAGCCAGTTTCAATGTACCCTCACAAGTTTCCTACCGTTTAGGCCGTTCGTCCACACGATGATGTATGCGCCAATTCACACGTGACTGTACGTAAACTCTCAGTCTGTCAACAACAATGGTGAATAGTCGTGTCGTAGTCGTTTTGCCCAGCCTTCTTAGCTTGCTTATGCTTTTGCAGCAAAATATTTTTTACTTTATTCCCACGTTCAACAAGCTGTGTTGTACTTGAATCACCCGCCATTGTCACTTCTCCTGTGTTTGCCTTTTTCATGTTGTTTTGATACACGCAAAGCCATGTTTGTTCTGTAGATTGCAATAAAGTTAGAACAAAAAGTGTTCGCCTTCTTCGCTGATTTTTCTTCTATGCTTTCCGTTAACTCTCTGTGGCTGTGCTACAGCGACACTCCAGACTTGGCATATACATTACAAACGTTAAACGTCCTCAGCGTCTTCTTTTGGACACACGCAAATCTTGAAATGCTTCTGTGTACGAGATTTGTTTTGAGGAATGAAGCTTTGCTTCCGTCTGGACGGGGCCTAAGGCCCACCTGTGTAATAATCATGCTGTCTAATCAGCATCTTGATATGCCACACCTGTGATGTGGGATGGATTATCTCGACAAAGGAGAAATGATCACCAACACAGATTTAGGCAGATTTGTCAAAAATATTTTATGGAAATGGCTTTTCTTGTGTACGTATAATAAGTTTTAGATCTTTCAGTTTGACAAAAAATGGGAGTAAAAACAACAGAGTTGTGTTTATATTTTTGTTTAGTGGAAATTGTACTCCAATAATGATTGAAATACAATGCATTGCTAAATGGAATGCTTTTTATATAGCGCTTTATCTACACCATATGGTGCCCAAAGCACTTTACAAGGCCTCACATTCACCCATACTCACATTGATTCACACACCAGTGGTCGGCTGCTGCCATGCAGAGCGCTGCCAGGTCGACTGGGAGAAAACTGGGGTTCAGTGTCTTGCTCAAGGACAATTTGACATGGTCACAAGGTGTAAGGATCAAACCCTCAACCTCATGGATGGGAAACAACCACTCTACCACTCAGCCATGCCGTCCCCGTATTGCATGTTAAATAAAAAAATGCACCTATATAAATATATTAAAATAAATACATTTGTTGAAAATAACATGCAAAATTACGCATAAATAGCTATAAAATCATCTAATACAAAATGGTGACTTTTTTTTTCTGCATGTGTTTTGATTTACAGCTGTTGGACATGTTGAAGAAGTTTCCAATGGGACAAGTGTGAGCTCGACATTAGGCCATTATAATAATAATAATAATTAATATTATTATTATTATTTTTAACTATTTTTTTATTAATTTGTTTTCCTTTCATTAATACAGAGGTACCAACATTATGCTGTGTATAATAATTTTCTGCGGAAGTTATTTGTGAATAGAGGAGCTTAGAAAACTATGTCCAGCTCCTTTTCATTTAATTTTGAATACTGTACACCATTTGATGTATACTGTATAGACAGTGAACCTTCGCCATTCGTGTGGGTTAAGGACTACGCCCCGATGCAAATTTTTGTGAGTAATTGCATGACTCTCCCTCTTGTATGTGAATAGTTTAAACCTTGAACTAAGTATCAGCCCAAGAGACGGTGATGTAATTTCAAACTCATCTTAAAACATTTTCTATTAAAAAACAAACAAACAGAAGTGTGAGGACACTTCCGTTTTTAACCACTTCACAACCTGTAAAAATACTAATTTAAACTTTTCTTTTAGCCAATTTAGTGCTTAATAAACTAATCTTTATATATATATATATATAATATATAAATAATTTGCTTTGTTTTGTTGTATTTTTATGTGACTTTATGTGAATGTACATGACTGTGTTTTGAATTATGTTTGAGTCTTTTGCTGGTGGCGTTCTTACAAAACGTTACACATACAATCATAACGACCATTCTTACATACGCTTTGTTGTTTGAAGCGGTTATAGATGAAAGAGAGATTCAGTCTCCTTTCACCAGTGGATCAGAGACGTCATGATCACAGCAAGACGTCACACACGTCAGCTCCAAGCTAAGGTTGAAAGTAAAGAAGCAGTTGTAGCGTCCGTTGCCAAGTAACATTCATAAATACATAAAGAATAGTTAAATTCTCCATTCCATTTGGATCCTCTTCACATCTAAGCGCCAACTTATTCCTCTCCACATATCACTTACACCTCTGCGTTTCATGTTGACTCTTCTCTCTCCTCATTTTCAGCTCCACCAGTCATCCATCCAGCCGTATCAACTTAGACTGTCCAACAGGACTGACATCTCCGCTGAACAAAGCGGGGCTGTAGCAGTGAAACCAGTCCACAACAGGTCCACACAAAGTACAGCAAACACCAAATGACAAAAAAAGAAGAAGACAAAAACAACAAAAAACAGCAGAACTCTTGAATTCAGGGTGCCATCTTGAAAAAACATTTTACATTTATTTGACATATTACATTTTCGATTCGGGGATACATACTGTAGTTAGCCTACTCTTTTTTTTTTTTTAAACAAATATCACAAACTATCCTTAGTTGGCTGCGATTGGCTGGCAACCAGTTCAGAGTGTACCCTGCCTACTGCCCAGAGCCAGCTGGCATGGGCTCCAGCAACCCTGCGACCCTTGTGAGGAATAAGCATATCAGAAAATGAATGGGTGGGCAGTGACTGTACTTTGTGTTGACCAGCTGGTCAATTTCAGTTGATGAGCTGTTAGTTTCCAATCCAGACCTTTCTCTGACTTTCATCTTTAGAAGTTTACCACAGTGCTTTCTCTGTTGACAACCCAACAAGGACTCATGGACCATTACTATAATATTCTGTCACGCTCCTGTTATCAATAGGGCTGCCACTTTTCAAATATGAAAATAAGGGACTCCTATCACGACATCCCTGTCACTCTGTGAAATGGATTTACTATCACAGTGTGGCATTTTTATTTGCGTCAATGTTTTTATCATCATTACAAAACCTACAAAACACTTTGTGTCTTTCTCTCCTTTTGGCAAATTTTGAAAATAAGGCAAAGACCTTCAGCACAGTATTTGCCACCGCTACACTGGGATGGTCAAGAGCCTACCACAGTGTGTTGTGTGTTTCCTTGGACGAGCTACAATCCCAGCAGTGATCTCATCCACATTCTTAATGAAATCAAACATTTTATTTGTGCCGTTGCATTTGAGATGGAAGTTTTGAACTGCAAGGGGAAATACCTTCCTCTTGCCTTTATTTGATGCATCTGTCTTAAATGGTCACACATATACAAAATGTAAATTTACTAATACTCTTGTATATTAAATGGATGACCATTCATTATTTTTTTTAAAGTCATCCTAAACAACCAAATGACGTATTATTGTGGCAAAAGCACAACCAGAAACTGAAACAATCGTCGCATAACGTGTCATACGGCACCAGCCTCAGGAGATGATTGAGTCAAGAAACTACTGTGTTCTATATGTGTCTGCAGTGTTACGTTCCGGATCCGTGCTATCTGAAGTCATACAGGCAGCCCACCTTGAGCCACTGAAAACACTCAGTGACACACTTTATAATTGGCTTCATACCCATCTCAACTAATGCAGTCTAACCAAGGACAAACCTCATTCCTGTCTGTGTTTCTGCAAATGTTTTCTCTTTTGCAGCGCAGGTGCGTCTCCACTCCAGGAAACCGCGGGGAGAGTGGCTCCTGTGTATCCCGCCACATTTTTGCTTGCCTGAATGTTTCCTGTACTGTATTTTGCTCTTTTTTTCAGATTTAGTGAATGAAAGACATTTTATATGGATATAAATGAAAACACGAAACAAATCACGTCCCGTAGTGGTTCAATAGAGGACACCACATTTAATGACCAAATAAGGAATGATTTCATATTTTACGGGACAACCCTAGTTGGCAACCCTTGTTATCAAGCCTGTCGGCTATCAGCTGGTGGCCAAAGGTAGCTAACTCTTTCACTAACATGACGCGACTAAAGGAGGATGGTGTTTTGGCATCATCTTGTAAAGTTACAGAAGCCACACATAGGTGAGGTTTTTAGGGTTTGAAAACTGAGAATCCAGAAAAAAAAAGAATGATTTTTAAAAAATGTTTTAATTTTTTCCAGAGCTGTATATTTTATTTATTTCATTATTTTATACATTGTTTGTACATTATAGAAAACCCCTATGGTGCTGTATATTTTATTTTATTTTTTATAATTGTTTTGTACATTATAGAAAACCCCTCATAGTATTATGTAGATTGTCTACAACACAACAAATTATAACAATAATAAAGACAACATTACTCAAGTGAGTTGCACCCATTTATCTGGGGTCCTAGCAGGGAGTTGCAAAAAAATATTTAGTGTTAAGATATATTTTTTTCTCAGACTGGGATGGTATTACAACAGACTGGCCAGAAGCCATAAAACATGACTTGGTTTGAGAACGAGGCTTGTTTCTGTCAGACAACCGAAGCTAAAGAGGAAATACTGTTGGCAAAGTGATGAACCAGACTGAGGAAGAGTCCACATATAAGCCAAGTAAACAACACGCTGCTGTGGAGGTTTTATACTGCAAACGAGAACGGGTGTCTGCCTCAGGTTTAATGCCAGAAATATGGCAGGATTACAGGAATGAACAGGCGGGCTGAAGAGGATCTGGCCGACAGTGATGGGTGACGGATGCTGCACAGTTACAGAGCCCGCCAAGATTGGCTGTATTTGTTGCAACAAATAGGATTGGTCACATTTTAAACTGTAATCCATGAGTGTAACTAGGATAGAGAGGTCATTGTGTGACTGGACACTAATCTCTGATGGTCACACAGACATGTGGTTTCTGAAAGTGTTATCAATATTGACAGAGAATGAGAATAAGATTCAAACTGTGATATATAGTTTTACTCGGATGTTGCTGCGTTTGTGCTTGTTTTATGCACGTATGTATACTATATTTTTTCTTCCTAAAGAAAAACAACAGTAGGTTAGCATATTAATTTGTGTTAAGAAGCATGCTTTTAAACGGCTACAGTAGGTTCTCAAAAATAAAGCTCTCGTGAAAAATTTATAAATGTACTGGTTAATAATATCACTTTGAGTAACTCATAGATGTGCCGTTATCACAGTCTTCGGTGAATAATTTCACTAAAACAAATTACCTATGAATCTCAAAAGTGTGACAGCATTTATGAAGACAAATGGAAGATTTTCTGTATCTCGTATCTCCACTAGCTGTTTTTTACCCCCAGGAGACACACACAGAGCAGTACTTGATCAATGCATTAAAATAAATAATTCATTAAATAAGGCTTGTCTAAAAAGGGTTTTTATCTGAATTCTATTTTTGAATTAAGTTATTCAATTTTATATCACTATGATACTACTATACAATGATCACATTCGAATACAATGAAACCATGACAAAATAATATATTTCATTCCGTAATATCATATATGCATCACATCTTATTTCAATATAGAAATTCCTTAATACCTGGAAGTTGTTTTCTTTTTCAGCTTTTGTTATGCATATTGACAATGTCCCTTCTCTATTTGCTCCCTGCATGTCCACACAAGGTAGTCTTGCAACACAAAGTCCTCTGCTTAAAGGGTGAGTCATTGAAAACCAATACATTATCCTAATCGTGTGTATACTCTACACCCTATTTTCTTGCTCAGCGCAAGTATAGCGCCAAGTGCAGGCTAACTGTGCACATGGGTGGAGTTTTCTTTTTTGTATTTTCATAGATGGGCACAGTTAGAAATGGGTGCTTGCACTATTGTGGGAGTGAACACACTGACTCGATTCCCAGCCAAGTGAAGCAGCTCATCTCATTCCCTTTATATTCAGTGCAGAGGCGTGTAGTCTACATTCAGGAAGCAGAAATTTGATTTGCTGAAGTCCATGCAGAAGATTGGCGACCGCAAAATAAGGCTACGTTCACACTGCAGGCAAATGCGACGCAGATTGGATTTTTTTGCCCAAATGCGACCTGTATATGACTTTTTTATGTCCGTCTGAACAACTCAATTATGATTTTTTCATATCCGACCTGGGTTACTTTCATATGTGGTCCTAGATTGGATAAGTATCCGAATTTTTGAAATGCGACCGCACTCTGAACGGCCAGGTCACATATATCCGACCTCGTCGTCAACAAAAGTCCAATATGCGCTCCGCGCAGATGAAGGCATTAAACTTGATATTTGCTTGACAGATTCGCGAGGTCCACACGGCTCGGGAGACGTCATGTACGTGAATCGGCAAAGTTCTTTCAAGTAACAGCTGTGACTTTATATTTGACTTTAATTGAATCCCACTTGAAACATGAAGTATAAAGATGACATTTGCGATAGTGATATTAGTAATTTAGCCCCGCAGACGGCTCATTTATTAAGCACGGCAATGATGTGACGTCATCGTCAGTGTTTTAAGTGGGGAAAAAAAAGTGCCGGTACTCCCCTGTAACGAATATTGCCAGTCATCCTAAAAAAAAAAATTCTCCTTTCCTCAAACATTTCACTCTTGGAAATATGCGCATGGTCAACCTGGGGTGGGGGTTGAGAGATAGCAACTCTCCCTCTCTTTTTCACCCTCGCCAGAGACGGCCAAAAGGCCTTCCACACTTTTGAAGTCAACCACCACCCATGTCACCAGGTTGTGAATGTTTGCTTTTCACCCGCCAGAACCATGAGTTTATGGCACCAAAGTATTTTATCGGGGGGCTCCATCCTCTCCTCTGTCGAGTTTGTGGATTAAATCACAGATAACACCAAACCAGATGGCCCTGGTTGAACCCAGGTCAGTCACATTTCAGCGTTCTTGAAAGTTACATGTGACCACAGTGCCTTCAAATGGGGACGATCGGAACTCCCTCACATGGAACACCTATGACCCACAAAACAATCTTACACATTTCACCTAAGAAATTCATCACATATAAGTGAACTTACGCACAACTGAATGTTTTACACCATGTATATTTTGTTTGTGTTTGGAAAAGAATGTCATATGTATTTCAACCTCAAGAGAGTTCTTAGTTACTCCGCAAAGAACGAAATTATCTCATGACGCAGTATTAGTCGATATGTGTAACGATAACATGTTTTGCTTGGAAGAACTTGGCTTGCCAGCCTGACCAAATTTAATTATTAGTTATTAATTCTTTAAATAATTTGGAGTTTAAAAGGTCTTGGAGTTGAGTCGAGTCAAAGAGGAAGGGGTCGGTCCTCCCTTCTTGAACACGCCCCACAACTTTAAAACAGTCGGCGCGAGCTTTGTTCGCTCTCTCGTCTTCCGCCGCTGTTCTTGTTTATTTTCCACCTGCTCCCCTCCGTCTGGCCCCGAACTGACAAAAGGACTTTCTGGTGCCGTGCCACGTTCTCAACCACGTGGCACCTTTGTTCCCAGAACGAGACTTGCCGATCGCACCGCAGCCGCCGTGCACCAAATCCCGGCGCATGCCCTCACTGTCAGACGGACACATCCTGTGTTTTTTCATTTTTCATATTTTTCTTCTTTTTGTGCCCGTCCCACCTCGGCAACACAGTTGCCGACGACCTTTTCCGTGACCCCTGTGTCACCCAGCAACCATAGTTGAACGGACACGCGCAATTCCTGTGCGTCAACCAGCACCTGCTCCCAGTGTCACATCGCAGCGAGAGCTGGTTCAACGGCTGATCTCCCTCAGGACGCAGACACGCAGCGGATCTCGGCCTCAGTAGCGGGTTTTGGCCAGCTGATACGCGGATCTTCTCACGCGCCGAGAAGACAACTCCGGCTGAAGTTTCAACCGCACCTGAGTCGAGCTGTGTCGCCACTCGTACGACTGTGGAACAATTTTTATAATTTTTATTTTTGCGTTGTTTTTTTGGAGCATTGTTTTCTTTCTTCAACTGATCTTCCCTCCGTCCGCTCGATCCAACTCACTCCAGTAAGTTGCACGTCTCATAGCCAATTTGACATATCGCTGGTGCAACTTCCATTTCAAACATCTCACAGATTTGGCAAGTCAAACCTTTCCTTTCTACCTCGTTAAATTGTTTCTTTCTTATTTTTATTAGTTTTACTTTTATCCTTTTTTCCCCCCACCGTATGAAAGTTAGGTAGACAGTATTTTGATTCTGTATGTGTAACCGTAGTGAATAAATGCATGTTTTTTTTTTTTAATCTAGTTCAGTCTCAATCGTGCTTGTGTCCGAGTGGATTAGTAATTATTTTAGTAATACAAAGAACCACAAACTTTGAATGTGGCGACTTCAGATTATGAATAAATAAACGAGAATTTGGATTTTATTCAGTATTTCTCCAAACTGAAAGTAAACAGAACGTCGTGCCCCTATAGGCGATTGAGGAAATTACGATTTCCTCAAGCGCTGATCAAATTACTAATTCGTCCAAAATTATCGCTACACCCCTAATTCCACTATATATATATATATATATATATATATATATATATATTAGGGTGCATCAAATATAATAATAATAATAATAATAATAATAATAATAATAATAAAACTATTTATCTTCTTTTTGTTTTTGCTACCCTCCGCCAAGTGCTTGCTCATGAGGGGTTCAGTTGGTTTTTTTTTTCAGTATAGTGTATAATGTATGAGGATTTTGTTGCTTGGCCTGCTCAATGTTCAAAGTGTTTTGAGTTAACTTTGGTTGTGAATTGGCACTATGTATATAAATGCTGTACTGTACATTGACTTGGTGCTTTATATACACAGTACTCTAAGGAAAGCGCATATAGTTCTGATCATTTGAATTAGGCTACTTATCCGG